>NC_142070.1:34792500-35100833 GCF_059756535.1 Pantherophis guttatus
TCCTCCCTCCCTCCCTCCCTTTTTTCTTTTATACATTATATAAAATGAGCAGACACTTTTCAGTTATATGTTTATTTGCAAGTTTGATGCAAAGTTGGTCAAACATGAACACTATACTATATGATCATACTATTTAGTTAATTCTATGTAGATCTTTTAAAAATACAATATTTAATATTCAGCTTTCAAATTCAGCTTCCTTGGAAGTTAAAAACAGTTGCTTAAAGGCAATGGGAGCCAATTTATTCAAATAAATAAGAAAAAAAATTAATAGTAGCACTTTTTTTGTTTACAAAAAAAATAGAGAAAATATATTTCCTTTAAAAAAATAGCTATACAGGAACATCAAACAAGATGCCACTTTGGATCAAGTTTTCTTCAATAACAGTATATCAACTAAGCATGAGATTTGCATTTAGTGTCTATTTTTCTCATTTTTGAACTCCTTTCTCCTTTTTTGCAGCTACTAGCAAAAGGTTTAGTGAACACTACTAAAGTTAAATCTTTCACTGATGTTCCGACTAAAAACTTAATTGGCCATTTCAAACATCAAGTCATGTTTTTAAGTTTATGATAAATCCAGTGGCAAAACTCAGCAAACAACACAATGTATGCAAATAATATCATCTGGAAGAGTAAAGGGCCAAATGATATTATGAATATTATACACATAATTAAATTTCCATGTACTTTAAATTGAATGGCCTTATCAGAAATATCTTACTGGAATTTCAAGTAACATGGATCAGTTTAAGCTTTTTTAATACTAACTCATGCCTTTTAGCAATTTATTTCTGTAATTTGGATCCAAGGTTTATATTTGAAATGATTTGCATGGCTATTCCTTAAATATAATAGCACTCTTTTCACAGGAACCTTTTGATATTGCTAAAATGTTCAGGTTTAATAATAACTTTTTGAATGATTCTTCACATCTTTTTTCTAGTGATTATGTTTTTGTATAGTTCATTTGCACAATTTCAAAGTACTTGACAACAAAATTTATTTAAAAGCCAGAAAAGCATAAAAAAAGACAAATTCTACAAATTAATTTTTAAAGTACAAAATGATTCAAATTAAAAAGTTATTACATGTATTTACATAAAATCTTCAAATGTATGGTGAAATCCCAAACACTTTGAAAACTCTTATTTGTTTAATATTGGTAATTAGCTTTATATATTTAGCAATTTATTTGACTTTATAGGATTATAACTAGCAGTTTGCTATGGTTTATGATAAAAATATTATTTATGCCCCAACATTAAGCCACAGCTTTTATAATTATATAATATGCAGAAAATGAAAGATTGCACAAAACATTAAATATATTTTGTATTACATATAAACTGGGGTGGGATAAATGACGGAATGAAGTTTTCATTTCTGAAATGATTTCTCTTGAGGGAAATATTTATGTTCAGTCAATATAATTCAAATGTTTTGAAGTTTCTTCATTGTTCTTTTGAAAGTAAGAGTTTTTCAGTTTTGCCTATTCACTGATCAAAATTAGTTTTCCCCTGAACTCTTATAAAATTTTCTTTCTATGATTAAGGGGAAAATATTTGTACTGATACCAACTATAATTTTGACCAGAGCTTAGCACAATCTAATTCTCTGGTTCAAATGCATTGTGTGGCATCAAAAGTGGGCCAAGAAACCATACGTTCTTGTGATGGTATCAACTATACAAGTTTGAATGGATTATTTTTAACTCAATATATGCAGGTGGCTACATTCAGTTAATGCTGAATGTTTTCTGGAATTCACTGATAAGTCTGGAATTGCATTTTTCTACTTCATACTTTTTTACAGTGAGTCCAAATTCCTTGAAAGCTTATTAAGCTCATTGTAATAAAGCTTCATGGTTGGTCATACTTATATAAAACTATTAAGTTGGAATTGAAATAATTGCTCCTTTTACCATCTCCCTTTGTTTGTATTCCACTCAGGTCTCTATGTAAATACATAAAATGTCTTATAAAAGTGTTTCACATTATTTTACTTAGTAAATTTAATCCTATATTACTCATTTACGTTCTTCCTGCAGTTGTTCCAAGTTCATGCTATGGTTACAGGTAGGAGGATAAATGTTACATTCTAACCCACTTTTATAATTTTATAAATTCTTATTAATTCTATAATTCATTTTATAAAAATGAATTATAAAATATTATAACTAATTTCTGTGCATTGCACAGAAATGCACAGAAGAGCAC
Organism: Pantherophis guttatus; assembly: GCF_059756535.1. Lineage (NCBI taxonomy): Eukaryota > Metazoa > Chordata > Lepidosauria > Squamata > Colubridae > Pantherophis > Pantherophis guttatus. The sequence goes on from NC_142070.1 coordinate 34,794,720, forward strand.
ATTTGTCATCCTTAAATTCCTTAAAAGAAGAAATAGCCATTATATTTATGCAACACACAAATTATTCAAAGCCAGGCCAATAGCATAATTTCTCTGTGGTGCCTAGCTGTGTCCCTTCTCCAATTTTGCACTTTTAGAATTAATACAATCCAAATTTCTAAGATCAGTCCTTAAAATCCAAAATTGTGTCTACTGCCAGCGTGACACTAGAAACAGACTTCATGAAATAGAGTGTAGGTGATTATAATCACCTTTTGCCTCAGCTATCCCTTTTTTCCCTTTAACTAGGAGCATTTTCCATCCATGTGGAACAGGGAGTGGCAACTAAAATCTCAGTTTCTCTCCAAGACTTTATTCAGTATTGGATATGATTAGGGCAAATTGCTCATTAAGCAGTATGTGACAAATACAGAACACCAATTAGATCTAATCAGGACGCCAACCTTTATTGTGAGAAAATCTAACAAGGGAAGCAAGACATCAAGTAATTTTGTATATTTTATATATTCAAGTAATTCTATAGATTTGTATTTTTAGATTTGAGTTTCACTGGAGCATAAGGTTAATATTTGGGTGCAGAACACTTCTGCATGCTATTGAGCAGCCAGAAAACATTTTTGCCTGCCCAGTCAACAAAATACACATCATAGGATATAGGGCATACAGCCGTATAACAGAGTTGGAAGGGACCTTGGAGGTCATCTAATCCAATCTCCTGCTTAGCAGGAGAGTCTATACCATTTTAAACAAACAGCTGTCTAGTCTCTTCTTGAAAGCCTCCAGTGATGGGGCACCCACAACTTCTGAAGGAAAGCCATTACACTGGTTGATTGTTCTCATATATCTTAGCAGACAACATGCAGACTCCGACACAATTCTGTGAAAAGTAAGGGCCAACTCCACAAGTTAAAGAAATTGGAAAGCCAACATCAGTTAAAACAAATGGAACTATTAAAGCAGAATGATTTAAAATACTGGAGATGATTACAACACAAGTGAATGTGATAGTGTCTTATTAAAAGCACACTGTAAGATAATTTCACTACTAAGACATAAAATAAGACTAGTATCTTCAGACATCTAATAAGACAGCTTCTTTTGTATTGAACATTATTACCTTTTGATAGTATTCAGGGGTGAAATTCACTTAACTTCCCTACCGGTTCACAAATGTGCATGTGCCGTCATCTGCGCATGTGCAAAGCCTTCTGCGCATGTGCAGAGGTTTAAAATTGTCACAAAAAATGACGTCCTGACATCCGTGCAGGTGGGCGGAGCCTCTTGCAGCTGCCACTACCGATTCTCTTCAGCCAGATAGAACCAGCTGAATTTTACCCCTGGATAGTATTCAATATTGTTTAAAAAGTTAATTCCATGAATATCATATGTCTGAATGAGATAACTGTTCTTTGTTCCTCACTGTTAAATTGTGCTTTTCCTTTTCTCTTCAGTGTGCTTCCAATTTGTGTCAAACAGCTGATTATACAGACTTTCAGTACAGCCCTCAAAACTACCTCAACATAGGTAATCTAAAATGAAAGGATAATGTATTTGTTATAAGTTGCTTGTGAAATATGTAAATGAGTATCACTATGTAAGAAAGTCAATTTCACCAAAGATTTTAATCATTTCTTTGCAAGGATAGCCTCATATAAAACTTAGAATGTATCAGTATGAGCTGAATGATGATTTGGGGTCTCTTACTCCATTTCTGCTGTGTTATATTTTTGTCACCTTTATTTTAATGATTTCTTTGGAAGGAGGAAGCCAATGTATCCATCCTGAACCTTGTTTTAAAAACTAATTTGGTTTCCACAACTTCTGTCTTTTCTCTCTAAAAAAATGGAACCCATTATCAACCAATTCTTTATTTTTCTGACATACCCTTTTTACATATCTCACACTTCTTAAGGTGCTAGTTCTGCTGAGAGAGAATTTTGCAAGATTCTTGCTCAAAAGAATGCTAATAGGACCATTCTAGGACATGGCAGTATCTTTCTTTATAATTAAATATATTCTGGAAAAGAAAAATGCTAACAAAATATATTTTCGATGATTGAATAGAATTAGTAGCAAAGAAGACAATAAATCATAAAATTTCAAAATATGAAAATTGTGAAAACTTCAGCTTTTCATGCTGAAGGTAGTATTTGTAACAGGCAGAAAGTAGATCTTGAATTGCTATTAAATCTCTAGGTATCTTAACAAATGTACTCCATTTTCCACATACACTAATTATTCAGTACATAAAAGTAAATAACTTTTGGTAATCAGTAGGATGTGTGTGTGTGTGTGTGTGTGTGCGCGCGCGTAATATTCACTGTTTTTCATTCTCCACACAGATCTATTTTTGTTACTGCAGATTATGACAGTTTTTTTTTCCTTAAGAAAGTTTTAAGTGGCTTCTTTCTGTGGAAATGGGATAGAAAAAAAACCAAAACTCATAAATACTCCATCATAGGCATTCAGAGCAAAGTAGCTCAGTGATAGATCACATTTCTTCCTGAGGAAATTTAGTAACATAACTTATTTCCCCTCCTTTGTAGCATAGATTAGTAGGCAACCTACAAAATGTAGTTGAGACTTCCATTCAGATTAATGATATTTATTAAGAAATAGCCTAGGAAGAAATATAAATGTTATCTGTTAAAGATTTTCTTTCTTTTTTCCTTTCCTTCCTTTGCAGTAAACTCTGGAGGACATTATTTAGATATGGATGGAAGTAAGGAAATTTACTCTTAATTCTGATCAATACTGAGCTATTAGCATTAAAGATCCAGGATAAGGGTTTATTTTTTAAAAAAGTCTTTAGTTCTAAAACTGTTTTAGTTTTAGTTTTTTAGTTTAAGTTTTAGTTCTAAAACATAGACCATATGTTACTATATGGTCTAGATTTTATGATAAATTAATTCAATGTTTATACTTTTAATATGGATTTTTTCATGGCTATAATAGACATTTACATTTTTTGAGATCTTTCAAATACTTATTTTTCATTGGTTTGAATAATCAATGGATTTTAATGTTTTTAAAGTGCATGTTTTTACATGTTCTGCAGCTTAAATGCAATCATTCAGCAATAGCGATACAGCATCTTTCTTCTGGTTTTTTTTTGGGGGGGGAATCAAGGCATCGTGTTCTGAAGCATAAACACTGATGGCCTTTTATAACTCAATGATTTTGCTAGGGTACAGTAAAGGGACAAGCTATCCTTTTTCAGCTTTTGCATGCCACTGAAATCTTCACTTCATGACATTGCTTGCAGGGCCTTGCAATATAATTTAAATTCTATATATTTTGTAAAAATTTATAACTGTCAATGCTTATATGCATTAGAAGACAAGGAATCAATGGTTGCTATGCATTTTAAGTACTAAGGAGAATAATGATATTTTTTTTCCAGACTTATAATTTAAAAAAGATTCTTTCATCACATTCGATAAATAGTAAGCCTAATGGTAAAATTTCTGGATTATGCAGTTTTGTTGTGATGAAAATAGTTATGAAGAATCCAGGTAGAAAAGAACCCTACTCTATACCTATTAACCTATTAAATTGTGCAATACTATTTCATTAACAAATGGGTGTGAGATTTTTTTTTTTTATTTGCTGATGTTAACTTCCACAATAGTAATAACTATATATGAGAGCTGCTGTCAATGAGTAAATTTCTTGTAATATACTGTCAACTGGCATAGATTTGCAAATGGCTTTTCAAGCATTTCAGGCTTTTCAAGTTTCTACACTTAAAAATTGATTTACTATGGACACAACTCTAATGTGAAAAGAAAATATTAAATCTTTCTCATTGACAGAAATAATTGAGGGTGCCTAGATAGGCCTATTTGGAAGAAGTTTGGCTTTACAGCAAATGATCAAAGCAGCTAAAGAACGAAGAGTAACTAGAATGCCCAAAGTATTTTAAGAGATAAATGTGTAGTCTCTGGGGATAAAACAACAACTCTGGCTTTAAGTTGCTTGGTGTATGGAAGGTCTGAAATAAGCAATTCGTTTTTTATAAGTTTCTACCTAAAATCCAAAGAAAGACAAAAGCATCACACATCGGTTCAATTCAAATTTCAAGCATGGTATTATATTTTTAAAAACCTGTAATCTTTAATATGTTTTAATGTATTGAAAGGTTACACATCTTTCAATTTTGTAAAAATTGTTTAGGATAATACAAGATAGCCTTGAGTTCTTCAGTCACATATATAGGGTATTGTCAAACATGCAATACCATACAGTTCTGTTTAAGGATAAAGACCAAAAGGTCCAAAGGTGAAATGTTCTAATTCAATAGGCCCAGTTCCATCACTGTAACATCTACAATGATGAGCTATTCTAGAGTAAGCCAGAAGTGGTCTGGTTTTCATTCTGATCATTTTTACCTCAAAACTGGGCATAACAATTAAGACAAGCAAAAAAGATTTAGCTGACAAAAGTCTTGGATTTAGCACTGCTGGAAAAATCAGCATACCCCACACTTGGAATACTAACTAGCTGCTAACCTACCTTCGTAATGATAGTTACAATAGCAAATCACAAATTGTTTCTTGTTCTTTTGTCCTGGATTGATCTAAAACCATTGCTTAATGTCTAGTATCTACATCTGTATTTAGATCCCTTTATTAGATGAAGGGATTACTTTTTAATTTCCCATAAACTTGACTCCCACCCTTACATCGCCCAGGAAACCTGAAGAGATGGTTTTGCCTTCAACTCTTGAAAACCGGGTCATTCTGGAGCTTCCTTTTGTCTATTTGCCTCCTTAGCTTTGCTTAGATCTTGCTTTAAATATGTTGCTCCTCCAATCTGTTGTAATATTTATATGTGTATTTTTGTGCATACATACAGAGTAATATTATGATTTGATATTAATTCTTAATAGTAGATTTCCAGAGTCAGTTTGAGTCTGGCAACCTATTAAATAATAGGTTTCTGAGAATTCAGAAATCTAAGCCCCATTATCACATTGTTAAGGGATGAGACTCGGACAGAATACCGGATGGCCTAATCAACACATTTAAAAGGATAGATACATATATGTAGGAACCACATCTATCTGTCATCTATCTATCTATCTATCTATCTATCTATCTATCTATCTATCTATCTATCCACACAAACACAGAGTACATGTATGTACATATGCATGCATGCATGAAAGTATGTATGTATGTATGTAGGTAGGTAGGTAGGTAGGTATCATAAACAATCCTGAATTTCAAAATAACCTTAAAATAAATGCCTTTTGTGTTTCAAATTCCATTCTGAGGTAGAAATGTTCAGACTGAAGGTCGGACTACTTCTGGCTTACTCTAGAATGGCTCGTCACGGTAGATGTTCCACTGATGGAATTGAGGCTATTGAGATTATCTTCAGACCTTTTGGGCTTCATCATTTAAACAGAACTGCATGGTATTGCATGTTTCGCAATAGCTCAGTGGTGGGTTGCTACTGGTTTACCCTGAATCGGGCGAACCGGTAGCAGCGGTTGTGGGAGGCTCTGCCCATGAGCAAACCGGGTTTTGAAACCCATCCCTGCAATAGCCCATATATAGGATTGCTGGAGTCTGTGCAGCCCAATGTGCAGCTCTATTAATCTTACACATTAAAAAGTATTTGATTTAAGGTGTCCTGTTTGAACTATTGCATTTCTGTATAAATTGACACAAAATCCTCCCATTCTTTAAATCTTTATATCTTCACAGCTCAAGCTGCGTACAAAAATTTCCTGAACAATTAATTTAAGGATATAAATACATGCTGAGAGAAATTTCAAAAAGCACTTGGAGTATACAATAGTTCCTGAAAAGACTGCACTGAAAAAATAAATAACAGAATCCTCTTAATAGAGTGTATCACATAGAAAAGAGTTCTGAAGTGGAAGTTTCTGAGGTAACAGTTTCTGACATTGTTCTTTAGAAGACTGAGGATTAAAAGAAATCATTTATGGGCTCATGCAGTGAAAAGAAAAGGCCACCCTCAAAACTCCAATAAGATATAAATGCTAGAAAAATAAATGGCCTGAAGGCTTTTATAGAAAAACACTAGCACTCACAAGGAAAACTAGCCTCTGGCTGAAAGAAATACTAACACAGTTTTCAGTGATAAAATAGAAGCAAAAGAGTTTCTAGCTATCTTAAGAAAAGCACAGTGTTATCTATGACTTGGCTCAGCTTGAAAGCACAGGGAAGCAATGCCTCCACGCTGTGGTTAACCTCACTGTCTGCAAATACAGGGCTTGAATGTATAAAAAGGCACAGGAGGCCAATATGATCAGCTTAAAGCTCTAAATAGCTTGGTGGGCACAATTTGAGCTTTTTTATGTAGACATTATGAATGTTCTTATAACATGCATACAACTATACCCATAGCATAGTTGTTAATGAATGTATGGCAACATAGATGAAAGAATGCAAGCCAGTGTCTCAAAGCTGTCTCCTGGGTCAAGACCTCTTTCACATTTTTATAAATGATTTAGGCAAAGGGATAGAAAGGTTGCTCACCAGATTTGAAGATGGCTGAGTGTGTATATACATATACATATATACACATATATACACACACACGGGAGGGGGAGAGAAACAGGATAGATTTTTACATCTCACAAGGGATGTTGATTGACTTGAATATTGAACTCTATCAAACAAACTAGTTTTGGATAATTAAATATATAAATAAAATGTTATTCCATGGAGAAAAATGTAAACCTCTGACCTTAGGTAGAAAAAAAATCAGATCCAGAGGTACAAGATAAGAAGTACCTGATCAGGAAGTAGAACTTGAGAGAAGGTTCTTGATGTCATGATAGACCACTGATTAAACATGAGCCTGCACTGTACTGCATTTGCCAGAAAATATATGACCTATGTCAGACAGAAGAGACCTGTCCAGTACATGTCCACGAACTGGACAGGTCTTATCAGAGCAGCTAGACAAAGAGTTCCTCTTCCATAAATAATATGGTAAGATGTCTACACAAACATTTACACAAACCCATATCAGATCAGTCATTGTGCAGGTCAACAAGAATAATAACAATTAGAGTTGGTAAATTTTTATTGGAATTAAACTTTCAATTGGATGAATCATCCATATGCAATCTGATTGTTTAAGCAATTATTTTATATGATATGAGAAATGCAAGTTAGCTTTATGGTATGTTTCTGTTAACCCCAAACTAGCCTCTTTACACAGTAGTTCTTGAAATGACCTGAATAGAAGAAATAATTTAATGTTCAATATATTTAACACAAAGCTGCATACAGGCTTGATATTTTAATATAGATTCATAGATAGATAGAGTATACATTCAATCAAATAGGCTAAAAGGCAAGCCTTATGAAGATTAAGATATTATATTCCTTCTGTAAGAAATTATTAAACACTAACAAAACTGTGATTTTTGTGATTTTTAAAATGTAGTAGGACAAAAATTGAATATTTGCATTTAAGTTTCTGATAAAAATATGTACTAAAATGTAGTGCAAGTATTATATTACTTTGAAATAAATCAGAGAAAATAAAAATATAGTATTTGGCATCCATAAAGATATTTATTCTGGCTGATTTCTTTTAAGACAAAATATGATTCCTTACATTTTTTTTACAGTTATGTCAATTACATTAAGACTGTTAAGACTATCATAAATATTTCTATGGCAGTTACCTACATTTTTATAAAATTTGTTTTTTTAATGATTCCATATAAAAGTCATGCAATTTGTAACTATTTGATTTCTTTGGTGCGGTACATCAGACCACAAATTGGGCTAGTAAAATGATCGTTTTAATTATCAACTAAACATTCAATAACATAATGAGTTTTTCTGAGAAATAATTCATAACACTGAACCATCATGGATACCTACATACCTCTCAGTAAGTAACATTAGAAGGTCATTCAAGTAATATACATTTAATGGAACATACATGAAAAAACAATATCAAAATCCTCTTTACAATTAAACTACTGTGAAGTATCATGTGGAAGTAAGTATTTTCCATATAATGGATATTACCTAAATGGCATACTATCTTCTAATTAACAATGACAATTAGTTTTCTTTTTTTATTGAATTTTTTATTCAGTCTATGTTTAGTCTTTTCTTTTACAACATGATCAATCACAGGCAATGGGGAGGTTTGCATGTTTTACTGACTTCTTGAAATTTGTGTCTTTCAGTTAAGCAAAGAAGAAAATCTTTCCATCTTCAAAGGAAAATTGTATCATTAAATACCCTTCCTGATTTTATATGGATGCATATTGGTTTTTAACTTTTTTACTGAATTGTTATCTTTAACTGTTATGAGCTACCTTATCCTTTAGATGAGATGGGTAAAAAACCTCAGATAAATAAATTTCCAAATTCTGAAACTCGTTTATGGTTTTCATCCCAAAAACTTTTTCATAGAAGAATATAACCACATAAACTTGGCTGTCTTATACAGATTTATCTTTTCTGAAAGAGACATTAAATTAAAGTCATCCATGTCCTTGTTTTACCAGCTCATTATATCAGCAGGATATCTGATTGGCAGGGAATACATGTTGATGACATGGTTCTTGCTTTTCCTCTTCAGGATCTAATTGTCCTTTGATGGTATTTGGATGTTGCTATCTTACTTAAGTTCTCATTGTAGTTCCCTTGTGATTGAAGGATGCCAAGATATTTATAACTGTATATCTGCTGTGTGGCCTACTGGTAATAGCATCTCATCTGTCTTAACTACTTTCCCTCTCTTGACTACCATCCGGCGATACCTCTCCAGTCCAAATTATAGCCCAATGTCATCAGTATTGATCTGTGTCAGGCAGATCAGTAAGTAAATGTCTTGTTCACTCTTAGCATAGAGCTTGATGTCATCCACATAGAAGTGGCTGATGGTAGTTCCACTGATGAACTTTGATTGATATCCTAGAGATTCCCTCCCTCCCTCCCTCTCTCTCTTTTCCAGTTTAGGGTACATCTAGCTTAATTAAAAGAAGAACTAGGGGTGACATGATAGCAGTGTTTTAATATTTCAGGGGTTGCCACAAAGCATTTGAGGGCAGGACAAGAAGCAATGGATAGATACTAATCAAGGAGTGAAGCAACTTAGAACTAAGAAGAACAATGACAGTTAGAACAATTATTCAGTGGAACAACTTGCTTCCAGAAGTTGTGAATGCTCCAACACTGGATTTTGTAAGAAGAGATTGGACAACCATTTGTCTGAAGTGGTATAGGGTTTCCTGCCTGATCAAGGGGTTGGACTAGAACACCTCCAAGGTCCTTCTAACTCCTATTCCATTCCATTCCATTCCATTCCATTCCATTCCATTCCATTCTATTTTATTCTACCCTACCCTACCCTACCCTACCCTACCTACCCTATTCTATTCTATTCTATTCTATTCTATTCTATTCTATTCTATTCTTTATCATCCATCAGTGTGTCTGTCATTAGATCACACTATTTCATTAGTATAGGTATCATAGTGTCTAGAATAAATCTCTATACCCTTTAAATGTAAAGTAAAGGCTTGTGTGTGTGTGTGTGTGTGTGTAGGCTTTTTACTTTTTATTGAAAAATAATTATTCCAAATTATATTCCAAATTTCACAGTCAATGTGGCAGGAAATGAAGAGAGTATGTGTCTGTATATGTACATATGTACAAACTTTTAAAAAATTATTCTTGAAAGATTTTTTTTTAAAATAGAGTGTTCATATAAAGATAGCAAAGAAACACAAGAACAATTCCAATTCAGTTCAGTTTAGAAAATAAAGATATAGAATTAAGGAAAGAGATTTCTTTTACACTTACTTTTACTGGTGCATGCAGCCAGCCTGAAAAGAACCCATCAAAATGCTAAGCTAATGGGCCAGATCAAGCATTAGTACTGAATGGATAGAGCACCTACTATCCCTGTAGATTGTACCTCCAATGGATGGTACTCAAGTGTTTAGAAGAGTTAATACTAAACATTACCAATATAGTAAAAACAGCAGGAAGCCCATCACTTGGGAAGTTCATAGAAAATATAACAAAAATAGCTGCAATTGAAAGAAAATAGCCAAGTTTCAGAACAAACAAAAATGCTAGGAATGTATACAAAAAACAAACCCAGAGAAATGAAAGGTAAAAACAAAGGAAAAACTATTTAAGAAGGAGACTGTTATTCTCTTCTTGAGATGCAAAATTCACAGCTCTAATGAAATTCTCAGAAACACACTGGAATCAGAGCAGGAGTTTTTTTAGATAAAATTCTCAGTTTTTAGGAACACAGGAACTTAGAAGATAAAGCAGGTGGTACTTGATTGCTGAAAACAGTATGAATAACTTAAGTATTTGACTTATTTCCACTTGAATGAATGTCTATTCTAAACAATAAAAAGTTATAATTTAGGACAGATGGAACATTTATTTGATACAAATCTTTATTATGCACTTCGCTATTTTTGTTCTCTTGTCTAACTACTTTTCAACAAATCCTTACCTTTCATTTTTCAGCAAAAGATTTGCTAAAGGGTAATTAATTACACTAGAGATACTAAACATTTTACTTTGACATAAATGTGGAACTTGATTGCATTCTTAATTATGTAGTATAGTCTCTGTGGTATAAAGATTAATCTGACCATAGCAATAAAATTTATGTGAACTGTGTTTTAATTCCAAGTCCAATTTTCTAACTATCATTTGTATAGTGTAAAATTGAATCTGAGTGTAAAATCTGGTGTGATATTTCAAACCTGTGTCTTGCTTAAACATTTGCCCCATGCAAGCAATTTCTGAGTTTCTCTTAGATCTTTATGTGTAGTCTCTCTCTCTCTCTCTCTCTCTCTCTCTCTCTCTCTCTCTCTCTCTCTCTCTCTCTCTCTCTCTCTCCTATCTATTTATCATCTACATATATTAAATGAACATATAAATTACTTAATGACAGGTGAAGCAGTTCTATCATCAGGCCACATTTACAAAGGAAATGAATTATTGACTGGAGGGGGGAGATGGAAGTGACCAGTCTTTAGCTGAAAAGATGTGTTACCTTAAAACAGTCTAAGAAATCTGTTTCTGACAATTTACTTCAATTATCAATAACTGCCATCCTAATGTCATAGGTATTTGTATGCATGCAATAAAATTGTCACAAACAGGAAGCAGTTTGCTGAGTTACTTAAATCAGATGCAAAGCAATCCATTTTTTGAATTAATTTTTTGAAATAAATAATTTTCATAGAAAAGACGCCATAGGATTACTATAGATGGAATTATAATAATGAACTTTAAAGCACTCAAACCAACTTTGTCTGTGAGCCTTAATTTGCTTAGCATTCAATCATAATGAAATCAAACAAAATCTTTTTGTGATATTATATTTTAAAATTTATTTCATCTATCCGAAAATATAGATGAAATAAACAGTTTTTTAAAATTAATTGGTATTATTTATAATACCAATTAATTATCAGTTTCCAGTACATATAGTACATTTTTTCTTCCTCTGTTTGTTCATGATTTCCCATTCCTATTTCTCTTTTCACATACAAAAATATTTATGTATACTCCATAAAAAGATTGCTATAAATAGTTCATTAAATTTTAAAATGTTATGACACTATTTTTTTTTAATTTGATTTATATGCTGCCCTTCTCCGAAGACTTAGGGTGGCTTACAATTTGTATTGTTGGTCTCTATAGAAAAATTTCTTAGTCTTTTTCCTCCATCTACATACAGTCATGTGAAAAAGAAAGTACATCCTCTTTGAGTTCTATGGTTCAGGACAGAATAAAAATCATCTGGTCCTTAGAAGTTCTTAAAAGAGGTAACTACAACCTCAGATGAACAATAACATATTACACCATGTCATTTATTATACAAAAAGAAAGCCAAAATGGAGAAGCCATGAGAAACTAAGTACACCCTTGCTTCTTCCAGATGGTAGGTATGAAGAGGCTAAGTAGCAGCCAGGTGCTGATAATCAAATGCCCTTGATCAATTGAACATCAAATGTGATTATTTCTATAAAAGCTGAAGTTTAGGAGTTTGCTGGTCTCCAGCATTGAGGTATGTGTTAAAAAATGCCTAAGAGGAAAGAACATCAGCAATGATCTTAGAGAAGAATTGTTGCTGCTCATAAATCTGGGAAGGGCTATAAACTTTAAAGTCCATCATTCTATAGTGAGGAAAATTATTTGCAAGTGGAAAACATTCAAGGCAATCTTTCCAGATGTGGATATTCTAGCAAATTCACCCCAAGATCAGACCATGCAATGCTCAGAGAAATTACAAAAAATCCATGAGTTACATGTCAGATTCCAAAGGCCTCAGTTAACAAGTTCAATAATAAAGTTCAGGACATTGAAATTGAGTCAACCATAAACTCTTCTGTATTCCAGAGTATCTAGAGTCAACTATCAGATCATTTGTCCGACAGCTAAAACTTGGCTGAGATTTGGTCGTGCGACAGGATAATGATGCCAAGCATACCAGCAAATCTAAAACAGAAAAAGAATCGAGCTGTTGCAATGGCCCAGTCGAAATCCAGACCTCAACTGAATGAAATGCTGTGGTGAGACCTCAAGAGAGCTGTGCATAAACAAATGACCACAAACCTCAATGAATGTTGTAAAGAGGAGTGGGCCAAAATTCCTCCATAACAATGTGAGAGATTGATAGAATTATTCAGAAAACAATTACTTCAAGTTATTTCTACTAAAATGGTCATACGAGCTATCAACTTGTAAAGTGTGTCTAGTTTTTCACACACGAATTCTCCATTTTGGCTTTCTTTTCGTAAAGTAAATGAGGACATGGTGTAGTATGTCATGTGTTATTGTTCATCTGAAGTTGTATTTACCTATTTTTAAGAATTGCTAAGGACCATATTATGTTTACTATGTCCTGATACATAATACCAAGAACTCAAGGAGGGTGTACTTTCTTTTTCACATACAGGATAGTCATCATAAGATAGTAAGAATGTGGAAAAGTCAGATGGCCTGCAGCATTGCACTGTTATTTACCATTAACTTATTTAACATTCTAAATGTAAATGAAACTCCACATTGCTATAAAATCTGTAAAAAAAAATTCAAATTCAATATCTCAGATCTTCTGATATAACCATGCAAAAATTATCTTACTTCAAGGGATAAAAAGGAAAAGAAATAAAAAGCTGAGCAAAGCCTTAAGCAATGATTAAAAAGCAAACAAAACAAAACCAACCAACATTTAAACATTCTTTCCTAAGGGAAAAAATATCCATTAAAATTCTATGAAGCACATGTCAAGGGGGAGAAAATGAGGTCAGGTTTCTTGTTCCAATTTACAAGGAACATTGGCTTGACATCATGAGACTAAATCTGCTGAGAAACCCCCCTGAGCAACCTTAAATTTTATCCAGGCGTTTTCTTATTTAAGCAACTGGCAATATTCCCATCAATTCTAGCCCAAGATCTTCAATTTGACCTGAATATATGGAATATAAATGGTAGAATTTGATGAGTTTATATACTGCTGTCCTAATTTCCAATGTTATTCTGTTACTGGAGTAGCAGGCACACAATTTTCTTATGTTCAAAGAGAATTTTCATCCCAATCTCCGGATAATGTACTGTATTCAGGAAGCACCACCAGAAATGTCTATAAATTTAGTGTGTAGAAATTAGGAGACCTATTTCATTTTTTTAAAAAGCTGTCTAATTGGTGGCCTTCATAATATGATATGTTAGCACCTTGCTGTTTCAATGTGCAAATGTTTATTATCTATGTGCCCATGGGCATAAATAAGTGAAGTTTCCATACCCTCAGACAGTTTGGGATTAAAAGGTTTTTGTCAGGGGAATTAGCAGAGTAGAGAATTACTCAAGGCTTTTTTTATTAACACTTAATAAGTTTATAAAACAATTCATCAGGATAAATCTAAGGAGAGAAACAAGACATAAAGTTAAGAAAAGCTGTAAAATATGCAGTGAAACAGCTACAACTTTATAAACAAAAGTGCAAAAGAAGTAGGATCTTGCTATCAGTATAGGAAAAAAATATTTTTAAAAATATTTGAAAACAAAATCGATCTCTCGACCCCATCTTAACAGAAATTATACTTGGATATTCTCTCTTTTGGAAATGTCTTACTCATCTGTTTAAATTCTATGAAAAATCATGGCTGTATTATTAGCTCTTTCTAGTCTCTCCCCACCATTTTTTTTTTATTATTTCTGACCCTACGTCAGTATTTGCCTGATGGTTGAGAATGTAAATATGAAATATAGAGTTCCTAGCTCATTTCTATAATATTTTTCCACTCTCTAGTCTTCCCTAGTATTCTGTGACTTTTCCCCTTATTTTCCATTTAGCCCATTACAAAGTATATCTATAAGCTGAGTATAAAAATCAAGTGGGAAAGAGTGAGCTACATAATGCACTCATGCTTTTCATAGACAGCCTTTAAGTGTACTTAGAAGCTTGACATGAATAGTATATATCCATACTTGAGAGGTAGTTTGGTGCAATGAATAAGGGATTGGGAAGCCATGAGTTTTATTTTTTATTTTTATAATTTTTTTTATTTATATTTGTCTGTATTTTATACAGACAAAGCAAAACAAGTAATAACAAGACATACAAAACATGTAAACAAAAAAAAAGTCAGGTATATATCTTATCGAAGTTATCACAACTGTAGTCTGTTATATATTTCTCATTTGTATATGAGGCCATGAGTTTTAATCCTGACTTAGGCACAAGGTCAGACCTTGGGCTAGTCACCCTATGATGGAGATAATAGCAAACCACTTTTGAAAACCTTGCCAAGAAAACTACAAGAACTTGTCCAGACATTACCAGAAGACAAAAAATGACTTGAGGACAAAACAAATTCCATAGTTAGGTTCAGATTAATATGAATTTTAAGATAATTATAGAATAATGCTGCATGTCAACCAATAAATTTGTGTACATACTTAAATAAGTATGTACTGCTAAAATACCAGAGTAAGCAATTCTTAACTAATCCCACCACTGTCTATAAATTATTTAACTATGAAAAAATATGAAAAAGTACTTTACATCAATACTTGAAATTCTTTCACTGAAGAAATCTGTAGATTATGAGATGCAAACTAGTTTAGTGAGGAGGAGAAGAAATATATTGGATAAAATAACAAGCATTTCATTTCACAGGACTTCCTTTTCTAAATCAAAATTTATTTATAGTTAGTAATTTGAACTGCATGATGATGGATCAATATATGAAGTGCTGTATTCCTGTTAACAGACTTTAAAGCCACAACATTTTATTTCACCACAACTTTTGAAGAATTTAAAATTTCATATATTTTCCAATTTTTTCTCACCATTAAGGTGCTAATGCTCAAAATCTAGATATTTTTTAAAAAAGCTTTCTTTTTTTAAAAACTGATGTATCCTTCACCTTTGCTTGTAATGAATATAAGATATATACAAACAAAAGAAAATATTTTCAATCTGAAGATACAGAAGTATTTGTTTCTCCCCCTCTATTCTCTAATTTTAAATATATACAGGTTGTCCTTATCTAGTGATTGCCTCTTTAAGTCACCATTTATGATTATGACAGTGATAAAAAAATAGCTTTATGAGCAATCCTTTCATTTGCAATTTTCACATCTATAAAACAAAGTAAAACTGAAGTAAGATCAAAAACACAGTTGTGGTTTCACTTAACACACATACAGTACATATATTGATTTTCAAAGAAAATACAAACCTAATGTATAAACAGAAAAACAATGAAAAAAGAAAAGTTCAGGTAAGAAAAGGTGAAAAGGCAAAAAGAAAAGAAAACAAAGGAAGAAAACAGAAAAAAATGTCTTCTGACTTTCATTGAACAAAATACATAAAGTTCTTACTCAGATATTAACATTTGTTTACCTTATTTCCATAATCTCACATAATCCTAATCATTGGACTCCCCCCTGCCCCCAAGATGGCTGTTAAACAATAGGAAGATTTTCTCTCCTGATGATGATCTGCTGTTTTTGCTTAAAATCCAGCTGTTAAGTCAGTTCTGTTGCTATCTGTAAGTCAAACCATAGGTCTTTGAGATTGTGGGAAAACAAAGGCAAAATTTGGAAATATTTACACATTTACTCCATATCAATAATAACAATAATAAAAACATATTCCAAAATGCACTGTGACTTGTAGAATACAGAATTCTAATGCTCCAATGACATTTTGTTTAAGAAGATATAAAAATAAGGGAAGAGTGAGTTATTCAATTTAATTATTATAATATAATGCAATTCTATTAAGTTCAGGTTTTATGATGTGCAACATAAATCTGGTGGATGTTAGATAATTAATTAAATATGGTGAATTATGATGCTTTGTTCACCATACTATCATAGATACTAAAAAGGAAACTTTGAATGTGCAAGGTAGTTTACATGAATGGTTTGCCATTTAAAATTTCATGATGTAAAAAATAGGTGCATTCCTGCAAGTGAGCAGACATCATTGCGAGCATCAGAGAAGTTGACTTCATCTCATTAGCTCAAAATAGTGGTTTATGTGCCTAAAAGGGAAACTTCCTTCCTTTTTAAAGTTTTCATATTCCATATATCTAATGAAAGGAAGAAGCTCTTTGAATCTGCACAAGCCTGAAGAGATACATAGACACAGATAAAAAAAATAAGCATGGTGACTTGCAGGATGAAAGCTGATGTTAGCCTAATTAATGTTCCAGATTTAAAAGAACTGACTTCAACAAGCTTGTTTCTTGTTTTCAAAAAGAACAAAAAGAGTAGAAAAAATTCCCAAGAATAGAAATGCTGAAGGGAAAAATAGTTCAGGAGAATTAGGAAATTCTGAAAAAATAATTAAGGCACAACCAATAACAAAGAGGGGAAAAATAGGAAATACCTGATAAACCCAAACTCTTTCTGATAAACTAAGGTGGGGGGGGAGAGAGAAAGTATAATGGAAAGAGGGACATACCATCATATCAAAAAATAGTCTGAACTTTCAAGAATGGGATCAGAAAGGATGAATTTCAGCATGGTCAAATGCTTAATATGAATGCCAAAAGTAACAACAACAAAAGAGGAATTATTCTGATATATTTCGAAAGTCAAAAATCCAGCTGGCTCACTAGTTGAAGAAATTGGCAAAATTGTGCCAGGCAAAGGGAGAAAGCTGAACAGCTTAATTTATCTTGTATCTGTCTTTTCACAAAAGGAAAATAAACAGTCTGACTTGTCAGAAGTGACTCTGTGGAAAGAGGGAGAGAAATGAGATCCAAATAGCTAAAGAATTGATAGGAGGATGACTTGTTGATCTGAGTGAATTCATGTATTCTGCACTAGAAGTATGACATTCCAGGGTATTAAAGAAACTGGATGCTATTATCTAGTTCCAAGTCATTGGATGATTTTAAAAAAAAAAATCCTGGAGTATAGGGAAATATAAGGAGATAGAAAAGCCCCAATGCTGTTTTAATATCTAAAAGTTCAGCTAGGAAACTACCCATCAATCAGTTTGACATCAATACCTTGGAAAATCTTAGGGAAAAAATAGTCAATCCATTTACAAGTACTTTGAAATAGTAAGTGGTTTCTAGAAGCCAACATAGATTTGTTTTAAAAAGTCATGCTAAAGAAATCTTCTTTGACAAGATTAGTGGTTCAAGCTATGAATATAATGTACTTAGACCTCAGTACGATGTTTGATAAGATAGGTCATGGTTTCCTTTTTGGTAAACTGGAAAACTGTAGCAATCATGGATGGTACCAGTACCAGATGGATTTACAATTTTGAATTGCTGTAGCCAACATATGTTTCTTCATGAGTCTATGCTCACCTGCAGGGACACAATGAAGGACCTCAAGGTTTTGTCCTAGGCCCAGGTCCTTTCACCACTTTTATAAAAGGTCTAGATGGGAGAATCTAAGTGATACTAATGAAATTTACAGATTACAGAAAGCTAGTAATGGAAAGTTGTTAACACCCTCAAAAAAGGCTCAAGATTCAAAATAATCTTAACAGACTTGACTGTTGGGCCATATCCAACAAAATATTGTTGAGTGGTAACAAATGGAAAGTTAGTTAAAATCAGGTACATAGGTACAAAATTGTGATACCTAATTCAGCAATAGCAAGCAGGATCTGCTTGCCTTGACAGACCATAGAATAAGCATGGGTCATCAGTGTTGCAACTGCCAAAAGAATCAATGCAGTTTTGGGCTACCACAATAGAGGTAATGTGTCAAGATCATGGGTAGCGATATTATTACTATGCTACACTGATCAGACAACTCCTGAAATACCATGGACAGTTTTGGAAACTACAATGCCAAAATAACAAAATAAGGAAATGGAGAATAAAGAATGCCAAAAAATGATAAGTGGCCTAGAGACTAAAACCTTCTAAGATGGTGAAAGGAACTTGATATGTTTATCCTATGACAGGGACATGATAGCAGTCTTCCAATACATGAAGGGAAAAGGAAATGAATTTATTATCTAGAGCAGCTGAAAGAACACAAGAACCAGTGGCTGGAAGATCTGAGAGGTCCAGAATTGAATGTGAATTGAAATTGAATAAGTGCCTTCTTCTGTATTTATCACTTATCCAAATAGATCAAATAAACTTAATCCTCCAGGTTCTATTCCAATGGGATTGCCACCTGAAAGTACTTTGGAAGTAGGTAATTTCAATAGTTAGTTCAGTCTCTAAAGTTCCTTCCAGCTACAGATTGGTCAACCTCATCATTCTTGGGATTTAGTGAAGACCTTATTTGTTTTGCCTTGCATAGAAAAAAGTGGGATCCAGAGGTGCATTGCTCTTGTATAATGGGAATTATTAATTTATATTGAAAATTTAGCTGCCAGAACCTCTGAAATGAGTGGCAAATAAGCAAAAAATAGTCCTCTGCATTCTTGACCCTCAACATGTTCAAGCTGTTGTTAACAATTTTGGGTGATAAATCAATATTATAAATTAAAGTTCTACTTCCTGAATTGCATCTTCAGCAACAAGCTGACAGCAATCACCTCTTAGTACCTTAGAAGATACCTATATCCACTATATTCAATAAGTGATTATTTTATATTGATTCTCACATGAATATTATCTATCAATAAAGGAGGTCAGGTTTTGTAGTTCAGGATTGAAATGAGGGGTCCTTGTTGATTTCTGAGCTTCTGCTTTCAGGACTTATAGCAGAGGTCATGATGTAATCTCTAAAAGCCATAGCACTTCCACAAATATAACACAAAACATAGATCAGGTATATAGATGACACCTTCATCATAATAAAAAAGGACCAATTAGAGAATGTCCACAGAATCATCATCAACATTTTCAAAGGAATCCAGTTTACCAGAGAAGAATAAAACAACAACTCACTACCCTTCCTGGACATCCTGATCAACAGAGCCACAATGGCAAAGTAGAAACAGAAAAACCATCTACACCAACTAAGTGGTCCACAACAAAGCAACAATTGATCTTCCCACAAGAGAAGCTGGATAAAAACTTTATTTAGACTGACCCAAATTCACTGCAGCAATCCTGAACAGCAGAAGAATGAAACAGAACTTCTATAAAACTTCTACTCCCACAAAATGGATATCCACACAACTTTATCAAAGGGCACCTGACCACTCAACCCAATACAGCACAACCAACACAAGCCCTAAAAAGAATAACACTGCCATACACCAAGAACATGTCAGAAACAACCAACAGATTACTACAACTGCATGGAATCAGCATAAGATACAAGCCAACTAAAGCCTTCCAAAACATCCTAAGTAAACCAAAAGACTTAGCAGCCACAGAAGAAAAAACAGGAATTATCAACAACATACAGTGCAATGATTGCAACAACTACATAGGACCAATAGACAAAAGACTGGTAGAACACAACTAGCAGACTGAAGACATGAAAACTCTAATTTCATAACATATCAACACTTAACTATAGTTTTAATTAGGAAACAAGGCCAAGCCAAGTCCCGAAAATACAAGGGTATTTCTAGAAGTCTGTCAAACAAATTAGCAAACAATTGACACATAGATATAAACAGTATCTATATAGTATGTAAAAGAGATTATCAACAAGCCAGAAAGGGAACAAAAAGACCAAAGTACCTTGCCACGAGCAATCAGCACCTAGATGCGCATAGATTAATTCCAAAATTAACATTAGACAATAGTCAAGTAAACAATACTCAAATCAAGGAACTGCCGAGCAAGCCAACAGTAAACAGCCCAACTAAAGACCTTGTAAGACACTTCCACCAATACTGACAGAGCAAGCTACTAAAATATAAACTGAGAGCAAACCCTACTCCTTACTAGCACTGATGATGTTATCTAGTTTTGGTAATGAAACATCTTCAAGGAAACAAGTTCAGAGTGCACTAAGGAGCCTTAAAATATTATCTTTTTATATTAATTATATTCAACCTTCCTTTAACAAAAAAGATGAAATGAGGTTAGTATGCCGATTCAGTGATAGCTGTAAACAATGTTCCATTTCATAGGCTATATACAATCTTTCAGAAGGTTGCTTTAGCCATAGCAATGCCATAGCAATACCATGACCATTCCCAGAAATGTCAGAACACTTCCCATCTCCCAGTGGTATGGATGTCTCCTCATATGTGTTTCAAAAGAAAAAATATTTTTATATGCAAATCTTTGGAATATGTTTTCATGCTAACATAAAATTGTGTATATTGTAAAGTTCTATCAGCAGATGATTGTTACCAACAAGAAACCAGACAATACCATCAGCTGATAAGAGGTGCTTCTTCATTGTTGCTTGCCTATTTACAAGCATCTCACTAGACTGATTATATCCTCTTGGGAACAGCCAGATAAAGGCTTCAGAAATTCTCAGGGGAGGTCTGGCCTCTATCACTTCTTTCCCTGCAAGGAAGATTTTTCACTTCTACCCACACTGTAGCTGGAAATTGCATCAGGTCAATATCCAGATATAAAAATATCAATATATACAGTATATTTGTATTTTATAAAAGGCATTTTTAAAAAAATGGTACCTTTTTTAAAATGCTATTTACATTTAGTATATTCTTAACAGATAATATTTCTCAAACAGATTATGTTAATGTGCACCAGAGCTCAGTAGTGAAAAGCAAATCAATAATACTCTTCAGTGACAAATCAGAGCAATGACCATTAAGCATGAGTAATTAAAATGCCAGATTAATTGGTAAACCCATTTAAGTTATTTATGGTCAAATATTTCTGCTATTAAAAATAGAAATTGCATTTATAGCTGTACTTAGCCATCAACCATCAAATGATGATACAATTAATGCATTTTAACATTAATTTCTTTCCACCAACAATCTCCTCCCTAATTCTCTTGGTCTTCTAGGCAAGTGAAAATACAACCAGGAAAAGTTGTAGCAGAAATCACCTTTCCTCTACAAAATTTCCTAAGACTGCATGTAAAGCTTAATATGCAATGTTTAATATGCAAGATAACATCTTATCTAAAATTTAAACTATGCAGAATACCAAATCAACATATAACTTTTCTCTGCATCACAATTATAAAAATGACATGTATTTTTGGATTAAATTATTGCAACTTCCTTTGTGAGAATATGCCTGCAAATGAACTGATCCTGACTGAAATGAAAACAAAAGCATAACAAAAAGATAAATAATTCTTTTGGCATTATTTTGTAGTGATTTGTCTTAGGTTGAATGAGGAATGTGGCAAAAAGAGCTGATTTTCTTTTGCTTCCAAAGAAGAATAGGTCTATAAAAAGGTTTATTTTCTCTTGTTTTGTATTCTATTTCACAAGGCTTTTCAATTTCATTTTTTCAGCCAGTGTTGCCTCGGGGCAATAAGTATACAAGTGCCAGGGGACAAAACAAAATGTTTAAGTATGAAGTGAGATGTTGAACAATTTTGGGGTGTTGATTTTGTTTTAAGTAAAACAATACTTTTTTTACATTTTAAAAGAAAGAAGAATTCTATTCATAATAGGTTGTGGTTCCCTAAACAACAAAGGGATTTAAACCAATTCATATATAAAATGAAATAAATAAACTTATTGCACAGTGGCATCTAGGTAGGCCAATGAGTAAAGGTAATTCAATATTCTAGAAAAAAAGGATACCATGGAACAGAGATTCACAAAAACAATGCTTATACAGTATACACAGGGGTGAAATCCAGCAGGTTCTGACAGGTTCTGGAGAACCCGTAGCAGAAATTTTGAGCAGTTCAGAGAACTAGCAAATACCACCTCTGGCTAGCCCCAGAGTGGGGTGGCAATGGTGATTTTGCAATATCCTTCCTTCGGGAGTGGGGAGAGAATGGGGATTTTGCAATATCTTTCCCCTGGAGTGAAGTGGGAATGGAGATTTTGCAGTATTCTTCCCCTGCCATGCCCACCAAGCCACACCCATCAAGCCACATCCACCAAGTCACACCAGGCCCCACAAGCCACACCCACAGAACCGGTAGTAAAAAGTTTGGATTTCACCACTGAGTATACATCCCTTCTACTTTAGACAACCTTTTACTAGGACAAGAGCCAATAATTTGTTTCATTTAAGACAGAATCTCTGTCATACCAAGGTTACTGCAAACTTTTGCATTCATTTACTGTACATAACACCTTTCAAAGTCCTATTTTATTATCTGAAATATCTGATTCCTTATATTATTTGATTTGATTTGATTTATGCCAATTAAAAATAGTTATATTATAATTATAATTTATAATTTATAATTACAATTTATAATTAAATTATAAAGTATCTTAATTAAAAAAAATACTATACAAACCTCCATTGTTGTTTTGGGGGAGGATGGCAAGGGAGAAGATAATATCTGTTAATTAATCATGATATGTTCCAAATATAGATGTGATATAAAAAAAGTGCAGCCCTATGCCTACTTATTTCTGAATAGAAAAACTAAAAGTTTTTTTCTAAGCACACAATATGATCCCATAAAGAGTTCCATAAAAATAAGCCCAATTATATTCAATAGGATTTATACCTAGATAAATAATGTGTGCATGGGGGATTGCATCCTTTCTACAAACCAAGCAATTATATATATATACCGTATTTCCCAGAAAATAAGACCCTGCCTTATATATTTTTTTTAATCCTGAAATAAGTGCTTGGCCTTATTTTCAGGGAGAACTTATTATTTTGGGGCGTGTGGAGCAAGATGGGCTCCTCTTGCCATCTTACCTGATTTCCAGCTCTGTGTTTAAATATTTTCAGGGAGGGCTTATTTTCAGGGGGACCCTTATTTAGTGCATGCACTTAAAAGCCCGATTAGGCTTATTATCAGGGGATGTCTTATTTTCGGAAAAACAGGGAATACACACACACACACACACACACACACACACACACACCGTGTTTGCCCAAAAATAAGACCCTGTCTTATAGTTTTTTGAACCCTGAAATAAGCGCTTGACCTTATTGCCATGCGCTCAAAAGCCCGATTGGGCTTATTATCAGGGGATGTCTTATTATGGGGGAAACAGTGTGTGTGTGTGTGTGTGTGTGCATGCAAATAAGGATGAATTATTTAATGTGACTTTGAGCCACGTACAATAAAACCAGGAATTAAAACATTTTGCAAAATCATTAAAACAATAAAAATAAATAAAACTAGAGAGGAAAGATATACAATTACAACTGAAGTACAGATTGATTGACTGATTGATTGATTGATTGTAGTCCCCATCTCACCACAGTCAACTATAGGTAGTTTACAAACATTCAATTAAAATGCACATTTTAACATTACATAACATTAACATTTAACCTCACATAACATTAAAACAATAAATAAGAATAATAAATTTAATTTTTAAATTAAAATAAAGCTAACCAGGATATAATGATTAATACCAAGAATACTATTATAGATATCCATTTTATAAATCCAACACATTAGGAGCTAATGGAACATGGCATTATGAGTGAGCACTTTTACCACATATCCCATTGAAACTTTTAAAAAGTTTCTACCTTATTATTATTTCTATTTCCTGCCTGTCTCTTTTTCTCCGAGAAAGGTATGGGAAGGCAAGAAAGGCAAACAGAACCACAAGTATCTGGAAAGAGTGGGCAGTGTCACTTCTAAGAGAAAAAGTTGTCATATCTTGTATTACTGGAACTATCAAAGAGTTAATTCTTCAATTCTGCAGAACAGAAAAATATATTGGGCAGGAATTGTTCTGTTTAAAAACAAACAAGCAAATGGGGTATGCAAAGAAATATCATAATGGAACGGAAATGTTCCTATCATAGAGGAGAAATGACTATTTACTTTTAAAACTTCATTACTGCATAACATCACATACAAATATTGGGCTAAAATGAAGTAAACAACACACAGCAATCGGAGCTTCTCTTGTAGCATTACAGGTCTTTGGAAGGAGATTTCTAAGCACATCTACTTCTTGAGACTATACACCATGAGAGGATGGATATGATGTCAAAAATACCCATGTCCTTCCTCTCTTATGGCTGGCACGTTCTTCAGGTATTCTTTTCTTTAATGAAAGGTGAGCCACTGGCTTTTTGAAATGATGCAATCATCTGCACACAGTCCTGTGTAGCAAAGAACATTGGAAAAGGCTACTATACTTCACATTATAAGAAAATGAATAATTTTGTTCATTGGCTGCTGCATCAGGAAACCATTAGTGAGGCTAAAGACTTCCGAAGTACCCAAAGATGCCAAGGATGCTTTGAAGGGCATCTGTCCTATGCAAGCTTTTCACTTGCATTTAAGGAAAAAAACACACAAGATAGTTATACAGTTGCAGCTTTAATTGGCTTGTCAAGTGTCTTTCAGTAGAAGCAAGGCAGAGATAAGAGCAGGCTATTAGAAAATAACAAAGGCTTGAAAATATAAATGTCAGAATTCTTGCTGCTATGTCAGCACTGCAAGGATGTTTGCCCAAAGTAATCTCCAGCTGGAAAGCCAGATTACCCAATAACGGCCAAAGATCTAGAGCTAGAGAAAAGTTCAAAAGGTAGTGAAGCCAAAGTTTCTTTCTTTCTTTCTTTCTTTCTTTCTTTCTTTCTTTCTTTCTTTCTTTCTTTCTTTCTTTCTTTCTTCCTTTCTTATTTATTTATTTATTTATTTATTTATTTATTTATTTATTTGTCAACAAGTACAAGGAAACAAGTAACAGTATAGACATTGACATGGACACATGAAATAAAAATTGATACAAATAAAAGGATATGAATAGGCAAAACATATAGAATGATTACATATAAATGGGGACAGTGGGACAGGGATGGTAGGCACACTGGTGCACTTATGCATGCTGGTGCTCTTATGCACGCTCCCTTAGGGACCACTTAAGAAACATGAAAAGTCCACAGTAGACAGTTTAAGGTAAAAGGTATGGGGATTAGCGAGACTAACAACAGGATCAGGTAGAGTGTTCCAGACATTTACTACTCTATTGCAGAAGTCATATTTCCACAATCAAGATTAGACCAAATTACATTGAGTTTGACTCTATTAATAGCCCTTGTGTTATTACGGTTGAAATTAAAGTAATCATTTACAGGTTTGGTAAATAATCTTATGAACCAAGCATAGGTCGGAATGTAGACAGTGTAGTTTGAGTCTATCCAGATCTAAAATTTCAAGCCTGGTAGTATAGGAAATTTTATTTAGAGCAGAAGATTTGAGTACTCTTCTAGTAAAATATCTCTGGACCCTCTCTAATGTATTGTTGCCTGAAATACAGTGAAGGTTCCAGGCAGGTGAATAGTATTCAAGTATAGGTCTCGCAAAGTTTTTATATGCCCTAGTTTGAAGTATAGCATCACCAGATAGAAAACTTCGTAAAATAAGATTGACAATTCTAAATGCCTTTTTTGCAATGATATTACAGTGACCTCTGGGACTTAGATCTTTTGAAGTGAGTACTCCTAGGTCCTTGACAGAGTATGGGTCAACTTTTAGATCATTTCCATCCAGCTAATATTTGATGTTCTTATTTCTATTGCCAATGTGCAGGACTGAGCATTTATTAGCAGAGATTTGAAGGTGCCAATCGTTTGACCATTCAGATACATAGTTTAGGTCATTTTTAAGGGTAGTAGAGTTGTCTGTGGCATTTATTCACAAGGTTGAATGCACAAGGGTGCTGCAAGAAAATTCAATAAGAGGGGTCTTTCAGTTATGGCAAGAGAAATTTCAGCTACTGGTAGTAGCTTCAGCTAATGAAGATCAGTAGCAGTCTTGGAAGCTACCAGCATTTCTGAGGCTGAAGCAAAAGTATAATTAATTGCAGATAATGGCAGCAGGAACCCTGAAGTGACAAAGGTCCCATAGTAGCAAGGCAAGAATCTGACAGCAGAACAGCTGGTTGCAATCCAGAGTTTCTGCCTCTATCCCAGTTTCCATCTTATGTGAACTGGGATATTGTGAAATTTTAGCGTAGTAATGGCAGAGACCACAAGCAAAGTAAATATTTAACACAGGAACAAGAGAAGAAAATCAGTCCCAGCCTACTACTAATAGTTCCTATGATGGCAGAGGACACCTATAAAAACAAGATAAGAAATAGCAAACTCTACCACACAGGCACGCAAAGTGTTGTTACGTTAAGATGAAAATGAAATTAATTGACAATCAGAAAAGGAAAGCAGATTCAGAGATAAAAGTAATAACAAAGTAATATGTCACATTCCAAAGGAATCTAATATACAGTAGATCTTGCCACAATCTGATAAGGTCTGCAGATGGAGTGATATAGTGACTTGTATTTGCCATGTTTTGATTTTTCTTTTGTTTGGTCCAGGGTTTTCCAAACTGTGACGTGTAGACAGGATCCAAGCAAGATGTGAAAAAGAAGTTATATTGTTAAACCCATCTTTAATTTAACCCATATATGGGTTTCACAGCCAACTTCTCACAATCAAAATCAATGGAGTAAATCACAAATTGTGGTCACATGATGTCTCACTTAATGACTGAGGGTGACTTGCTTAACAACCACAGCAGAACTGACATTGTAAATCTGGTGGTGGTCACATGATGTTTTGCTTAACAACCATATTACTTAGCAATAGAGTTGACA
Organism: Pantherophis guttatus; assembly: GCF_059756535.1. NCBI lineage: Eukaryota > Metazoa > Chordata > Lepidosauria > Squamata > Colubridae > Pantherophis > Pantherophis guttatus. Next base: position 34,821,822 of record NC_142070.1, read on the forward strand.
GTCCCAACTGTGGTTATTAAGCAATAACTACCTATAATAATCTTAATTTTCCTTAAATTCTTCAACACTCCTAGCATCATGGGCAGATCAAAAATAGAATTTATCTTGGTCTAGTCAGGTCCTTGTGTGCGGAAGTTCCATACATCACCATAGTAGCTTTCCTTTTCTATACAACATATAAAAGCTTCCCAAATACTGAAATGACAAAAGAAGTATTCATCGAGTAGATGTGTTCAATATATATTATTGACTGGTTTAGTTGTAAGTTTGGTCAGTATCGAAAGGAACAGATATTGATTCCTGCCACTCTCAATACACAGATATATCTGTCTAAATGAAGTCAAGCTGTACATCAGCAGTTTACTTTTAAGAGAAGAAAAGAGCGTTATACAATAGAAAAATATTTAATGTGTGAATGTGTATTTTGAAATGATTTTTAATAAAGGATATCAATATATATCTCTATAACAGCATATTTTATTTTTATTCTGAAGAAAAACAATGCATTCTACAGTAGACATTAGCCCAGTTCAGATCGAGTCAAGATTCTTAATACCTAAAAAGAGAGTTTTCATAAAGAACTCAAAGAAAAAGGAAATCAAACAATACTAACAATCATCCAGTAAGCCAGGGTTAACAAAGTGGCAATGTTTATTATATGCAATTACACAGGCACTTAGTCACTATCTTCACTATTTATTTTTAATAATGATATATCAACTGTACTTACTTTTAGGTCTATTTGGTGAGAGGTAGGACAGCACCTCTACAATACGGTATCAAAACATTGTGGGTTTTTTCTTTGTTTTTAAATAAATCCACTTAAAAATAAAAGCTTTAGAATACATTAGGCTCTTACAAACATTTACATCCTACATAATATGGAAGCTTTTTTTTTTCAAAGCTCCTTACCAAGCAAAAAGGTTTCAGTTAGAATATTATTTATTCTGATTTGCAATTACTAGCAGATAATTAAACTTTTGCAGCATGGTGTACAATATATTACATAAATCTAATGTCTCTTTCTCAATAGTATAGGAAGCTAAATTAGTACTGAATGCAATAAGGTCTCACAAATGCAGAAAACATTCTGCAACTGTTGGTGATTATCATATCAAACAACTAAATGTTTTTCAGTTGTTCTGTGATCCCTGGAATAAGGGTTTGTTTGTTTGTTTTCATCCTGATCATCTCTGCACCTAGAAGAAAGTGGCTACCCAAGAATGTCTCTTTGGCTTTGTATTGTGAAGTAAGACACTTGTTTTAACTGTTCTCTCTGCTGATGTTCTCCATCAACAGTTTCCAAATTGTGAAACTGAGGTTGATTTGAAGAACCAATGGGTTGCATTTTGCTATCTGTGAAAAAATGGCTTAATTAATCAGCAGTTTGCATTGTGATAGGACTCTTTGTGCTGGTTTCATATAAGAACCATCATATTTGACAATCACTCTCTAGATCTGTGATGGTGAACCTATGGCACACTTGCCAGAGGTGGCACTCAGAGTCCTCTCTGTGGCCACGTGCGCTATCACCCCAGCTCAGAGTCCTCCTTGTGGGCATGTGCTGCTGTCAACCCACCTCAGCCAGCTGGTTGTTGGGTTTACAAGGTGCACACTGGCCAGCTGGTGATCGGGTTTCCGGCACTCTGGCACACACACACATGCGCATATTCTGGTTTGGGCCCTCTGTGCCTAAAAGATTCACCATCACTGCTCTAGATGGATCATTCTGGTCCTATAGAATTTCCAGGCCTTTTTTGTTTCTTTCCTTTTAAGCATGAAGGTGACAAAGAATAAAGAAAGTGTAATGTTCAGCTGAATTTTGTTATAATATTTGAAAGATTCAGATATTTCTCCTGAGCGATATAAAGTCAAAGATGGTTTTATATGCCTATATACTGCTTATTATAAAGAAAATCAATGGGAGGGAGGGAGGAAGAACATAGAATGGAATGGAATTGAATTGAATTCCCCAAAGTAGATAGAGCCAGGATAAGGAAAATGGTGTGAATCCACATAAAATGTAATATTGAGAGGGAAAAAAACTAAAATTAATGGAGATATATTGCTATTTTTTACTATTTTGGTCTCTTCTCTGCCAATAAACAAATTAATATCAGCTGGGTAAGGATAAATACATTATCATTCTCTCTCTCTCTCCCCCCCTTTCCTCCTCCCTCCCTCTTTCTCTCTCTTCTGACAGGACATTGTTTTAATATGTGGTTTAATAAGCTTAATTTTAAAAGTTTAATAAGCTATTAAACTTATTAATAAACTTATTATTATTAAACTGCGGGGCGGCAGCCATGGATACGGAGGCGGAGCCGACTAAAATGACACTTGCAACTACGATGTTGACAGCAACAGCAGCAGCAACACCGGGAGGCTAGGCTATGAGGATGCCCTCTCTAGACAATGGAGAGGGCTTTGCTGCAAGCAGTTACCCACCTCGATGTAATGGGGAGGGGGCCTGGACATTCACTTGATCACCTGAATTCAACTTAATCACCTGAATGGCCCTATCTGAAAGAGCATGGTAGTGGTGGGGGCTGAGAACTGAAGACATTTTTTGATCTTCCCCTGTCTGCTTCTCTCCCCCCCCCCCTTACTAGACCTAGGCCTAGTTTGGCCATTCAGCGAAAAACAAACAAACAAACAAACAAACAAACTTGCAGCTGTTTTGATCAATTTATAGCCTTTTTAAAATATCTTTTCCTCCTTGACTATCCTAATTATCCTGATTATTTGATTTCATCTCTTCCACCTGGATGCTCCACTTTTGCTTTTTTCGACCTTATCTTCGGATTTTTGCTGGTATCAGAAAGGGAGGAAGCATAGACATCGAGAGTCTTGAACAATTTATTTGTAATATTTATACAAGTGGATGGGACGGACCATCTTCTCCTTTGTTTCTGTAACTCTGGACTGGTCGCCGTGAGAGGGCGGTCATTGTGACTCTCATCCCCCTTTTTATGACTAACTTATTTTAATCACAAGACTTTCCCATCATTGTAAGAGGGAGATGGTATTCTGATGTTCTATTATATTAGCTTCCTTGTACAATTATCTACTTTACCCTTTTTGTCTTAACCATCTGTTTTAAACCATCTTTAACACCTTAAGAAGAAAATGGCCTTTCATCGCCTCCAATTCTATCTCACCTCCGATGTATTCAATAACAGAACTCCTAGCACTGCGAGATTCCCCCCTCTCGCAAGTTTGGCCCTCCCAGTTATCTAGGGCCGCCCTCAAGGACGGGTTTTGGAACCCCGAGAGGTGGTATGCTAAGAACCGGAAGCTTTGGGGTTTTTTAGATAGTTTTTCAAATTCTATTTTAAGGGGATCTGGGAGGAGGGTGGTTTTCAATGTAAATAATGAGGCTGGGGAGCCTCCCGGGAGGGGGGTGGGTTGTATGGGTTCAGGGATTAACCCGCGAGGGACGGGGTCTAGTCCATCTGAAGAGCACGGCGGAGGAGATGCAGAATCTGGGGCCAAGGAGAGGGTTAGAACTTGTGCTGTTGATAGACATTACATCAGTACTGTAGGTGGGAGGGGCAGATATGGCGGGAGTAGGGGGCCACATCAAGTTGCGGGAGTGCGCGCTCGCTGTCTTCAAGCGGTGGCACGCTCCGGCCCCCAATGCTCTTCTCGTTCCCCAGGTGGCACAGACCCTCAGGCCCTGGGCCTTCGGCTGATGCTATGCAATGCCAGGTCCATGGTAAATAAAGCCCCCCTCATTTGTGATCTTGTTCAGGAGGGGGGAGCGGACCTGGTGGGTATTACGGAGACCTGGTTGGGCCAGGAGGGTGGAGTCCCTCTCATAGAGATGTGCCCACCCGGTTTCCGGGCATTTCATCAGCCAAGGTCACAGGGAAGGGGCAGGGGGGTGGCAGTTATCATTAAAGAGGGTCTTAGTCCGAGGGAGGCCACTGTTCCTCAGACGGCCGGATGTGAGTCCCTCCTTGTGAAGTGGGGTCATGGGGTGCAGATGGGCCTGCTGGTTATGTACCTGGCTCCCTGCCACGTGGCAGCGGCCTTGCCTGAACTACTCAACGTTATAGCCGCGGTGGCGATTGATACCCCTAGACTTATGGTCATGGGGGACTTCAACCTACAATCCATCGGTGAGGCGTCTGAGGTGGCTCAGGAGTTCATGGCTTCCATGACAGCCATGGACCTGACCCAGTTAGTTCATGGCCCTACTCACACAGGGGGAAACACGCTGGACCTGGTTTTTGTCTCTGGTCAGTGGCTGAGTGGTCTCGAGATAGGGGATATAGCGATCAAGCCCTTGTCATGGTCAGATCACTCCCTCCTTCGCTTTGACCTTCGAACCGCCACACCCCGCCGCAGGGAGGCGGAACCGATGAGGTGATTCCGCCCCAGGCGCCTGATGGACCCGGATAGGTTCCAGACGGAGCTTGGGCCATTTCCTGAGGCTCTGGCACACGGCTCGACTGAAGACCTAGTGGCTGTCTGGGATAGGGCGGCCGCTGGAGCTTTGGACCCGGTCGTGCCTTTGCGGCCTCTGACCCGGCGTCGATCTCACCTGGCTCCCTGGTTCACCGAGGAGCTGAGGGAGATGAAACGCCGGAAAAGACGCCTGGAGAGCAGTTGGAGGGCCAGCCGTTCTGAATCTGACCGAACACTGGTAAGGTCTCATATTAAGACCTACCTGGTGGCAATAAAAGCGGCAAAGTGTAACTATTTTTCTGCTCTTATTGCGTCATCAGATAATCGCCCGGCCGCCCTGTTTAGGGTGACCCGCTCCCTGCTCCACCAGGAAGCATGGAAGGACCCCTTGGAGGGTAGAGCCGAGGACTTTGTACAATATTTGTATGACAAAATCGCTCAGATTCGGGAAAATTTGGACTCTGACTGGGTAGATTCGGGAGGGAGGATGAAGGCAAGTCTTGAGAATATTATCTGGGAAGAGTTTGATTCTGTGACTCTGGAAAACGTGGACAAGATACTGGGCAGACTAAGCGCGGCCACATGTTTATTGGACCCGTGTCCCTCCTGGCTGGTGCTGGCCTCTCGGGAGGTTACACGAGGCTGGCTCCAGGGGATTATAAATGCTTCCTTGAGAGAGGGTGTCTTCCCTGCTGCCTTGAAGGAGGCGGTGGTGAGGCCTCTCCTCAAGAAGCCTTCTCTGGACCCAGCAGTGTTGGCTAATTACCGTCCAGTCTCCAACCTTCGCTTCATTGCGAAGGTTGTTGAGAGTGTGGTTGCGCGACAGCTTCCTCAGTACTTGGATGAATCGGCTTATCTAGATCCGTTCCAGTCGGGCTTCAGGCCTGGATACAGCACGGAAACGGCATTGGTCGCATTGGTAGATGATCTCTGGAGGGCCCGGGACAGGGGTTGCTCCTCTATCCTGGTCCTATTAGACCTCTCAGCGGCTTTTGATACCATCGACCATGGTATCATGCTGCACCGGTTGGAGGAGTTAGGGGTGGGAGGCACCGTGTTGCGGTGGTTCTCCTCCTTTTTATCTGATCGGTCGCAGTCTGTGTTGACAGGGGGGCAGAGGTCGACCCCGAGGCCCCTTGTATGTGGGGTGCCACAGGGGTCGGTTCTCTCACCCCTTCTGTTCAACATTTATGTGAAGCCGCTGGGTGAGATCATCCGTGGTTTTGGGGTGAAGTATCATCAGTATGCTGATGATACTCAGCTATACATCTCCACCCCGGACCACCCTAATGATGCCCTTAAAGTGATGTCCCAGTGCCTGGAGGCTGTACGGATCTGGATGGGGAGGAACAGACTCAGGCTCAACCCATCCAAGACCGAGTGGCTGTGGTTTCCGACGTCCCGATATAGTCAATTGGTGCCATCACTGACTATTGGGGATGAGTCATTGCCCCGCACAGAGAGGGTTCGCAACTTAGGCGTCCTCTTGGACTCACGGCTGTCTTTAGAAGAACACTTGACAGCTGTGGCCGGGAGGTCTTTTTATCAGGTTTGCCTTATTCGCCAGTTGCGTCCCTTTCTGGATCGGGACTCGTTAAAAACGGTCACTCATGCCCTCGTCACTTCACGCCTGGACTACTGTAATGCTCTCTACATGGGGCTCCCCTTGAAGAGCACCCGGAGGCTCCAGCTGGTCCAGAATGCGGCCGCGCGGGTAGTTATGGGAGCAGCATGGCGCTCCCATGTGGCTCCCCTCCTGCGCGAGCTGCACTGGCTCCCTGTGGTCTTCCGGGTGCGCTTCAAGGTCTTAGTTACCACCTTTAGAGCAGTCCATGGCTTAGGACCGGGGTACTTACGAGACCGCCTTCTGCCACCAATAGCCTCTCACCGCCCAGTACGCTCCCATAGAGAGGGGCTTCTCAGGGTGCCGTCAGCCAAACAATGTCGACTGGCGGCCCCCAGGGGGAGAGCCTTTTCTGTGGGGGCACCCACCATCTGGAACGAGCTCCCCCCAGAGATACAGAAGATTCCGGATCTGCGCACTTTCCGCCGTGCCCTCAAAACATTCCTGCTTCAGCAGGCCGGCCTGGCCTAACTTTCCCTTTATATTGCTTTTTGATTTTATTTTAAACTGGGATGTCTTGAATTATCTAGGACCAGAATGTTTAGTATATTTTAATTGGTTTTTTATTATTAACGTTTGTATTACATGTATTTTTATCGTTCGCTGTTCACCGCCCTGAGTCCCTTAGGAATAGGGCGGTATATAAATTTAATAAATAAATAAATAAATAAATAAAATAAATGTAAGTGTAAGTAGTTTTATATGTATGTGTGTGTGTGTGTGTCAGTGGTGGATTGCCCCCAGTTCACACCGGTTCTATAGAACCAGTAGTAAAACCGGCGGGAGGCTCCTTCCACCGACCTTGACGTCATCAGAATGCTTCTGCGCTTGGGCAGAAGAGAGCATGCGCAGTCCCATTGCGAACCAGTAGTAAAGGTAAGTAGAACCCAACCCTGGTGTGTGTGTATAATTTCCTCAATTCCTCTGGTTCTAATGAAGTTTATCTGTTGAAGAAGACAGATTTCATCACACTCATTGAGGTCATAATTTATGGGAAACAGTAAGAATTGTGGGACCTATCTTTATCTATGTGATGCAACAATATTTGGGGCCCATAATAGATCTACAGTGATGTCTTCAATAAGAGGACATTAGTGCATTAGTGTTGCTGATCTCATTAAATAAAGATGTAGTAGATTATTGCTTTCCAATATTATTAAATATAGTGATCTTCCTAATTTCAATTATGCCTGTGATATTCATATTTGTAGCTAATAACTCTCTCCCCCTCATCCTATTAGAAAATTGATGATATATTTTGCCTCAGAAGTATTAACTGAATATTGAATATTGCATAATGGCCAACTGAATATTTTCCATTTTTAAAATAGAGCTTTGCTAATTAGTACTTTTGACCTCTAAAGGTTTGTGACAATAAACCTTCTCAATACAATAATACTTACAGAGAATATCCTTCCTGTTGAAATATTTCACTACACTGATCAGTTTTCTATAAATATTAATTGGAGACAAGTTAAATCTTCTTAGATCGAAAATTAATTATATAGCCCTAAATTCCCATTTGTATTTAAAAGGTAACATATATATTTTAAGTGTATATGCATATGCATATGTATATGTATTGAGACATTACATACATACACAGGTATGAATATGGGGAGGGATTTACAAAGGTATACCTAATTGCAAAATATAAGGAGAAATTAATATATTGTCAAGATATTTGACTGATACCAACGAGACTCTCAAAAACAGAATGTCCTGGGTGATTTGGTGCCAGTATTTAATATATTTCTAGGGTGGTTGTAAAATTAATTAGTTATTAATTTTAATTTTAAAGTTAATTTAATGAAAATTAGTGTAACCATCTACAATAATTTAATAATATAATTTTCTAAAAGTGAGCTTTGGGGGCAGGCACTTAAATACTGAACTGATATCTACATCAATGTTTTATCACCCCAAAACTGGAAAAGATGACGTGAGGTGATGTCCTTTTTTCCACTATAGCCTCCCTCTTGTGAACACTAGCAGAAAATTGATTAACAGGCTTCTGAATATTAAACACATGCAAATTGCGGTGCAAACCCTAAAACAGGCTGATTGTAAAAGACAAACAAAAACAGCCCCTGGTTCTGTTCATTTACATTATTCTATAAAGTACTCCACTACTCTATTGACTCTGCAACATCTCTACCTGATGTACCTCCCTGATTTCAAAGATCTCCCTCTCTGATCACAAAGAACTTCACAGGAGTCAGATACTACAACACCATGCAAGTAGCATCAAAATTCTCTACACCCATCAACAATATTTTAATCTTGATGTTATTATCACGAAGTGTAGCATCTGTGAAAAATATTTTTTTGGTTAAAAAAAACGATTTTAAAAAATAAAAATAAAACCCTTGATATTTCAATAAATTATTCTTGTTTTTTCAATGGTCTATAAAATTAATTTTGCAGATGTTTATGCATGTTTCAAATGTTCTCTGGGAAAATGATTTTTTTTAAAACTGGGAACTGATTGTATAAAAGAAACAGCTTTCACAGAAAGAGATTTGAATCTCAGAAAAAAATGATGGCATTTATAACAGATAACAGGAGCATTCCTAGATAGTTTAAAAAGTTCTGTAACAGAAGACAGTAGATTTATAAAGAATTCCTATAAAGTGACATAGAAAAACAGTCAGTGGCATGAAATTATTCTCCATGCTTTATAAATGAAGAACATTTTCTCACTACATATCATTTAACTTCATACTGAAATCAACCAATGCTATTCAGATTTTAAAAAAAAATAAATTTAAAGCCCAATGTGTTTGTTTAAGATAACTTTTAAGGTTGTTCTAGAGCATATCTGCTGTGCATTGATTTAATAGCATATTCTATCATGTAATGGTTAGAAATTAATAAGGGTAACTAACATTATAGTACATTTCAAAAAAGTGAAATGGAATCACATTTAGTCTTAATTAAAACTAGACTCATTGAAAATAATGGTCCTTAACCTAGTCATAATTAGCATTAATTTCATGGTTTCCACATGCTGGAAAGATAATACTCAGAATGTTACAGCACAGACATTAACAAGGTATGGAATAAGAAATGCCAGATGTATGGGCTGAATTCTGAAGAAACAGACATACCAAAATATACTTTCAATATCTGATAAATGATGGAAAAGATTATAGGGCTGCAAAAATATATTTATGCAGTGATTAAGTGTATTTACTGAGTAACCAAAAGCCTTAAAATGTGGGTGTGGTGGATCAGTTCATTTGCCTATTGAAAAAATTTCTATTATAACCAGAATGCAATATTAAACATTTTAATGTACCACACTGAATTTGAAATGAAACACCCAAGATGAAAGTGAACTGAAGACTTTTAGCTTTAACTCAAGTGGTTTGACAAAAGCATGGCATTAACCATTAACGAATTACAGACATTTTAAATACCGATCCCCATTTTTGTTGGCTCATAAATAATGGGACCAACTAGCATAATTACAAATATAAGGATGCTTTGAATCATAAGATGTTCCTTTCCTTCTCCATACGTCTCTTCCAATCATTCTGATAAAGTTACTCTTGGTTCCATCAATCCAAAGAATCTTATTCTAACACTGGCTTTTTAAAGTGACATTAAGTGAAATCTGGCCTGTCTATTCTTGAGCATTACCAGTGGTTTGCACCTTGTTGTGAAGCTTCTGTATTTACATTCATGAAGCCATCTCTTGACTGTAGACTTTGACTATGCCATGCCTACCTTATCAAGAATGTTCTTGACTTGGCTAGGAGTTGTGAATGGATTTTCTTCACCAATGATAGAACATTGAATCAACTTTAATTGCCTTTTCTGGTCTTCCTGACCTTTTGTGTTGCTGAGCCTTCCAGTTAATTCCTTCTTTTTCAGAATGTTCCAACCTGCTGTTTTGGCCACTCCCAATGTTTTGATATTTCTTAGATAGAGTTATTTTGTTTTTCAGCCTAAGGATTTCCCATTTGCATAGTCACCTCTTTGGAGCTCATGTTGAGTGTTCCAAGTGAACAGATACCAAATGCAAATGTGAAACTCAGAGCCAACTCCAGATCTTTATGTGCTTGATTTTCATGGACTAACAAGAGAACAGGGCATACCTGGTCATGAAACTGCTTGCCAGACATTTGTCCCATCATTTATGAGCCACCAAATATGGGGGTAGGTGTATTGAAGTGGTTGTAATTCCTCTATGGTTACTGGCAATCTTTTGTCAAACCTTTTAAACTAAAGCTGAAAGTCTTCACTTTGTTCACATCTTCAAATTCAATTGATGGTGTACTGGGAGAAAATGCCACAAAATATATCTTTGACCCAATGTATACAAACCTGATTGTATGTATGCTTGTGCCTTTAAGTCAGTCTTTGATTATTGATGACTGCTTGGACTATTCCCTGCTTTTTTCTTAGCAAGGTTTTTCCAGAAATGGTTTACCATTGCCTCCTTCTTAGGACTAGGAGAAATTGACTGGCCCAAGATCACCCTTCTAGTTTAGTGTCTAAGAAGGAACTAGAACATGGTGTAATGTCTTGTAGCCTGATGCTTTAATCACTATTCACCAAAACTGGTTCATAAATCAAATATGGAACAACTAATATTTCAAACTTGAAAAAAAAAAGGTTGTATGTTGTCATCTTAGCTGTTTCACTTATAAGCAGAAAATATGAAATATTGTAAGAAATTTTAAAAATGCAATTAAAATTGTCAAGTGAAAATCCAAAACTTTTGATATCTTAATGATATCATTTTGATGTTCAGATTTCCCAATATGAAAAAAGCCATAAATAAGCAATGCCTAAATCAGGGGTGTCAAACTCATGTCATCATGGCGGCATCACATGATGTATTGAGACTTTCTTCCCCTTTGCTAAACCGGGTATGGGCATGGCCAGCGTGTGACACACAAGTTTGATAGTCCTGGCCTAAATAATGGAAATGGATGGAGAGTTATTGAAGTTGTAATAGACTTTATATTTTCAGACTCAAAAAACAAAAGAAAACAAAACCAGGGTGATATTGAAATAAAATTATACTTGCTATTGGGGAGAATGCAAAATTTTAATGCAGAGCCATTACCCTGTCAACAAAGGTATATATCATTAAGAATATGGTTTCAAATTCTAAAATATGCTATAATATGGATCATCTTATGGCATCCGAATGAAGAAAAATTGATATCTTTACATTGTAGTGCTATGGAAAATTGTTGAGAATACTTGGACTGCAAATAAATAAAATCATTCAATGCTAGATGTAATAAAAGCAGACTGGAAAGACCAATAATAAAGGGAAAACTTAAATATTTTGAACACTATGTGAAAGCAAAAATCATCAGAGTTGATCTGATGACAAAAGCTTACAAGAACTCAAAGAAACAGTTTCTAGCAGATATCACTAGTGAATCTGTGTCCTTTGGGTCATAAAGTCAGAAAGTGATGGAATGACTGAACAATAAAAACAGCAGCAGTTGAAAGAATCATAAAATCATAAAACTGGGTGAAATTTCGAGGTCCGGATAATACATCTAAACTATGATATTATTTCTTTATAAGGAATGCTACCTTTTGTAAAGGATCTTGATATAGAGTAGAATTCTTAGATAGATTTCAGATTAAAGAAATGAACTTTTCTGAGTTATTTTCATAATATACATATTTAGGAACTATTTATTTATTAAAAACTATAAGGAAAATACTTATTATTTTTATTTTCATAATTTTGTTTTATGTATTTATTTATAAACCAATTTCTGCATATATATGCATATATATATATATATATATATATATATATATATATATATATATATATATATATATATATATATACACACACATACATACATACATACATACATACATACATACATACATATACAGAGAGAGAGAGAGAGAGATTAATTCATAATATATGGACAATGAAAGCTTGAAAGTTATATCATGTGCCACTTTTTTTAGAAGTAGGAAGTTGTTCACACAATAAATAAAAAACCCAGATATTTCTATCAACCTTGTGAGATTGACCAGATAGAAAACACATCCAAATAAACTAATTCTACTTTATTGTAAGGTTGCATTAATCAAATCTTGCAAGTTTGAAAGTATATTTCTCCCTCTATCTCCTTTATAACCCAAGAAACTAGGGAGGATCTGCTCTGTCCACAATCTTGCTGCTGTTGACTCTGAAATGAACCTGGCTGAAGTCATCTTTAACTGCGTCATAGTTGCCATGAACCCGGAGAGGGGGAAGGGAAGGGGAAAGTAGACAGACCAGTTAAAAGTCAAAATAAAAGGTCATCTTAACAGGTGGTTGTGAAAGGAAGAGAGGAATGACCAAGCAGCTTGCCAGCTACTTTCATTGGACAATATGACCGATTACATCTGGGAGAGGGAATTTTTGCTCTTTTAATTAGGTGAAAACCGCAGGAACTTTTAGAGTTGGTCTTCACTGGCTGTGTCGATATGATGTATCCAATAAACATGTTCTTTGAGGAATCTACCTGCCTCGGAGTTCTGCTTTCAATGGATGTGTTACTCGGAATGCTGACAGCTGCAGCTCATTTATCTGACTGTTTCCTTGGCTGAATCTCTTTGTCCTGTCTACCAAGGTCATCTCCATATAGTATTACAATGTTGAAGGCAATAGAAAACTTTTTATTTATGACCTTAACTTAGAGAAATCATTTGGTGACTTCAATGAAATGTGAATTCTGTATATTGTCCAGTGGTGGGATTCAAAATTTTTTACTACCGGTTCTGTGGGTGTGACTTGTTGGGCATGGCATGGCTTGGTGGGTGTGGCTTGGTGGGCAGGGTAAGGATACTGTAAAATCTCCATTCCCACCCCACTCTATGGGAAGGTCACTGCAAAATCCCCATTTCCTCCCAATCAGCTGGGACTTGGGAGGCAGAAAATCAATCAGGGTGGAGTCAGTAAGGGATGGTATTTACCGGTTCCCCAAACTACTCAAAATTTCTGCTACGGGTTCTCCAGAACTGGTCAGAACCTGCTGAATACCACCTCTGATATTGTCCCACATTTCCAAGAACTGTTTGTATTATATGTGTGAGAGAGTCTCTAAGATACAGTTATCCTCTGGCATTACTTATACTTTGATATGGACTCCTAGGGATTATCAAGTTAGCCTTTTCTCTGCTGGTCTACAAAAAAATTGAAAACAAAGTTATCCTTAAGGCAGGGATCCTCAAGGCAATCCTTTTTTCTTAGTTCATATTTGTTTTTTTAATGTTCTTTAATGTTTTCTGGTGTTACTGTTCATGTATTTAATCTATATCTATCTATCCAAATTCATGGTATAGTTTTATCTAAAAAAATTATGAATTTTTCGTATTTGACAATGTGTAATGTACAATAAAAATCACAATGAAAACTACATAAATGAATTAAAATGAAATATCATCTCATATATGTACTCAAAATTTTAGAGCTAATTTACAAAAGGATCACCAGTTTTAATAGTTTCACCAACCATACATGAGATTCATGATGGAAAACAATAATATCTAGTATCTGAACAAGTTGTTGATTCTAATGTATTTTATTAATTATCAGTTGATTTCATTGTAGTCATTTGGTGGCATATTTATTTAATATAATTTAAGCAATAATCTCTGATCCCAATCACCGACCCAAATTCAATCTTGCATCATTCTCCTGGGACACATATATTTGTCTTCATTCATTAATATACCTTTTGAATGATGTTCATTAATCATTTCAATTTAAATGATTAAATTGAATGTAATAGGAATACTAGCTAAGGGAATATATGACTGAAGTCTGAAGGCAGCAACTTTTCAAAAATGTGAGAAAAAATCTCATAGAATCCTACTCTGTTTGACATAAAAATGCATAGTATTTAAACTTATAAACTTATAATAACATACAATAGTATGTTTCCAAAAGTTTGGCTTGGTTGTTTTAAGGATCTCCCTACATAAACTGAACATGTATTAGCATGCACAGAAGACACTTCTGCTGTTGTGTATTAAGGAAGCAATCTTCCAAGATTATTTAGATTGCTCTATGATAGGCCTACCACATCTTTTTTGCAAAATTATGGAAAACCATTAGATGGCAGTTGAGAGAGCTTTTGTAAAGGATCTATTATTCTTCCTAGTCCACATATTATTAACTTAGCAGTAAAATAGTTAAAAAAAACATTTTCACTATAATTCAGATAATAGGTTCTTCAAGCCAAACTCAATACAATTTTTTGTTATTGTTTTGTCCTGAACAATGATAATTAAATATATTAGTCAAAATTCTCTAAGGACAGATGATACCAAGGTCATCAGGTTAACTATGAGTGAATTGAAAATGTTCTCATCCAAATACAACACTATATTTACTATACCATATTGAGATTTGAGTGCTTTTATTGCCATCCATCTTTCTGAAGGTGATTGTTATTTACCTTTAGATTCTACAGTCTGACAAATTGAAGCAGGCTAAAACTGAGTGTAATAAATTTCAAACAGAAATCAAGGGCAAATAAGACAAATATATTACCATGTATTGGGAATCCTAACTCTACCCATTGCCATAATCTTACACAGAGCATCAGCCAAATGTTTGTATGGAACAGAAACCCAAAAATTCAAGAAACACTTTGTAAGAGTTCTTTTAAGTAAGATTTATGGTCTTCTTGATCTCCCTCAGAAGATGATGAAAAGCTTTATGCTCCTAGATTGAAGGACTTCCATTTCAGCTACCTGCTGCTCTGTATTATCTTAATGAAACCCTAGCTCTTTGCTCAAGGCATTCAAGTGTTACCTATGTAAAAAATAATAGTTTTACCTATGCTATTTCTTTGAATAACTTACTTCTTTCCTACAGAAAAACAGTATCAGCAAATGTACTTATTAGAAAAGTATAGCTGAATGTTAGAGCTGTGCTCAGATGACTCTTTGAATTCTGACAAAAATAAAAGCAACGATTATATTCACAAGCACTCAGCTAGAGGAGTTTTGTTTGCTTTTTAGACATAGAATGCTGAACAATATTATAATGCTTTGTTTTGAATGTAATATAATGGATGAGCATATACTAGAATTTGTACAGATTAAAAATTGTATATTAAGTTTGTGGGTAGAGAAATGGAGTAAATTATTTCTTTTAATTATTCCAGAGGAATGATATATCTCCAACAATTCTCAAGAAAAAAATTCCTTTTAACAGTGTGGGTAGCATTACTGCTGAAAAGTAAAATGGAAAGTGCTATCTCTTGTTGGCTTCCCTAGTAAAGTAATTGAAATGTTGGATTGAGAGACCTTAATACAGACTAAGTAAGAGATGAATTTTAAATAAAATATTGGACATTTATACTCACACCTCTTGTACAACTTTAAATAAATAAGTAAATAAAAGAATATGATGCATAAGAATATCTCTGCAATTATTTTATCCTTTGAATAATTTATCAAGCAAATTATTTTTCATTAAAATCCCTGGGAAATTGGTAGAAGAAAAATACCAAATAATTTCTCTGCATTCATTTACATATCACTGTAAGCCAAAAGATTAAAAACAAAATATATTGTGGCTAATAATCTGTAGCCTAGGGCAATATAAGGATCATGTGGTATTGAATCTATCTTATCTATTTTTTTCATTCTGAAATGTATAGATATTCTCAATCTAACTGTGCTTTATTAGATATTAATATTGTCTTTTCAAAATGCTGTTTCGGAAGGCAGAAAAGGAAAATGGTGGTGTGTTCTGCCCCAGCTATGGACCCCAAAGAACACAGCAAACACAAAGTCTGTACAAACCTTAGTTTACTAACTTAAATCAGTTTTTTTTTCAAACAAAGGCTGTTAATTAACTTTCTTAACAGCCTACAAGAATCCAAAGAATAAATAATCTTAATCTTACTATGGTTGGCAGAAAGCCCAGAAGCAATTTGCAGAGAACTAAGATCAAGGCACAAAGGAGAGTGAACAAAGTTGTTTCCTGCAAATTGCTTCAGTCATGTTCCTCCTTAAATAGGCTAAGGGAGTGGCCAATTAGCCCCAAACCTTACTCTTGAGGAGACCTCCTCCTGAGGAGCCACTCCTGCCTTTTGGCAGCTCTGCACACCCGTGCATCGAGAAGAGGCTCCTCTTCTTCTTCCTCTTCACTTATGGGAGCTTCTGGAGGTTCTGAAGGCCCTGACTGAATCCCCGCCTCTGGCACCACATCTTCTCCAGCCTCATTATCTGACTCGAGTGCCAGCTGCACAGCCTGCTGGCGCAGCACCACACCAGCCTCCTCGCTGTCCAAATCAGACACCAGCCACACAGGCCACTTACGGGCCATAACATGGTGATGGCTGAAAAAAGAAAAGAAAACAATATAAGAATTTGGATTTTCTCACATTTTTACCTTAGTCTGTTTCTTTCTTTTTTAACTTTCACACCTTTATAAAAAGGTTGAGCTTTAATTGCTATGTTGTAACCACTATCTTGCAGAACTTAATATACATATCCTCTGATCCTTTCTCATGGTAGATGGGGCAAAGACATGCTGCTAGGGAGCAATCAGATAAGAGATAATACTGGTAAGTTAAGATTCTCCTCCAGCTCAGAAGAGACCGTTCCTCATTCCTATGGCTACAAAGGAGATGGTGGGAAAATAATATTTTCAGGCTTGTAAGATTCTATAAATGTTTACAGAAAAAAAATATAATTACCCATCAGGTTGTGTTACCTGTCTGGTCTACCTGGGAAGGCTGACAGATACCGCTTTACAGTGCTATACAGTCCTTTACAGTCCTCTCTAAACTGTTTACATATTGGTCCCCAACAATCTGGTTCCTCATCTTACCACCTTGGAAGGATGGGAGGCTGAGTCAACCTTGAGCCTTGTGATATTTGAACTGCTAAATTGCAGGCAGCCTGCAGGCAGCAGAAGTAGCCTGCAGTACTGCACTCTAATTACTGTGCCACCAATACTTTTGTTCTGCTTTAATATTTCTCTATTTTTATTTAGTGTTGTCTGCCAACTGATAATCCATTCTAAATTTAATTAAAATTAACAGTTGCTTTTGATGATATGGGCAGCTATATAAATGTGATAAATAAAATAAATATTTTGTGTCTATTATTAAGATAAAAGCATTGATCATAACAGACATTTTAAAGTGAAATGAACACAAAACAACAAGTAATTCTTCCTTCCTTCCTTCCTTCCTTCCTTCCTTCCTTCCTTCCTTCCTTCCTTCCTTCCATCCATCCATCCATCCATCCATCCATCCATCCATCCTTATGGATCTTGTGAAATCAGAATTGTAAGCTTTGAGGAAAATTTGAAAATTGGACAAATTCTAACTCTGGATTTATGTTTCATAGGTTATTAGAGACTTATGATAAAACATTCTTTTTCTTGAAAATGTACACATTATAGGACACAGTTTATTGAATTATGCACCAAATAATGCTTTAAATTAAACATCTTGTTTAATATTTTCATGATGATTTCAACATAGTTTAGAAAAGTTGTTCATAGCTAATTAAAATAAGAACAAGTGACATTTTTCACAGGAGTACAATATTCACCATATGCTTAATAAATTACTTTGAGGTCAACTAATGTAATTTAATAAAAATGGTGCATGAACATGGAGGTTATATATGTTAACAGTTTGTAATATTTTGATACTGTATGTAGTAATAAGCAATAATGTATTATCACCAGTCATATGAGCAAAGGTAAAGTTGTAAAAATAAAATGTATTGAACCAATTAGCAAGGTATTATCAAGACTAATCTACTTTTATCAATATACTGATTAATGTGCTGTAATTAGTATAAAAGAATCAATTACCATCAAATATTTTGATCAATGAACCCGTCACAATCTTAGATGCAGAATTTAATCAGATTGATTTATTTATGGTACTAAATGCCAGAATTAGACATTAGAAAAATCCTGGGTTTCATTTCTTTCTTTTTTGGGGGGGATTAGTTTAGATTCCCCCCCCCCCACTTCTTTGGTTCTCACGGTGTGAAGAATTCCTCAGATCTTCTCTTCCCCCTTTTAAAGTTTCAAAATATTAATTTCATTACACAAGTTGAGAAAACAATCCTTGATTGAGTTCGTACTTATGAAAGAGAATTCCGTGCTATCGCCAAATTGTTTAAGTAACTTCATTTAATTCAGAAAAATATAGATGGGCCACATCCACACAACTGCCCCAATCTGTCCCAAGCAAACCTTACCCACAGAACACAGGTCTCCATATCTCTACCTGTATTTTAAGTAAGCCCACACCTGAAATAGCCTGATAAATGCTCTGGTGTTTTTCCATACACTTCCATGCTAAAATTATGCCTGCAGGCAATTTAAGATGAATGTTGTTCAAATTTAGTTTGTCTTCCTGTGCAGCCATCCCTTTCTGTCCAGTCTATGAATTCTTTTTCCATCCCTCAGTTTGGCTGCAAATGCAACTAGGCAACATCTCCTGCAACCATTTATTTTCTGTTAGTGAACAGGTAAAGATTCTGAGTAGCTTGCTTTTTATTTAACATACAGTATACAGTATATGAACCTTTACAAGAAAGAATTCTGTTGCAAGTATTCATCTCTTGTGTTCTTCTATGGTGTCTTTTTTCTTTTTTATGTTATGTAAGTTACGTTGTTATTTATTTCTTTAATGTATTTGAATTACATATCATCTAATTGGTGTATGACTCTAGGTAGTGTACAACCTAGCAACAAGTAGAAATGCAATGCAAATAAGAACAGGATTTAAAAGAGAAG
This sequence comes from Pantherophis guttatus, assembly GCF_059756535.1. NCBI lineage: Eukaryota > Metazoa > Chordata > Lepidosauria > Squamata > Colubridae > Pantherophis > Pantherophis guttatus. The sequence continues at coordinate 34,840,625 of NC_142070.1, forward strand.
CAAAAGGAAAAAAAAAAGGAAAAACAGGATGGCAAATCTGGTTGTCAACCCTGAAGCATTAAATTACAACACCTGCAAGACTTTCAAGGAAGAAGTGGCAGATTGAAGACTGTCAATTATCAGTTGGCAGTCTATGATTGTGTTGGAATGGAGAACTAGAGTGTAGTCTGGCTCTTCAATAATTTCCTGTAAAGGAGAGGATTTGAGATTACCCATAACTGCTACAGATAGCAATAGCATTTAAACTTCTGTACTACTTCACAGTGCTTTACAGCCCTTTCTAAGCAGTTTACAGAGCCAGTATATTGTCCCTAACAATCTGAGTTCTCATTTTATTGACCTCAGAAGGAAGGAAGCAGGGGTGAAACTCAGCAGGTTCTGACAGGTTCTGGAGAACCAGTAGTGGAAATTTTGAGTAGTTTGGACAACCGGCAAATACCACCTCTGGCTGGCCCCAGAGTGGGGTGGGAATGGGGATTTTGCAGAATCCTTCTCCTGCTACACCACCAAGTCACGCCCACAGAACCAGTAGTAAAAGAATTTGAATTCCATCACTGGAAGGAAGGCTGAGTCAATCTTGAGTTGGTGAGAATTGAAACTGCTGGAGCCCTTAATCAGCAGAAGTAGCCTGCAGTACTGCATTCTAACCACTGTGCCACCACAGCTCGGCTTGTCACGAGACGAATGCAAGATTTCCAACCAGTTTAGAACTCTGGAAAATTTTATCCCATATTCATTGTTTGTTTGATATTCAATGCACAAGCTAGAACTTGTCAGTTTTGGCTGCCTTGTGACTGACTACATTATTCGTTATGGGAAAATTTGTTTGGTATTCATTGTTTTTGGTACTCATTATACCTCATGGAACCAATTAAGAGTGAGTACTGAGGTACCCCTGTAATTAAATGAAGTTCAGCAGAGAACTGATGATGGACAGAGCCAACGCACAAAAATGGGAGGTTCAAACATATTTTTGAATAGCAGTAAGGAAAAAGGAGTATATAAAATAGTTAAAGTAATTTTTTAGAAAACAATAGATAACAGAAGGATTATTATGTTGCAAAACATTGTTGAAGATCAAAGCATGCCCTTCAACTGGGTTTAAAATATTAGTCTCAAGATTTTGATTTATATGGAAATCATTCATTCATAAATAGTGATGATTTACATTTTCAAATGTTTTTATTTTTTGAAAAGCATCATTAGAAAATAAGCAATGTGATGGAACTTGCCATCAAATGAATACATATGTTTTATGAACACGTGCTTGGAAATTACCAGATATGCAGTATATTCTATATTTTTACGAGAATACAGGCAGCTATGAATTTTCTAGCTAGCCTGGCCAAACCTAATTATTTTCCGTTATAAATTTAACCATCTGCATGCACAGTTGGATTTAATGCCCCCATCTTCAATCATTAGAGAGAATACATTTTACAGTCAGAAACAAAGATATTTTAAAAGCAAAAAGCTATCTCAGCTATTTCTCTTATTAATGCTTCTCTGAATAATAGACTTTCAAAAGTAGCTATTAAATATATTATTAAATATATTATTCTTTTATTTCAAATTGATTTGGTGGGTAAGGCTTTTTAAATTATGGCAACATGTTTAACCAGTTATAAAGAATAAATATACATGTGTGTGTGTTTGGGGAGGGGTGCGCAGTAGTGGGATTAAAATTTTTTAACAACCGGTTCTGTGGGCATGGCTTATGTGGGGTCATGTGACTGGGTGGCCATGGCTACATGCATAGGGACTACTCAGAGGGCTGAAAAAAGTGATTTCGGACCAGTCCTCGCACTTTTGACTGGTCCTTGCACTTATGACCAGTCGTCATTTATATCTGTTGCAGCATTCTTAACAACTGTGTCATTCATTTCACAACTGCGGTGCTTCATGTGACTGGGTAGGCGTGGCCAAGTGGTCATGTGACCGGGTGGGCGTGGCCAACTCAATATCGCTTCTTTGCCCGAATGACAGTTTGCCGCAATGGTTGTAAGTGTGAAAAACGGCCATAAGTCATTTTTTTCAGTGCCATTGTAACTTTGAATGGTCACTAAATGAACTGTTGTAAATCAAGGATTATCTGTACAAAAATACAAAAAGCTTCTTTGCTTGCAAAAAGCTGCTCTAACTACCAATCATTAGATTAGAAATAACTGCAAGCCGGAGTTACAAATCAGGCAGGGTGCCAGACACCTTGAGGAATTAAAATAGTTAAAAAGCAGTGATAACTATCAGCAGCCAACTCTTACACAATTGACTCACACACAATGGAAAAGCAGCTGGGCTTCATAGAAAATGGCCCCTGTAACAAGCAGGAACCTCACAGAGTCACAGAGAGTCCAAAAACAAACTGTCACACTTTACACAAAATTGCCGGTTCGGGCAATAGGTAGTAAAAAAATGGTTTAAAAAGTAAAAAAAAAAGTTCTGAGGATCGCGCGGCACAGATGATTGTCACAGCTAATGATCGGAACCTTTTTTTACTTTTTTAAAGCATTTTTTTTACTACCTATTGCCCGAACCGGTAGTAAAAAAATGCTTTAAAAAAGTAAAAAAAAAAAAGTTCAGAGGATCAGCTAAGCCGTGCGATCTTTGGAACTTTTTTTTTACTTTTTAAACCATTTTTTTACTATCGGTTCAGGCGAACCAGTAGCATATTCACTACCAGTTTGGGTGAGCCAACCCAAACCGGTAACATTTCACCCCTGAGATAGGCTCAATATCCAGAAGGATCTTACAGAGTTGAACATGGGATTAATCCAACAAAATGCAATTGAGTGGCGAGAGAAAATAAAGTCTTACATTTAGGAAAGAAAAATCAAATACACAGGTATAGAATAGGTGGTATCTGGCTCAATTGCAGGTGGAAAATGGACTGGGGCCTGTGGAGGAAGCCTACGTCAAGCTAGATTGGGAAAGCTGGCTGTGAGAGGAAGAGAAGCCAGATGAATTGGATCCAGATACTTTCCGGGTCTCTTCATCCCAGAAGCCACAACCTCTCACTCTCCCCTCTCTGCTAACCCCCTTCTTCACACAGGATTCTCCAGCAGCAAGAATGGAAGAGGAGAAGGAGCGGCATTCCTGTGTGCTGCGGTTTCTGTGTAGCACTCTCCCCTCAATGCTAGTGACTGCCACTACCCCCTTCCTTCTCTCCCTTCCCGCTGCTGGTGCGATGAAGGGAACAGCAGCATTAGCACACAGAAACGGCAGCACGCAGGATCTCAAATGATATATTTATTTTTTTCCTTACATTTGCAAGAACCATGCTTTAGTATTCATAACTTTTGTTTCTCCTTTCATTCAAAGAAGCAGTGCAAGATCAGAAGATATGGAAAGACTTGGCCCATTGAATTGCCAAGAATCAGCATGAATGAATGAATATCGTCGTCATCATCATCATCATCTCATCATCATAGGTTCTTTCACTAATATAGCAGATTCTTCTCTACTGAACATAACAGAAATGCATAAAAGATGACAGCAATATTTGTTTAAAATAAACTTTGCATTTCTTTTCCACATATTTTGAAAAAAATAGGAGTATGTGTGCCCTTTGAATGAACACATTACTATTCAAATACCAGCAAAAGAAGTGTGATCGAAAATTTAAAATGCAAGCTTTATAACATTCTTCAGTATTCTTACTAACTACAGTACATCCATGCTGAAAATATAGTATTTTTTAAATTTCAACAAAGGGATTCCTTTTGACATTGACATACATTTTAGCCCTTATGATAAGGTCTTATTTCCATGGTTACTAAATATAATTGGGAAAAAAATCTAATATATTATACGGTATATGTTTATTCTGTAGCCCTATCAGAATATTTACTTTTGATACTATTTTTGTACTGCTGAAGTATTGTCTTAACATTTAGCTTAGTGACTAATGTGTATATTAGCATAAACTTGTGCTTAACATTTATTCTATAGGCCTCCAGACAAAATTCTAAGTTTGCTTATAAGGTCAGAAGTATAGAGTATGTAAACACAAAAAGTCAGAAGTTTCTTAAAACTTTGCACAACCTCAGGAAGATTTTAAAAATGCATTTCAAATTTCTGATAAATGGTTCCAAAGTAATCAGAATAAATATAAGTATTTGCTTAAAATAACAGTCTAATAATTCATGTATTGATGGAAAGGAGCCTACTTGGGAGGCTCCTCATAATTAATCTCATCAGTTTTGCATTTCTTATGTAAAAAACTTTTCATCTTTGCAGACTAACTTCAAAGTAAAACATCATGAAGATTAGAGACTGTCATTCGATCATTCTTCTCACTCTTCTCCTACGCTTTAGATTACATTTGGTTGGAATGACAGAATTGTAAATAATCATTACATGTTAAAATTAAGAACAGGAAATAAAGACTATGTAAGGCTGCAGATTAGTCAGGCAACATATTTCATCTAGTCCCTTTTTTCAGTGATGCGTTCCCTGAGTGGGCTGGTTGCAAAACCCTTATAAAAGTTATAATGAGGGATGTCTTTGCCCCTATTAAGAAGTCTTTTCTGTAAATTTATTTGACTGTTACTTCTTTAATACATCTGAGGTATTAATAATAGTGGATGAACAATTTAGAAATAGATGAACTGTAATGGATGCCCCAGAAATTGGCTTGCACTACAAGGAAAAAACTATAGGAACTTCAGAGTGGGGTGTAGAGGAGGATCTGGAAGATCTGAACCAAGAAGGGATGGGCAAGAGGAGAAGGAGAGGCCAGGAACCTCAGAAGGGCTGTAGGAGTGACCAGATCAACAGCTGGCTGACAAAGAGAAAGAAGAAACGTAGCTGCAGCCTAGAGGCTCAGAAGGCCATCCAGAAACAGAGTGCAGAGAAGGAGTGTAGCTGTAGCTAGTCAGTGGGAATGAGGAGAAACTGCCTACTCTTTGGGTCTTGCTCTGTGTTGGGAATTGGGACTCATTGAGTTTTACATTGGTTCCTGTATGGGTGAATCCTGGGAAATACTATTTGCGGCTGGTGAAGTCTCAGTAAAGATTTCAAACCTTTGTGGTGTGTATGTGTGAGAGAAAGTGGGGGCGGGTCATAAGGAACGTAAATGTTGCAGCATAAATTAATCATGTTAAAAGTGGTTTCAATTTTTTGAAAAGTATGAAAGCATTGTATATCTGGAAATATATAAATAGTGTGTAATTATACTAAAATAATTGTACTCTGGAGTGCTGGAATCATGGAACTTGTAGTATCAAAGCATGACATATAATGAAATCTCTGTATTCCTTATTTGGAAGTATTAAAAAGGAAGCTGAATACCACTCACTGATTTCTAGATCCATCACATATATTGCATATAATTATTGCAGTACATGTAATTAAAGGTTTAAAGGTTTCCACTGTCCAGTTGTAACCAACTCAAGGGAGCAGTGCTCATCTCCCATTCTCAGCTGAACCTGTGTTGTCTGTGTTCCATCATCAAATGGTGAGCATGAAAATGCGGTAACATTCCCGCTGAAGCAGTAAGTATCTACTGGCATTTGCATGCTTTCAAACTGTTAGGTTAGCAGGAGCTGGGATGAGTATTGGAAGCTCACCCTGTTGCATGGTGCTTGGGTCTTGAACCCAGGCCGTTAGCTTTCCAGCTAACAAGTCCAACATCTTAACCATTGAGTCATTGCTTCACCCCGGCATGTAATACTGAAATTAAATTAGGTGACTTTGTTTTTCTCTTATGTGTCATGATCTCTGTGTTTTGAATGTCAGCAAAATAGCTCCCCCAAACCCTCCATAATTTTCAGATAACAGTCCAGAATTAGATTGAATGTCTGCAACATAGATATATGTAATCAGGTAAATCATACTTTCCAGCTCAAAGGTGCTTTCTCAAGAGGCAACTGGACTTTCTGCTTTTTCTTTGAAGACATTTCACTTCTCATCCAAGAAACTTTGTCAGTGCTGACTGGATGGTGGGGAATGAAAGAATTTATATTTCTTGCAGACAGATGGTCATTTGCATACTTTTAGCGAGTCATTAAGGCCACCTGGAGGTTTATTTGTGTCATCAGGGTTACCTGAGTGGTTCAAATGGGTCTTGGAATTTTGAAAGTACTGAGTTGTAGATTGAAGATACCATGTTTCCCCAATAATATGACCTATCTTGAAAATAAGCCACAGTCTGTTTTTAATGCATGTGTCTAATATAATATGCACTCTACCCCCAAAAATAAGCCCTATGGTGAGCATGACCAGCATAGGAGGTGGCAAGTGAGCGTGGGCCAACAGCAGCTGCAGCCCATGCATCACAAGTGAGTTGAGTACCTGTGCAAGCAGTAGGCAGAAGCAGAGATGGGGGGAAGCAGGCAATCTGAATGCTTTGCATGGGCCATGGGCAAGTCAAGCATCGGTGGGCCAGAGTGGTGGCTGATTGCGGGAGGCTAGTCTTTACATGGTGACACCGGCAGCAGACACAGACAGAGGTGCAGGGGGAGGCAGATGATCTGGACACACTGCATGGGCCACAGGAAAGCTGAGTGACGTTGAGCCAGAGCTTCAGGTGGCCACGGGAGGCTTGTCTTCGTGCGGTGACACCAGCAGCAGACAGAGGCAGAGGCATGGGGGGAGGCAGGCTATTCAAACATGCTGCACAGGCCACAGGAAAGCCGAGAGGAAGTGGACCAGAGTGGCAGGCAGATGCAGGAGGCCCATCTTCATGTTTTTCAGCTTGCCTGCAACCTCCATGGCATGTTGGGATCGTCTGCCTTTTGTTCCACACATTGGGATCACCTGCCTTCTGCTCCATGCCTTCCGCTCTGCACAGCCTCAGAGTGTGCCAACCAAGGCATCGGCAGGCTGCGGCTGTTGTCAGATACTGTCAGTCCCCAAGTGCTTTCTGGCTCTTGTGTGTGTGCTGGGGGGGAGGGTGGCTAGCCAGGCTGATCACCCTGAAATCATGTTTCCCCGAACATAAGCCCTAGTGCTTATTTTGGAACCCAAAGGGGAAATATGGTGAATGATGTCATATCCCTCCCCCTCTGTTGAGAGAGGGTTGTTCAATTCAATTTTGATATAGATGGCCTCTTTGACCTCTTTTTCAAATCATACTTTCTAGCATTCCATAAATAGCTTATCCTGACTGAAAGTACTTCTACTTTCAATTTTCTTTCTAGTTGAAACCTTAGTGTGTATCTTTTCATATGACTCACAGTTCACTTACAACATTCAAGAATGAACAGTGTGATGACTTCAAAACAGGAGTTTAAACACAATATGAATACAATCTGAAGCCCTTGGAAGTCAGCGGTGCAGCATCCAGGGAATTATGACTAACTATAATAAAACTGACAAAAAGAGAAAGGTTTATATTAATAACTGGAGTGTAACCATATTAAAAATATTATCAGTACAGATAATTTATGGCTGTACATGGTTTGAAAATGATTTGGCAGAATTGTTTGGGTTGAGGTTTTTTTCCATGAATGCAAGTATAATACCTCTCTGTTATTCAGCTAGATTCTGAAATAAGTAGGGTGTTTCAATGAATAGTTGAGAGGTGTCACTCATATGTGAAGTCTCTAGCCTAATTATTTTCAAACCATGCACAGCTGTACTTCAGTTGATATTAAATAAAATATAGTTTGGTCCTTGCCCCAGCTGCTACCTGTTCAGTGAAAGTCCTAGAAACATTAATAATGTGATATGATGTGATAATGATATGATATAATAATATATAATACAATATCACATTTTTTTTTCAAATTCAGAACAACAGTCATTGCTACAAAATGAAGAAATAAGCTACTAGTCCGTCTTGCTTGTGGGCTTCAGAACCAGCTGGGTGGGAAATTAGATTATGTATGCATTTGATCGGCTTTAGCGGAGATTTGTTGCTGTTGTTGCTGTAATTACTGCTAGTTATTGTGTGAAATCCTGGTATTTAACATCAAAAGAGTTTACAGTATGATAAAAATGATGAGAGATTCCATAGTCTACTGTACTATAAATCATCATCTTAGCTTTTTGCATACATCTGGCCCTCCTATACAGAACTGAGATCATTTATTATTTGTAATGTTTCTCTATGTGTAAGATAGAGAATATGAGTGTGATATACCTGAACAATAAAATTTGTTTTATCTATTGTCTAATATTGAACATCCTTGATAGGTTTAGCATGTTATTAGTGAATCAAAAAGCACCATAGGCTTACTAGATAAGGTACATGAATAAATAAAGAACATTTTTATGGCCAATCTTTTGTGAATGTTTTTGTCATTGCAAATTTTATTTCTTTATTTAGACACATTATCTAGCACTGTATTTACCAACTCATGCTGAAGTACCATGAATATGTAAATACAACATTTATCACTCTAATATATTCACCAGTAGAACAATAGAAAGGGTGTGTAATGGAATATATGAATGACCTTAAGGAAAGTGATGCTTCCTCAGAAGTCATCATAAAAGTGAGGTAGGATCCCATTGTCATCTAACGGTCAGAGAAAGAAACTTAGGAAGGACTCACCACAATGGTTCAAACAGTTAAAAGTGGAGGTAGGAGGTTTGTTTGAGATTCTTACAAGATTCTGTTAATCTTGAAACTTGCATGATTCTGTTAATGTAACCTTATTACACTATGCCATGTTTCCTATCTGATTTACTAAGAGGGCTGATATCAGTCTTGCATGTCTGAAGGGACAAACATCCTGCCTCCATTTTTAACTGTTTGATTCATTAGAATGGATCATTTCTAAGTTTGTTTCTCTGACCATTAAGTCACTGCCTCATTTGTATAATAGTTTTCTAGGCAGCATCTCTTCCTCTCTTTCTCCATGGCCATTCATACATTCCACTACAAGGTTGTATTTATTTCATTATCCCATGTTGTTAACCATTTGCCTTGCCATTTCAGATTTCATTCTCTTTCCCTTCTACAGTATATGCCATACTAAGGAGGATGGTTCAAGAAAAACAGGAGGATTTTGTGATCAAATGAGTTTGTAAAAGCATTAGTGCTACTTCATAAGCACATTCATGTAACTGAACCACAGAATACCAGCATAAAAATCACACCAAACTTGGAATCCTAAATTCATATAGGAAGGAATGTTCTGTAGTACAGTATTTCCACCTGGATGATGAGTGGTGGGGAAAGGAATGCAGGGAGGGAACCAGGATGAATCGAAACCAAGCTGTTCCATCCCATGGTTATCACCAGCCATCTAAAAGTCATGCTAAAATAAGGCAGAGCCAGAGAGTGTGCAAAGACAGGGAGAGTTTACCAAACAATTTGTTAACACTTAATTGGACACTGAGTGATAACCAGAGGGTTAGCCAGGGACAAGGGAAAGTTACCTGTATCTTCTGCACATGAAAATCTCAGGTCAAGCTTTGCCTCTTCTGTAACCACTTTGACTTTAATAAAGTACTTTTGGCTAACCATGGGCCAAGAGTCTTTCTTTTCTAGTTGACCAAGTTGGGATGGTTGACATTTTCCCAATGTGGACATTTTGGATTTCAAAATTTTGGGTAATTGCCATGTTGGCTGGGAAATTCTTAAAGTTGAAATCCATATATGGAGGACATCTAGGTCTAGGAAGGGTTTAGGTTTAGGTTTTAGGTTTTATTTGATTTGTATACCACCCTACTCCCGAAGGACTCAGGGCGGTGAACAGCCAACAATAAAATACATAAATACACAAAATTTAAAAACCCGATAAAATCAAATTAAACTTTTTGGCCCAGACAAATTAAAATACCCCAATAATTTAAAAACAGATTAAAATTTACATATTTTAAAAAGGGAAGAGATCAGGCCAAGCCCGCTTGATGGAATAAAAAGGTCTTCACAGCACGGCGGAAAGAACGCAGATCCGGGATCCTCCGTATCTCCGGGGGGAGCTCATTCCAGATGGTAGGTGCCCCCACAGAGAAGGCTCTCCCCCTAGGGGCTGCCAGTCGACACTGTTTGGCTGACGGCACCCGGAGGAGTCCCTCTCTATGAGAGCGTACTGGCCGGTGGGAGGCTATTGGTGGTAGTAGGCGGTCCCGTAAATAACCAGGCCCTAAGCCATGGAGCGCTTTAAAGGTGGTAACCAAAACCTTGAAGCGCACCCGGAAGACCACCGGGAGCCAGTGCAGCTCGCGCAGGAGAGGTGTTACATGGGAGCGCCATGTCGCTCCCATTACCACCCGCGCGGCTGCACTCTGCGCCAGTTGGAGCCTCCGGGTGCTCCTCAAGGGGAGCCCCATGTAGAGAGCATTACAATAGTCCAGGCGGGAGGTGACAAGGGCATGAGTGACCGTGCGTAACGAGTCCCGATCCAGAAAGGGACGCAACTGGCGAATCAGGTGGACCTGATAAAAAATCCTCCCGGTCACGGCCGTCAAGTGCTCTTCTAAAGACAGCCGTGAATCCAGGAGGACGCCCAAGTTGCGAGCCCTCTCCGTGGGGGCCAATGATTCGCCCCCAATAGTCAGTGATGGCGTCAACTGGCTATATCGGGACGTCGGAAACCACAGCCACTCGGTCTTGGATGGATTGAGCCTGAGCCTGTTCCTCCCCATCCAGATCCGTACGGCCTCCAGGCACTGGGACATCACTTCAAGGGCATCGTTGGGGTGATCCGGGGTGGAGATGTACAGCTGGGTGTCATCAGCGTACTGATGGTACTCCACCCCGAAACCACGGATGATCTCGCCCAGCGGCTTCACATAAATGTTGAACAGGAGAGGTGAGAGGACCGACCCTTGTGGCACCCCACATATGAGGGGCCTCGGGGTCGACCTCTGTCCCCCTGTCAACACGGACTGCGACCGGTCAGAGAGAAAGGAGGAGAACCACCGCAACACGGTGCCTCCCACCCCTAACTCTTCCAACCGGTGCAGCATGATACCATGGTCGATGGTATCAAAAGCCGCTGAGAGATCTAACAGGACCAGGACAGAGGAGCACCCCCTGTCCCGAGCCCTCCAGAGATCATCAACCAACGCGACCAATGCCGTTTCCGTGCTGTACCCGGGCCTGAAGCCCGACTGGAACGGATCCAGATACGTCGTTTCATCCAGGTGCTGGGGAAGCTGTTGCGCAACCACACTCTCAACAACCTTTGCCACAAAACGAAGGTTGGAGACCGGACGATAATTTACCAACATTGCCGGGTCCAGGGAAGGCTTCTTGAGGAGAGGCCTCACCACCGCCTCTTTCAAGGCGGCAGGAAAGACACCCTCACCCAGCGAAGCATTTATAATCCCCTGGAACCAGCCTCGTGTCACCTCCCGAGAAGCCAGCACTAACCAGGAGGGACACGGGTCCAATAAACAAGTGGTCGCGTTCAGTCTACCCAGAATCCTGTCCATGTCCTCAGGGGTCACAGGATCAAACTCATCCCAGATAACATTCTCAAGACCTGCCCCAGTCCCTCCCCCTGAGACTATCCAGTCGGAGTCCAGATCTTCCCGAATCTGAGCGATTTTGTCATACAGATACTGAACAAAATCCTCGGCTCTACCCTCCAAGGGGTCCTCCCGCGCTTCCTGGTGGAGCAGGGAGCGGGTCACCCTAAACAGGGCGGCCGGGCGATTATCTGATGACGCAATAAGAGCAGCAAAATAGCTACATTTCGCTGCTTTTATCGCCACTAGGTAATTCCTAATATGAGCTCTTACCAGTGTCCGGTCAGATTCAGAAGGACTGGCCCTCCAACTACTCTCTAGGCGTCTTTTCCGGCGCTTCAACTCCATCAGCTCCTCAGTGAACCAAGGAGCTAAATGAGATCGGCGCCGGGTCAGAGGCCGCAAAGGCACGACCCGATCCAGAGCTCCAGCGGCCGCCCTATCCCAGGCGGCCACTAGGTCTCCAGTTGAGGCATGTGCCAGAGCCTCAGGGAATGGCCCAAGCTCCATCTGGAACCTATCCGGTTCCATCAGGCGCCTGGGGCGGAACCATCTTACCGGCTCCGCCTCCCTGCGGCGGGGTGTAGCGGTTCAAAGGTCGAGACGAAGGAGAGAGTGATCAGACCATGACAAGGGCTCGGTGACTATATCCCCTATCTCGAGATCACTCAACCACTGTCCAGAGACAAAAACCAGATCCAGCGTGTTTCCCCCCGTGTGGGTAGGGCCATGAATTAACTGGGTCAGGTCCATGGCTGTCATGGAAGCCATGAACTCCCGAGCCACCTCAGATGCCTCACCAACGGACGGCAAGTTGAAATCCCCCATGACCATAAGCCTAGGGGTCTCAACCACCACCGTGGCGATGACACTGATTAGCTCGGGCAGGGTTGCTGCCACATGGCAGGGAGCCAGGTATGTGATCAGCAAACCCATCTGAACCCCGTGGCCCCATTTCACAAGGAGGGATTCACAGCCGGCCGTCTGAGGAACAGTGGCCTCCCTCGGTCTCAGACCTTCGTTAATAATAACCGCTACCCCCCCGCCCCTACCCTGCAACCTCGGCTGATGGAATGCGCGGAAACCTGGTGGGCACATTTCAACAAGAGGGACCCCCCCTCTTGGCCCAACCAGGTTTCCGTAATACCTGCCAGGTCCGCTCCCCCCTCCTGAACAAGATCACAAATGAGGGGGGCTTTATTTACTACAGACCTGGCATTGCATAACATCAGACGGAGGCCAGGGCCCTGAGGATCTGCGCCACCTGGAAAACGAGTGGAGCTTTGGGGGCCAGAGCGCGCCACCGCTCGAAGACAGCGGGCGCGCGCTCCCCTAACATGATATGGCCCCCTGCTCCCGCCATATCTACCCCTCCCACCCACGGTACTGATGGTAAAAACCTTATCTGGATGAACTTTATCCCCCCTCTTGATCCCGGGCCCCCCACCCCCCATGCCGTGCTCCACAGCCTTACCTGGCCCTCCCCTTAGTGGGTTATCCCCCATACCCACGGCCTTACTTCTGATCCAACCCTCCCCCCCCCGGAACCCCTTAAGACATTTGCTAAAACTTTATCTAAAAAACCCCTCAACCCCCTCTTCGTGACATGCCACCTCTCTGGGTTCCAAAGCCCTTCATCGAGGTAGGCCTTCGATAACATGGAAGGCCAGGCTTGCGAGAGGGGGGAGTCTCGCAAGGCAAAGAGCTCAGCCGGTGAATACATTCCTGCAAGTTCGCTTGGGGAAATAGAGTCAGGCTAAGGATTCAATGATGGTACATTTAAAAGTCCAGGAGAGACAGTTCACCATTTTGGCGCGGATCAGAACCGGGGCTCCACTGTCCTCTCACGGCAGTGGAGAGGAGTCTCAAGCCGATGCCCTGAAAAGCAATGACCAAGCCACCCTCTCACGGCGGCTGGTATCGACAGGTCTAATTCAGTGGCAATAACAGCAAGGTGACTCCCTCGGTGACCACACCCAGGCTTAAGCGTCTCCTCACAGCAAGGCATTGTAAATGTGACTGGGACTGATGATATAGCCGGAAACCGGGGGTCAATTATAGTCAGGTCAGGTCAGGGGTCCAATAAGTCCAATGCAGTCCAGTGCCAGTGCAGATAAGGTCCAGATCAAATGGCCACGGCCCCGCCCACGCCCATAACCAGGCCGCGGCGGGGAGGGGAAAATGGATACAGGCCAGGGGGAGGCAGGCCAGTCGCCCAACTTTGCCAAACCCCCAGTCTCCATAGGGTCTTCTAATCCCCTTTAAGCCCCGGTCTTCAGGGGTCTTCAGAAGTCAGCAACCAGTTGGACTGCATTCTTCCCTTCCTCCCTCCGCAGTAAATAACCGACCCTGGTAAAAAAGTCTAAAGTCGGTCTGAAGTCAGTCTGAAAACAGCCAGGATAGCGCTGTTCCACCCAGCACCGCCCCAGCGGCCGTCGTGATATTGTATATATCAATTCTATTCACGTACCATAACGTGAAAAATGTTGATGGAAAAAATCCACCCAAAGCACTTAAAAGGAGACATTGATCCATTAGTATGACCCAAATAAGGCCTAACATTGAAAATGTTTACTTACCAGCATGTTTCAATGAGGTTTAAGCAAGATAAATTGAGAGCGAGAGGGAGAAAGATTGATTTTCCAAGATTGTCAGCAACTGTTTTAAATAGAGGAAGTATTGGAATGATTGTATTTTTCTGTGATAGAAAACATGTCAAATATGTTTTGACAGAAGCTAAGGTTCATGCTAACTACAATATGAATCAGTGTTAATGAAATAAAATGCCAGAACAGCTATTGTCAAATTGGACAAGCGGCTGGTTTCACAATCTTTGAAAGTTATTTTATAGCTTTGGATATAGTCTTCAACTATATCCAAAAGTATGAAATTTAAAAGAGAAACTTAAAAAAGAAATACAGGTAATCCTTGACTCATGATCACAATTGAGCCCAAAATTTCTGTTGTTAAGTGATTCATTTGTTAAGTGACATTTCTCCTATTTTATGAACTTTCTTGCTACAGTTGTTAATGAATCACTGCAGTTGATAAATTAGTAAACCAGTTGTTAAATGAATCTGGCTTCCCCATTGACTCTGCTTGTCAAAAGTTTGGAAAAGGTGATCACATGACCTTGGGACACAGCAACGGTCACAAGTATGATCCAATTGCCAAGCATCTGAATTTTGATTACATGATCATGGGGATGCTACAAAAGTTGTAGCTGGGAAAAATGGTCAAAAGTCTCATTTTCAGTGTCATTGTAACTTTGAAAGGTCACTAAATGAACTTTTGTAAATCAAGGACTACCTGTAAATGGTTAGGAAAAATATACATTATTTGGAAATGAATGATTTATATGTGCCATTAAGGGTAATATTTTCGAGACTGAAAGTCTGTAGAGCTTCTCAATCATCCAGGTCATGTTTGTCCCAAAGATGCTTTTTCAGGAAGCAACTGGACTTCCTTGTTTTTTCTTTGAAGATGTTCACTTCTCAGCCAAGAAGCTTCTTCACCTCTTACAGGATAGTAGGGAATGGAAGGATTTATCTTCCTTGCAGACAGGTGGTAATTTGCATCCTTTTAGAGGGTCATTGAAGCACTTGGAGGTTTATCTGTGTCCTCAAGATCACCTGAGTAATGCACCTGGTTCCTGTAGTCTGCAATTTTTCGTCTGGAAATCCATTCCTACTCTCACATCATTCAAAGGGTGTTCATACCAAATTGTATAGCTAAAAGCCTGTAGAGATTCTTAATCATCCAGTTCATGGTCTGACTATTCTGTCAGAGCTGAAGAAGTTTCTTGTTTGTTTGTTTATAAATGTATATGAAAGCATATAAAAAACCATCACAAAATACATGACACTCATAGCCTTCAGTCCCATTCATCAAAAGAATGAATGCACAACACTCATGGTCTCCATATCTATTGGTAAAATCATCTCTTCACGGCCTTGTAGAAAGCCAGCAGGATTAAGGCCAATCTTATTTCCTGAAGGATAATGTTTCACAGGCCAGGTGCCTTAACATAAAAGTCTATTTTCTGGGTTCCACCAGACAAAACTCCCTGGCTTGAAATATGTCCCTCCTCTGAACCTGACAGCAGTGGTGGGATTCAGCCAGTTCAAACCGATAGCTAACACTATTGGCTGGCTCCGCCCATAGCCCCACCCATCACCCTTCTCCTCCCAGCCACTCTTTGCGTGGCTGACTTTTGCCTAAGTTTGTCTAGCTGTCGGGGGGAGAAATGGATAGGGGCCTGGGGAAGAGGTGCCTCACCTGCCACATTTACCAGTGAGCAGGGGGGGGGCAGCCAGTGACCATGAGGCTGCGCCACCTGCATTGTCCTCCATCAGGCAAGGAGAGACAGACAAGGCGAACTGCCCCTCGACGTGAGTGACATCGAGTTGGCCACACCCAACCAGTCACATGCCCACCCAACTATGCCTACCCAGCTAGTCATTAGGGCAGAGAACCGGTTGTAAAATTATTTGAATCCCACCACTGCCTGACAGAATGGGTATTTGTAAATGAATACTTGATAGTATCTCAGGTAATCTGGTTCCATGCCATTTTTCTATCTTCTGATTGACTGTTATAGTAAAAAGTGATTCAGTCAAGTTCAGTTAAAATTAGCATATCAGTTTCCCATTGTTTTTTAAAGAGCATTTGTAAGACTTTTTTTTATATTGTATCAAATAAACACATTGTTTCATGCTCCCATTCTCTTTTATAATTTCCTCTTTCATGACCTCCTCCTTCAATAGCCGCATATATGTATCCCATTGTGAAAAGTTAATTTTTTCCAAGGACATTTTCCTAATACTTATGTTTGTTTGCTGGATTTTCTGAATGCATGCCTTTTTGAGTTTGCTAATATATATATGCAAATATATCTTTTTTATTATTTTGTCTTTCAAGCTAATATTTAGGTGAAAAACAGGTGATGTCTCACTCAAATAGTCATATTTCACACTGATAAATGGAAGCATTTATCACTGCTTGTAATTATGTGTTTTGCAAATCAGTGTTTTGTAGCAGGTGTTTGTGAAATTTTTGTCCATATTTTATTTGGCTTATTTTATTTTACATTTATTTTGAGTCACAGCACTAGCAGATTTTGGGCAGCAATAAAAGAACTATTTTATTGTAAGTGATTTAAGAATTTAACTTTAATATTTTATTATTTAATCCAGAGAAGAAAGAAGGTAATTGCTTTTCAGCAGTAAAATCATTACCCAGGTCATTCCACCACTCATTGATTAGAAAGGTAATGTATCTTTCAATTGCTTAATATTGTTGCATTTGTGAAGAAAATTTAATATCCCCAAGATACATATATACATGATGTTCTGCAATAATTACAGGAGAAATCCTCCCTATCACCCGACATAGTTGGGCAGAATAATGATTCACAAGCACATCTATGAAACTGCAAGCTAAGGATTAAATCCTTTTATAAAATTATATAAATTTTATAAAATTTATAAATTTTATAAATAAAATTTATTTATTTTATAAATAAATCATGGCTGATTTATTTACAGTTTGCTGGAAGAATAAAAAGTGATATCAAGAAAGAAAGATTTTAAAAAGTTGTGAAAATTTAAAACCAAGTTCACCTAACAGGATGTATGTATAAATTGATATATGATAGGGAGATGGGGAAAATAATAAAAAATGTACATAAACTGGATGCAAAATTTCAAAAAATTAAAGGCTGTGACACAATGCCACAATATTGCTTTTATCAGAAGTCTTCTCTGTGACATTTCCCCACCCCACCCCACCATCACTGCATGTCATTGCCTCCTGAGAAGAGCACTGACCATAGAGAGAAGCAAAAGAAGCCACCTTTCTTCTATATTTTGTTTACTTGTGAGTCATCTTTGTTTCAGAAATAGAGAAAACAATCCAATTGTATTCTTCAGTTATTAGGCTGATTTTGTTACAATAGGAATCCAATGAAAAACTTCTCAGGAAAAGGATTAAATATGCATGAACTTATCATAATACAATCTATAACTTTCTTATTTGTGTCTTGTCATTGGATATAAATAAATAAGTTATATAGTTTTATTATAGTGTCTCCCTTTGTCTGCCCTCATGGCTGTTAATGACTGCATATCTTCATGTTTTTTCCCATGAACCATAGCCAGGCTAGTCTTCCTTATGTCTCTTGCACATCAAAACTCACCAATTTATATATTTCATTCTGTTTTTAGAGGGGGGGAAAAGTCCTTTTTAGACCTTAGTAAAGAGCCCATTCCAATTCAGATTCTGGCTCCACTATGTCCACATGCTTTTCTGATCTCTACCATCACCCGAAGTTTCCATTCTCCTCCCATGATTTTATGATGTCCTTTTCAACCACTTTTTAATTTAACTTTTTTATTTATCCTGACTCCTACCATTTTGCATCTACCTTTTTATTGTCAACTATCCTGTTTCTTCCCTTTCTTATTTGCCATGTACAAATATTTTTCCTAGTATTAGCTGCAGTGAACTTGAACTCTACAATTTCCAAGGGTAGGGATGTAAGGATACACTTTCTATAATTATGAGGTTGCTGAGGATGTGTGAGAGTTTCCATTCAGTGGTCCTTAATTTCCCTATATTTCACTTCAGAAGTGTAAACATCATTTACAATGCTCCCATAGAACTTTTTAGATAAGGAAATGTAGGCAGCAAAACGCACTGTGATTGAGAGATTAAGTAACAGAAAATAATAAGAGTAATGTTTGCAATTTGCAGCAATAAAGTAAACCATTTAAGGTCTAACTTGAATAGAATAGAATAGAATAGAATAGAATAGAATAGAATAGAATAGAATAGAATAGAATAGAATAGAATAGAATAGAATAGAATTCTTTATTGGCCAAGTGTGATTGGACACACAAGGAACTTGTCTTTGGTGCATATGCTCTCAGTGTACATAAAAAGACAAGATACACTCATCAAGAATCACAGGGCACAACACCCAGTGACAGTTGTACAATACAAGAAGCAATCAAATCATACTAGGAAACAATCAATATCAATATAAATTGCAAGGATACAAGCAACAAAGTTATAGTCATGCAGTCACAAGTGGGAGAAGATGGGCAACAGGAACGATGAGAAGATCAATAGCAATAGTAATGCAGCCTAATGTGAATAGTTTGACAGTGTTGATGGAATTATTTGTTTAGCAGAGTGATGGCATTTGGGAAAAAGCTGTTCTTGTATCTAGTTGTTTTGGTGTGCAGTGCTCTATAGCGGCATTTTGAGGGGAGGAGTTCAAACAATTTATGTCCAGGATGCGATGGGTCTGTAAATGTTTTCACAGCCCTCTTTTTGACTCGTGCGGTATACAGGTCCTCAATGGAAGGCAGGTTGGTAGTAATTGTTTTTTCTGCAGTTCTAATTATCCTCTGAAGTCTGCGTCTATCTTGTTGGGTTGCGGAACCAAACCAGACAGTTATAGAGGTGCAGATGACAGACTCAATAGTTCCTCTATAGAAAGTAAATGTGGGAAATAAAGGGGAATAATGTGGGAACATTATTTTTCAGAGAAATAATAATTTGGGAAATTGGAAGACAGATAACTTTACAATATTTAATCCATGTTAAAACACAACCAGACAAACTCTGTTTAATTTAGATGGTGTTGTGACTCTGGCTCCCGAGCCTGTTCTCACAGAGGAAGATGACTCTGAAAGTGATGGGGAGGAACTGACAAGGCCTCCCTCTCCAGGACTCTCCTTTCTGGCAACGCCTCAGGTTCCAGCTGAAGACCAGGAGAAAAGCATGTTGGGGCACCCACTAATAGGGAGTGATGAAGATCAATCTTGGATTGATCCCAGGCAGCGTCGGAGGGAGAGGTGTGCGCAGCAAAGGAAGAGGTGGGGAAGGGGCAGAGATTGCTGACTCACTGAGCCTTGCCCCACAGGGGATAAAAGTGGGTGGGGTGCTCTGCAGGCTCTGTGATGGACAAAAACTGCATATCGTGAGCTTCGGATGGGATATTTTTCGGAATTAAGGCTTGGGCTTTGTGAATGACTTCTGACTACTCTTTGAACTCTTGGTTGCCCCAGCAACGGACTACAGATACACTGACTCCTGTTTCTAGAGGTGATAAGAAACTTGGCAGGCATTCGGAAAGTAGCTGCCAGAATTTTTATCTGCTAAAGAGATTCAGGTCGGCTCTAAAAATAAATTACTGTAGACGTCTTTTGCTCGTGTGTCTGCCTATGTGAGGTGGGGGGACAGAACAGATGGGTTACAGCTCCTTTTTAAATAAATTGAGTTAATCAGAGCACCACCACTGAGAATTTAAATAAATTAGAGAAAGGCACAGGAATCATGGTTTGTAAATCATGAGATGAATTTCTTAAGATGATTAGAAGAATTACTACAATTTTAGATGTGGTGTATTTAAAATAAATATACTGAACCATTTTATTTTGTCTTTGAGAAGATAAAATACATCAACAGATAAGATTTTTTTAAAAAGTCTAATGTACCAGTAACTATGAACTATTGGCCAAGCCTAAAATGGTTTGAAAGCCAATATATAATATTTTGCTTCCTGCTTTCTGTATCCCTTGTTTCATGTGAAGTAATCTATTGGACAGACAGCTGAATCCTACTTTAGCACTGAGGATGAGAAGATACTCCCCACTGCATTTGAGAATAGGAAACTAAAAAAAGGGCTTGCAGAATTATGTTCTTCAATATTTCATTGCAAAATATATAGTTCTCAGCTACTGCTTATTGTTCATTTTTCAATTCAATTCAGTTTATTGAGGTCATACACCAGTGTAGTTATAATGGTCATTAATAGAGAGACCACACATATAGTTAGGTAATTAATAAAAGCAATGCTGGTGTCACACTAAGAGCAAGAAAAGTTCTGTTTATATAATCCTTCCATGAAACTTTTTGGACCAGCTTTTATTTTGTGGCTTAATTTGCTTAAAGGGAGAAAATGGATGAATCTGTGACTTTTGCAAAATTTTCCATATTATTAAAAGTAAGCTTGGTTTATTCAATTTCTAAATTGATTTTTCCTAAAGCCACATTTTTGTTCAGTTTTTAATATTTTTAATATGTAAGGGTAATTGGAATTGGCTTGCATATATGGATAGATCTTTTTCAAACAATCTGTCCCAATATACCGTATTTTTCGGAGTATAAGATGCACCTTAATTTTGGGGGAGCGAAACAAGAAAAAAAGAATTCTACCTCTGCCTACCAGCATTTAAGGTAGCACTCCTCCTCCTTCTGCAAGCAAGAGGTGCCTCAGAGACTCAGCTGGGAAAGAGGGTGTCGATTACTGAGAAGTTCTTTTCCAGAAAACTTATCAGGATGCTCCTGCGATCCGCAGGGACTACTTGCTTTCTCCCGAAGAGACCCCTCGCATGCTCTGGGGGGGGAGAGTCAGAGCACAGCCTGAGGAATAAACCTCTTTGGGATGGTCTGGGGGGAAAATCTGCCTGGAGATTTTGGTGAACAAGGCGGGCCCCACGATTCGCAGCTAATCACCCCTCTGGCTGCCCATTGGGCAGCTCAGGGCAGACAATGGTCACAATGACTTCACTCCCCAGCAATGTAAGGAGCCGCCGCCACTACCTAAGTCCTCTCCGTGCCCAGGAGCCAAGCCAAGCCGAACGGGAGCACCTAAAGTGAAACTGTTGTGGCCCCGCCCTCTGAGCCTATCTCATCGGAGGAAGAAAGCTCCAAACATGAGGAAGAGGAGTCAGCCAGGCCTCCCTCTCCAGGCCCCTCCCCTCTGGCACTGTCTCAGGTGCCGGCCGAGGGAGAGGAGATTAGCCAGGTGCAAGGTGTCTCGGATGAGAGCGAAGGAGAGCCATCATTCCTGGACGCACACCAACGAAGGCGTGATAAACGGTTGCAGCAATTAAGGAGGCGTGCTAGGGATTAGAACTGAGTCACTGGACCACACCCCAGAGACTATATAAGAGAGGGTGGTGGCTGATAAAACCCCGTGACGAACAAAAACTAATTCTGGCTAGTCACTTGAACAACGTCTAAAGCTGCCGAAAGGGATATTGTTTTTGCTGGACTATTTGCAATGCGTATGTAATTTTCTGTTATCTGTTGCAGTAAAAGCTCTTGGCAGACGGTGATTATATTGCTGCCAAGTTTGAGATAATGACCTGTGTGCGTGCCAAGTACTTTCTTAACCCTCGGCTGGCTGTGTTTGAGTGTGTGTGTGGACGGGGACAGA
The DNA here is from genome assembly GCF_059756535.1 of Pantherophis guttatus. Classification (NCBI taxonomy): domain Eukaryota; kingdom Metazoa; phylum Chordata; class Lepidosauria; order Squamata; family Colubridae; genus Pantherophis; species Pantherophis guttatus. The sequence goes on from NC_142070.1 coordinate 34,862,223, forward strand.
TCAGAAATGTCCCTCCTTTTCAGCCACCGCTGCCCATTGACCGGATTCCTTAATGCAATTCTCAGAGCCAGGGCCGGATTTAGATGAAAAGAGGCCCTAGGCTATTCCACTTATGAGGCCCTTTCACCTCCCATTTTAAAATTTTTATGTTTGTTTATTAGTCATATGCCTAGAATTTCTCCTTATTTTCGGTTCAGTGTTTTAGTGTTCACTGTTTTTAGAATAGTGTAATTTTAATTTTGCTAACAATTTGAATGTAGGCCCCTCTTGTTCTTGAGGCCCTAGGCTGAAGCCTAGTTAGCCTATAGGAAAATCCGGCCCTGCTCAGAGCCGTGTTTCAGGCAGCAGCCAGTTCTCCTGCAATGTGCAGTGGGGAACCGGGAATCATTTTGGATTCTGGGAGGGGATCACAGTGCTGCTGCCTGAAAATGCTTTTCTTCCCATTGCACATTGCAGAGCCGCGCACCCTTGTCCTCCTCCTCAGCAGACTCAACTTCTCTTTCCTCCTGGCCAGATCCATCGCCTGAAATGCGATGCGCTTTTTTTGCCTCTGCACACCCCATGTTTGGAATCAGGAAGGGATCATGGGTCTGCCACCCAAAAATGCTTTCCTTTGGAATCAGGACGGAATCTATCCTGATTCCAAAGGAAAGCATTTTTGGCTGGCAGACCCGCGAACCCCTTCCCAATTCCAAACATTAAAATAGTTCTTCTCTAATATTATCTGTGTAAATTATGTTTCTACTGCAAGCCATAATTTATTCCCTGTATGTCATCATATCAGCAGACAGTGATCAATTTAAGCAATACATTTTCAAACAATTTATGGCAATCAGTGATTGTCATTAAAATTGCCTTCCATTTGAAGTATGTATTATTCTACAAATAGATTTCTGGAGAATATACTTATATTAAAGTATGAACAGAGAGCCAGCAGAGTGTACTTTGATTTGATTAGCATTTACTAACAGGGAATGGCTATCAAGTTAGTAGGTACATAGGCTTGATTTGACAGTGTTTAAAGAAAAGCTGCTTATTCTTTCCCAAACTAATCCTCTTTTCCTTGTGTTCAGCTACATAATAGAGTTCATGAGTACCAACTTGTAGCTAACATTGTAAAGACTGAATCAATGTCATAATCCTATTACATGCTGAAAAGAAGGATACTATTCAAACATTCAGTTGAAAAATATTTTTTTAAAGTGAAATGTATTGAACTATAAAATCTTACAAAAATATTTGTTTAATGTTTTATCACCATGCTACCATCTCATCCAAGGCCCTTAGTTCTTCCCTATCAAATGCTAGTGAATTGAGTATTTCTTAACTACTGGTTCCTTTGTCAATCTTAAAAGGTAGACAATATCCCCTGTTCAACATCTTCACTTTCAGTTCTAAGGTTTGTTGCTGTACGAGTCTCTTTAATTTTAGTCCTTTTTTCCACATATGCTCCTTGATCTGTTATCACCAGAGCTTGCAAATCATTTGCATTTTCAGTTATCAAAGTAGTGTCATCAATATAGTGTAGATTATTGATGTTTCTTCATTCTTTCTTCCAATCCAGCCTGTCTCAATATATCTTCAGCATATAGGTTGAATAAATAAGAAGAGAGAGTATACTTCTTTTACTGTTTTGCTGACCAGCAGGAATTCTGTTTTATCATGTGCCATTTTTCTGAAGACATTCTATAACTTAACATAGCCAATACAATTTAAAGCCTTTGTATAATCAATAAATTGCACACTGAATTTATTTTTGATGCTCTCTGGCTTTCTTAATTATCCAGCAAGCATCAGCAATGTTTCTTGATCTCTGACCTTTTCTAAAACCAGTTGAAACATCTGACATCTCCATTCCCATCTAGGATTACACTGGATGATCCTAAGCAGTCCTTTGCTAGCATGTAAAATCAAGTATATTGTATAGTAGTTTGCATTTTCTGTTAAGTGTCATTTCTTTGGTGCTACATTGATGCCACAAACACTATTAATTCTTGCCAAAATCTTCAGCTATTCGTCAGTATCTTGCTGAAGGCCAGTGGATATGATACTGGATGTTGATCCAGCATCCTCATTAGATCATTAACAGTACAGTTACAATTCTGAAATATGCTATCCATATCTTCCTGTTGGTTTTGTCTATGATGCAATATAGCCCTTCTTCAGTAATAAAACATACAGAATTTTATTTATTTTTTTCCAGTGATAGGACTCATATTCTCCCAGTAGTTACCTTGTCAACCTTTCTTTTTCATGATTTATTGGCTTTGAAATAAATCCTCCAGTGTACTTTATTCTTATTTCTTATTCTCTATCTATCACAGTGAATATTCAGTGTCAGTATTCAGTATTCAGTGCACAATGAGTCTATCACAGTGAGTATTCAGTGCCCAGTCATTACTGTGTTTGCCATGTTAACAGTATAAAGGAATTGATTTATACTTTTGATATTGTTTCAAAGGTTATATATAGATATCTACATAGACAATATTAGTGTAGATAAATTAAAATGATTCCTTCCTTCCTTCCTTCCTTCCTTCCTTCCTTCCTTCCTTCCTTCCTTCCTTCATCCCTCCCTCCCTCCCTCCATCCCTCCCTCCCTCCCTCCCTCCCTTTGCAGACTGCTGCTATTGATCAATCCCAGTATATAATATAGTATGTATCTCTAGTAAAAGTGCTTTAGATTACAATCCTATTTTGACACATAAGACTGCCACTCCCCAAATAATGCTGGATCTTCTATACTTTTCATATGAAATGTGTGCAACATTTTTCAGACAGAAAGCTTTACTGTGATTTTGCATGGTATGCCAGAAAATACACTCCAAAATAGAATAAGGGACACATGAGTTTGGTAAAAAACTATATTTGATTTGTTATTTCTGTAGCAAAATATATTTATTTATTTATTTATTTACTTACTTACTTACTTACTTACTTACTTACTTACTTACTTACTTACTTACTTATTTATTTATTTATTTATTTATTTATTTATTTATTTATTTATTTATCAAATTTCTATACCGCCCTACTCCCGAAGGACTCAGGGCGGTGAACAGCCAAGATAAAATACAGATAATACAAATATTAAAAGTCCCTTAAAATTATTAAATATTTTGGCTGAAACACAGATTAAAACACCCAATTTATAAAATCAAACAAATTAAAAATTTTAAAGAGGAGAGTTAGGCCAGGCCAGCCTGCTGAAATAAAAAAGTTTTGAGAGCACGACGAAATGTGCGCAGGTCCAGGATCTTCCGTATCTCTGGGGGGAGCTCGTTCCAGATGGTAGGTGCCCCCACAGAGAAGGCTCTCCCCCTGGGGGCCGCCAGTCGACACTGTTTGGCCAAGAAGCCCCTCTCTATGGGAGCGTACTGGTCGGTAAGAGGCTATTGGTAGCAGAAGGCGGTCTCGTAAATACCCCGGTCCGATGCCATGGAACGCTCTAAAGGTGGTAACCAAAACCTTGAAGCGCACCCGGAAGACCACTGGGAGTCAGTGCAGCTTGTGCAGGAGGGGGTCACATGGGAGCACCACGTCGCTCCCATAACCACCCATGCGGCCACATTCTGGACCAGCTGGAGCCTCCGGGTGCTCCTCAAGGGGAGCCCCATGTAGAGAGCATTGCAGTAGTCCAGGCGGGAAGTAACGAGAGCATGAGTGACCATATTTAACGAGTCCCGATCCAGAAAGGGAAGCAACTGGCGAATCAGGCAGACCTGATAAAAAGTGCTCCTGGCCACGGCCATCATGTGCTTTCCAAAGACAGCCGTGAGTCCAGGAGGGCACCCAAGTTGCGAACCCTCTCCATGGGGTCCAATGACTCGCCCTCAATAGTCACTGATGGCACCAACTGACTATATCGGGATGTCGAAAACCACAGCCACTCGGTCTTGGATGGGTTGAGCCTGAGTCTGTTTCTCCCAATCCAGATCCGCACGGCCTCCAGGCACCAGGACATCACTTCAAGGGCATCATTGGGGTGGTCCGGGGTGGAGATGTACAGCTGAGTGTCGTCAACGTACTGATAGTACTTCACCCCAAAACCATGGATGATCTCACCCAGCGGCTTCACATAAATGTTGAACAGAAGGGGCGAGAGGACCAACCCTTGTGGCACCCCACATACAAGGGGCCTTGGGGTCGACCTCTGCCCCCCTGTCAACACGGACTGCGACCAGTCAGAGAGAAAGGAGGAGAACCACCGTAGGACGGTGTCCCCCATCCCTAACTCTTCTAGCCGGTGCAGCATGATACCATGGTCGATGGTATCAAAAGCCGCTGAGAAGTCTAATAGGACTAGGACAGAGGAACAACCCCTGTCCTGGGCCCTCCAGAGATCATCAACCAACGCGACCAATGCCGTTTCCGTGCTGTACCCAGGCCTGAAGCCCGACTGGAATGGATCCAGATATGACGATCCATCCAGGTACTGGGAGAGCTGTCGCGCTACCACACTCTCAACAACCTTCGCAACGAAGCGAAGGTTGGAGACTGGACGATAATTTGCCAACACTGCCGGGTCCAGGGAAGGCTTATTGAGGAGAGGCCTCACCACCGCCTCTTTCAAGGCGGCGGGGAAGACACCCTCACTCAGAGAAGCATTTATAATCCCCTGGAGCCAGCTTCGTGTAACCTCCCGAGAGGCCAGCACCAACTAGGAGGGACACGGGTCCAGTAAACATGTGGCTGCGCTCAGTCTGCCCAGTATCCTGTCCACGTCTTCGGGCGTCACAGAATCAAACTCTTCCCAGATAATACTCACAAGACCTGCCTCTGTCCTCCCCCCTGAATCTACCCAGTCAGAGTCCAGGTGTTCCCGAATCAGAGTGATTTTGTCATACAGATATTGTACAAAATCCTCAGCTCTACCCTCCAAGGAGTGCTCCCGCGCTTCCTGGTGGAGCAGGGAGCGGGTCACCCTAAACAGGGCGGCCGGGCGATTATCTGATGACGCAATAAGAGCGGCAAAATAATTATACTTCGCCGCTTTTATTGCCACCAGGTAGGTCTTAATATGAGACCTTACCAGTGTTCGGTCAGATTCAGAATGGCTGGCCCTCCAACCGCTCTCCAGGCGTCTTTTCTGGTGCTTCATCTCCCTCAGCTCCTTGGTGAACCAAGGAGCCAGGCGAGATTGGCTCCGGGTCAGAGGACGCAAAGGCATGACCCGATCCAAAGCTCCAGTGGCCGCCCTATCCCAGGCGGCCACCAGCTCCTCAGTTGAGCTGTGTGCCAGAGCCTCAGGAATGGCTCAAGCTCCGTCTGGAACCTATCTGGATCCATCAGGTGCCTGGGACGGTACCACCTCAATGGTTCTGCCTCCCTGTGGCAGGGTGCGGCGGTTCGAAGATCAAAGCGAAGGAGGGAGTGATCCAACCATGACAAGGTCTCGATCACTATATCCCCTATCTCAAGATCACTCAACCACTGACCAGAGACAAAAACCAGGTCTAGCGTGTTTCCCCCCATGTGAGTAGGGCCATGAACTAACTGGGTCAGGTCCATGGCCATCATGGAAGCCATGAACTCCTGAGCCACCTCAGATGCCTCACCGACGGATGGCAGGTTAAAATCCCCCATGACCATAAGCCTGGGGTGTCAACCACCACCATGGCTATAATGTTGAGCAGCTCGGGCAGGGCTGCCATCACATGGCAGGGAGCCAGGTACGTAACCAGCATGCCCATCTGCACCCCATGACCCCACTTCACAAAGAGGGACTCACATCCAGCCGTCTGAGGAACGGTGGCCTCCCTCGGACCAAGACCTTCTCTAATGACAACCGCCACCCCACCCCCGTCCCTCCCCTGTGTCCTCGGCTGATGGAATGTGCGGAAACTGGGTGGGCACATCTCAACAAGGGGGACCCCCCCCTCCTGGCCCAACCAGGTCTCTGTAATACCCGCCAGGTCTGCTCCCCCCTCCTGAACAAGATCACAAATGAGGGGGGCTTTATTTACCATGTACCAGGCGTTGCACAGCATCAGCTGAAGGCCCAGGGCCTGAGGGTCTGTGCAACCTGGGGAACGAGAGGAGCATTGGAGGCCGGAGCGCACCACTGCTTGGAGCCAGCGGGCGTGCGCTCCCACAACCTGATGTGGCCCTCTGCTCCTGCCATATCTGCCCCTCCCACCCACAGTACTGATGTAATATGCTATCCTATCCTAAAATGTTAGCAATTTAAAAGGAAAATCAGACATACACTAGTAAAATCCATAAATAAACATAGATTTGAAAAGCTCTAATTAAAAAGCTATGTCTTGAATTCTTAGGGCTCGAGTATGACCAACTAATATCCTAAGCATAACCCAACAGTGGTGTCATTTAACCTTTCCATTGCTTAATTTATAAGACATTAAGACTTAATAAGTATTTAAAATTAAATTCAAATGGGTAGTGAAAGAATTAAAGATAAGATAGCTGGGAAAAAATAATCTGTGATGTACACCCCTTTCACCTTGACACCCTAAGCATATACATTTTGCTTAATGGTTAAGCTGGAGCTGGAGCTCATTCTAAAACATAATAAAGAATAAGTAGAAATGTGTTCCATAAAATAAATATATGGCAGTATCAGCAAAAGATATTCTATTAATGGCCTGGGAATGTAGAGCAGATCATAGAAACATCAGATTTGTTACGTGAAGGTACCCTAGTTTCTTATTCTGTTCTTCTCCTTTATTTCTCCTGATTACTATTTTGTAAAGTAACTTAGATATATGATTTCTGACACCATAGTGAAATTCAATTTCATAATGAGATGTGAGGAAATTACTAAGTGTACATATATTTTAGATTCGGAATAGGACTGATATCTGTAAGAGTACCACTTATCGCCCATGCTTTTGTACTCTCTTCCAGCTGCAATTTACAGACTGTAATAGGTACATTTAAATAATACAGATTTATATTACCAGGCTGAAGCTGAAAAAAGCCTCCTCTTGAAATGTATGTGCCATAGAGGCCTGCTGTTAATGTTGGGTATAGATATACCTCTAGACTGAAAACCTGATTCTTCATGCTGACAGGAGTTTTATCCAGAACAGGCATATGACCCAAGAGCTCAATACCTAGAATTAAAATCTACTGTGTTTCTTTTTGTCTGGATTCAGTTCACCTTAATATAAATATTGAAGAGAAATTGTATAATTATTGTAGCGATATGTATTTAACATTTTTGCCATTTGTCACATTAAAAAAAATTACAACTTATTATCAACTCTTGGATATGTTTGGAGACCATATCCAATGCTTTCAGGTGTCTCACAAAGTCCTAAGATTCTTTGATTTATATGATCAGAAGCAGTGGTGGGTTACTATCAGTTTGCTCCAGATCAGGTGAACCAGTAGTGGTGGCGGTGGGAGGCTCCCACCCACCTACCCGGACATTTCTGCGCATGCACAGAAGCATCGTGCAGGCTCACGAGCAAACTGGTAGCGATGGGTTTTGAAACCCACTACTGATCAGAAGGGATACAAACTTTATTCATTGTATAAAATGGTATATAACTATTACAAGAGTACGTGTTTCCTAAATATTTAATAAATAACAATTAAATAATAATTTATATCAGCACTTCCAGTTTAGTTCTACCAGTTGAAGCAATTGCACTACAGGGAAACATTTGAAAAATATTCTGGTATGATATAAATGCTATCCTATTTTGCCCTTTATCATTTACTCATCCTTCCCAGACTGTTGGGAGAAACATGGCAGTTATAATATAAAAACATTTTTTGCTTAAGTGTAAGCAACATCTTTTCATTCTAAAAACCATTCAAATTATTTTTGCTCATCTTTAAAAGTTTTAATTGTATACCCTGGCCTATACTTTGAGATTTGCAGAAGAAATCCCGTCTATATATTCTATATTTTACTCAGAGGAGAATACAGTTTCTTTCATTATATAATCCAAAGAAATTCATCTGGCTTTATCGCTGACCATAAAATTAATGAACCTGAGAGAGAGAATGGCAAAGAGAAAACAAGAGGGATAAGAAAATAAATATATTCCAAATCTAATCTTTCAGCAAAAATTGTGAAATATTAAAGCATTTTTATACACAGTAAGAGGAATATTTTGAAGAAATATTTGCTGCAGATTTTATGATTACATATATTATTTATTTAAATTGCTTTATTGCAAGGAATGTCACTAAAAAAACTAATTCATAAGTAAATAATATAATAGAGTCATATATTCTTTTGGACCTCTTTACCTACAGTTTTTTTTAATTAAATCAATTTAAAACATTGAAAGAAGGTGATTGTAATAATAATAATAATAATAATAATAATAATAATAATAATAATAATAATAATAATAATAATAATAATAATTTTATTTCTATATCGCCCTTCTCCCAAAGGACTCAGGGTGGTGTACAGCCTATTAAAAACACAAAAATATACAGATATCAATTAAAAAAATAATTAAAATTATTAAATAGTTTCGGCTCAAATTCAAACCCAAAAATTTAAAACACCCATTTAAAATCATTTACATTGGTAGCCGGCCTGGCGGAAGAGCAGGGTCTTGAGGGCACAGCGAAATAAATGGAGGTCAGAGATCTTGCGCAATTCCGGGGACAGTTCATTCCCACAGGGCAGGAGCTCCCACAGAGAAGGCCCTCCCCCTGGGTGTCGCCAGCCAACATACCTTGGCCGATGGCACCCTGAGGAGCCCCTCTCTGTGGAAGCAGACTGGCCGGTGGAAGGCTACTGGTGGCAGAAGTCGGTCTCGAAGGTATCTGGGTCCTAAGCCATGGAGCACTTTAAACATGGTAACCAACACCTTGAATCGCACCCGGAAGACCACTTGAAGCCAGTGCAGCTCGCGCAGGAGAGGTGTCACATGGGCACAATGAGTCGCGCCCATAACCACCCGCGCAGCCACATTCTGGACCAGTTGGAGCCTCTGAGTGCTCTTCAAGGGGAGCCCCATGTAGAGAGCATTACAGTAGTCTAGCTGGGAGGTGACCAGGGCCTGAGTGATCATGCGCAAGGCGTCCTGGTCCGGAAAGGGATGCAATTGGCGAATCAGGTGAACCTGATAAAAATCCCCCCTGGCCACGGCCGTCATATGCTCTTCTAAAGACAGCCGTGCATCCAGGAGGACACCCAGATTACGAGCCCTCTCTGTGGGGGGCAAAGATTCACCCCCAATAGTCAGCGATGGCACCAGCTGACTATATTGGGACGCCGGGAGCCACAGCCACTCGGTCTTGGCAGGGTTGAGTCTGAGCCTATTTCTCCCCATCCAGACCTGCACGGCCTCCAGGCAGCGAGACATCACATCAAGGGCATCATTGGGGTGGTCTGGGGTGGAGATGTACAGCTGAGTATCATCAGCGTACTGATGGACTCTCACTCCAAAACCATGGATGATCTCGCCCAGCGGCTCCATATAAATGTTGAACAGAAGGGGCGAGAGGACCAACCCTTGCAGCACTCCCCAAGCAAGGCGCCGCGAGGTCGACCTCTGCCCCCCTGCCAACACAAACTGTGAGCGATCAGAGAGGAAGGAGAAGAACCACCGCAGCATGGTGCCCCCTATTTCTAACCCCCTCAACCGCTGCAGTATGATACCATGGTCGATGGTATCAAAAGCCGTTGAGAGATCTAATAGGACCAGGACAGAGGAACAATCCCTGTCCTGAGCCCTCCAGAGATCATCCACCAATGCGACCAATGCCGTTTCTGTGCTGTACCCCTGCCTGAAGCCTGACTGGTACGGGATTGTAATGCATTGTTGTTCAATAATCATTGATATTCCATGTTTCATGTTATTTATAAATAATGTTGTCTTCCCAATGCTTAGAATTAGAACATATATTATGTTTATATATAATATATGCATTTCAATTTATAATTTCATAGACTGTAATGAAATCATTACAAATGCTTAGCCTATAAGTAAAATACAATAATTTCTTTTTAACAAGGTTAAGTCAAATTCTGAAATTGCTGTTATATACTTTTATCATTCTGGTGATCTAGAAATATCAGACCATCATTCCCAGTCAGAAGTGCCATTTTAGGCATCAAGTTGGAGAAGGTTATCATAAAAAATTACCAGTTTCAATTGGCATTTTTACTGATAATTATTTATATTTCTGTCACCTTCATTGACCATAAAGAGATTTCTTTGGGATTTTCATAAATTTGATAGTTGATAGTTGATAATAGATATCAATATATTTGTTTTTTCTTCATGTTTGTGGATAGTGTTGAATAGAGTTCAAGAAGCAATCTATTTGTTCACTAAAGTTTCATTACAAAAGTGACTCTCCAGAAAATATGGATCCAATTGGCTAGAAATGACATCACGTAAAAATGTTGATTAGCTATATATCAACTCATAAATGAAGTAGGATATTCTGAAATTATTAAGAGTGGTTTGTCTTCAGTGGACACACACATAAAGCAAGTCTGCTAAAGAATCCAATCAATAGTATTTTTCATATCTAATGAACAATTTTCAGGGTAATTAAGTAATATTGTAATATTGGTGACATAAGAAAAATATGACTTTGTGAAAGGGCTATTTCTGATATAACCTGCCCTCACAACTAGGCTCAAAAGATGTATTAATGAGACAAGCTCTTGGTCTTATTCAAAGAAGCATTTGAATACTTCTCTATTAATCTTCTAACCTTTGTTTAATGTGCTTATTTGAGTTGCCTTGTATATTGGCAGTCATGGGACAGCAGGAGCTCTCATTAACTTTACGTGACAAAGAGATTGAGGAGGTTGTTAGCAAATGTAGTTTAAGATTCCACCTTGGAATATACGAAGGCAATAAAATCATATCATTTTAATTGGTAACTGTTTTGACAACACATTAAGTTGCAAAAACACATTTTTTAAAAAAATGTCATCCTGCACTCTTGTAACTGTTGAAGCTTTGATATGTTGTTATCATGTGTCATATAAAGTCATGGCATAATTAAGCAAACTAAATTCTAATCATTTTGAATTAACTCTGAACAGAGATAGAGAGAGAGATTGGTTTAATTGTGAGATATATATCGATAGGTATCTCCACTAAAAAATCAAAACCCTTTCAAGTAAATTATTATTACATTATTAGCTCAACTTCTTCCTCTAATAATGCAGAAGAATAACCAAATTGCCTTCTTTTTTAGTTTCATCTATAGCTATTCCCTAGTCATTTCCACACTTAAGTACTAATCATGTACGATTCTATTTATTGTCCTTCAAAATCAGCCAAGATCTACGAAGTACTGTTCCTATCGATAAATAATTTTAATCTTAACATATGATTATTAAACCTTATAACAGTGATGTCTAACCTTTTTGTCATCGTGTGCCAAAAGCAGGGCAAGCCTGGGGGGTCACATGCATGCGTACCCATACCCATAATTCAATGCACCCCAAGCCCCAGCCCCTGTGCTCCTCCCACTTTTGGCACGCAACAGCAAAAAGGTTACTGGTGGGCCCGGTAGGACCATTTTTCGCACTCCCCAGGCTCCAGAGGCTTTCTTGGAGCCTGGCGAGGGAGAAAACAGCCTCCCCCACCTCCCAGAGGCCCTCCAGAGGACAGAAACGGCCTGTTTCCTGACTTCTGGTGGGCCCAGAAGGCCTGAAAATCAGCTGGCCAGTGCACGCATGCGCGGTGGAGCTGAGCTAGGGCAATGCTCACGTGCCCACAGATATCGCTCTGTGTGTCACAGGTGGCATGCATGCCATAGGTTCACCATTACGGCCTTGTAATTTCACTTTTTATTTTCAAATACATTATATTAACCATTTTTCAAAGTATATAAGAAGTAATTAAAGGCATACCAAAAGAACAATCTGTTCTGCTTTTATTTGTGCTTTTTTATTGCCCCTCTTCAGTAATTCAAAAATTGTAAAGCATGGAAGTGACTGACACACAATCCAGTCATACCCTTTGCGCTTGCTATCACATTATGTTTATCAGCAAATCTGAAGTGGAAATATAACCATATTCAGCCGAAAGCAGTTATAAAGTTGTCTGTATTCAGGAACCCTGATAAGGCAAGGTCTCTGATCTTGCAGCACTTTGTAATTAACACAGTTAATTTCCACTCAAGCTTGGAAGATCAGTGCCGAAGATGGTAAAAGATTTTTGCTGACCCTTACACTTATAAATTTTATACACCTGTCTTTAGTATATGTCTTCCAAAATTCTCATTGCATAGCATTTTCAAGTGTAAAGGTTAAAATCTTTATTGCTGCTAGCTTTTCTTTAGCAATTATGTTAATATCCAACTGTTGTTTATGAGGGGGAGAAACAGAAAAGAAAAAGCTATTGGTAATGTGTATATCAGCATCCAGCCAATGTAGCTTTTATATTTGAATTAAAAATAGATTAGGGAAAGGAGCTGATGATAATCCTTATGTGTGATTCTTTTCAAATAGCATTTAATACCTAACAGACTATTCCTGAAATAAAATTTTGGGTCTCCAGGTTTCCAAATGTTTAAAAATAATGTCTTTTGATGAAAATTAAAATGTAGTATTAACATAGAGATGTAAATGAATAATATAGATAACAAGTACCACAACAGTTCAATATGTTTGCAACTCACTGATCTTTTCAAAAAGAGATTTAGTTAGCGAATGCAATCAAGTCCAGAATTGAAAAATTATCAAATGATTCAAAACAATGACTGTTCAAATAAGCAGTAGAAACAGTAGATCATATACTCATCTCATGTAAACTTATTATGAACAGCAATATAATATAGTAACTAAAATGATATCTAGAACCATGATGGAGAACCTATGGCCCGTGTGCCACAGGTGGCACACGGAACTATTTCTGTGGGCATGCGAGCATTGCCTTAGCTCAGTTCCAGCATGCATGCATGTGCTGATTTTTGGGCCTTCTGGGCCCACCGGAAGTCGGGAAAGGGGCTGTTTCCAGCCTCAGAAAGGCCTCTGGGAGGTGGGAAAGGCTGTTTTCACCCTCCGCAGGTTCCTACTGGGACCACTATTCCATCATGTGCCAAAAGTGGGGGAAGCGCAGGGCGATTATGCACACATGCACGGGGGCAGGGGGCATTGAATTATGGGTGTGGGCACACACACACACAAGCCTCCCATGTTCCCCCTACTTTTGGCACACGACAGCAAAAAGGTTATATATGCATATATATATTATATATGCATACATGTAAACACACACAATGATTTATGATACACACACATATATACACATACTTATATTTTTACAGAGAGAGAGAAAGAGAGAGAGAATGGATATAGAGATGATATAGATTATGTTATAATAATAATTTTAATTAGCAATTTTATGATGTTTGTGTATCTATATTTTTCTTGACTGTACACCGCCTTGAGTCCTACGGGAGAAAGGCGGTATAGAAATTAAATAAATAAATAAATAAATAAATAAATAAATAAATAAATAAATAAATGATATAGATATAGATATAGATATAGATATAGATATAGATATAGATATAGATATAGATATAGATATAGATATAGATATAGATATAGATATAGATATAGATACTATATAAGACTTTGCCACAACACACCAGATTTCACTTTGGTTGAAAAGATGAAAGTGGAAATAATTGTAACAAGCTAGTAGAACAGAAGTCAAAGAATTGGAAAAAAAACACCAAAATATCAAGATCTGAAGATTGAAATTGAAAGATTATGGCATTAACTGTCCATGTTGATCCCATACAAAACAATATTTGCTGGCACTTAAAAAATCTTCACATTGAAGGGCGAAGAACTAAGATTTGGATTGCATGCCTACTTATGATGTTGATAAATGTTGATTTGAAGAATAACTTTGCTATACTTGCCATTACAAGGGTTTGAAACAAATATCAAACAAGGTTCACTGTGAAGGTACGTCTTTGGTTGTCATCACAGGAAGCCATTTTCAGAAAAAAAGGATGATGAGGCCAATTAGTGAACCTATACTTTTTAATTGAGGCAAATCTACTGTATCCTCAAGTCCAAAGAAAAGATGGAGTCAAAAGGACATGCCTGTCACTACTTTATATATTTAGTACAACTGAAAGAAAAGTTTAAATTAGAAAATAAAGGTTATGGGTTTGACTTTATAAAAAATGAATTTGAAATTGTACTATGTGGTAATGATATAAACATGTTATTGCTGAGGTTTAAAGCTATTATTGAAATTGAATATGAAGAATGAATATTTGAAGTGTTGTATTTATTTATGAAAATGTATATGGCTTCCCACGCATTTTCAGTGACTCAGTGAAGTATGATTCAACAGACAAATAATTTTGGGTATAATTTAATGCTTGAACAATGGGAAAATGTGGATGACGGGTACAAATTTACATTAAACTATAATCTAAAAGAAAAATTGTCAAAGATGTTCAGAAATATTTCTTATATACATTGGAAATGTAAATGTAAAGAAGGAACTTTTTACCATTTTTGGTGGAGTTGTGATAAAACAAAAAACACCAGGGTAAGATTCAGTGGTGGAATTCAATTTTTTTTACTACCAGTTCTGTGGGCTTGGTGGGTGTGGCTTGATGGGTGTGGCTTGGTGGGCGTGGCAGGGGAAGGATAATGCAAAATCTCCATTACCACCCCACTCCAGGGGAAGGATATGGCAAAATCCCCATTCCCTCTCCACTCCTGGGGGAAGGATATTGCAAAATGTTCATTCCCACACCACTCAAACTACTCAAAATTTCCGCTACCGCTTCTCCAGAACCTGTCAGAACCTGTTGAATAGCACCCCTGGTAAGATTCGTATTTTAATGCATAAGATTCTTAAAGTGAATAAAAATTAAACTAGAGATCTTTTTCGTAGGCTTAATTGGCAAAGAACTTGAAAAAAAAAACTTGGAACTTTGCTGTCTAGTTCATATTACAGCAAGGTTCCTGATTTATTTGCCAATTAAACCTAAGAGAAAGATCTCTGGATTAATTTTTATTCACTTTATGTATATATTGACAGTAAGCAAGAATGCTTTATGCACAAAAATGGAAAGATACTTTAATTCCCACAATAGATGATGGAACTAGCAGAAATTAACTGCTTTAATCAAAGAAAAAAACACATCCAACTTTATTTCTACTTGGAAACTGCTTCTGGATTTTGTGCTTGAGATGGAAAAAAATGAAACTGACTGTCGGTTCAATTAGATAGCTTTGTTTTTATAGAAACAGCTAGTACATATTAAGTATGTAAAAGTAAAAAGTTGAGGCTGTAATGTTACTATCTTATTCTACTGTGCTAAAAAGATTTAGAAGTCAAAACTTCCCCCCCCTCTTTATCCTAAACTTCCTTCTCTTCCCTTTTCCTACTATTTTATTTTGTTTTATATTTTATATGATAAACTTAATAAAATGATTAAAAATAAAGAAAACCTTAGTATTGACAAAATTTTCATCCATCAGTTACAAAATATCATACGGCATGGATCCACACATATACTATGCCAGTATATTATCACATACTAGGTCCTTGGGAAGAACTCAGTATGGATGAAGGTCAATAACAATAAAGAACTGGCAGCTGTGATTTTATCTGTTATGTATCAAATAACAGTAAAAAAAACAGTAAATATATGCCACCTGACTCTCAATGATTGGGTATGGATTTAAAGAAAAATACATTTGGATCTTAGGCCAAATATCACACATTTTTATTTATGATCAGCAATAAAGTTAAAATGTTAAATTCATTGTCCATTATTCGTTCAATAACCTGCTTTTGCATTTACATAGAAGTTGATAAGTTACATAACATTTCACATCTGAAAGAAGCACAATGAGATAAACTCACCTGAGTTGCCTCCACACTCCAGTAGTAAAGTGAAAATGTATTTTAAATGCTTATGGAAGGCAATATAATGAACCATGATTTATTGTTTCAATTTCCTTTGATTTAAAGGGACAGGGAGTTTTGCCATAGAATTTCAGATATTTGCCTTTTAAAAATTCAAATAAAATACCATTATATTTATTCCTAAAGAAGTATCTTTTAAGCTTTCACAGAATGAGTATGGTGAAATAGTTTGCTGGTTTCACAGGTAAAATAATATAATATACATTTGTAATCTAAATTTGTTTTGCTTTGTTTTTATAGTAAAATTTATTACATTGTTGGGAACCCATATAATACATCATATTACTTTGATAGAGTTCTATTTGTATTTATTAAAGATTATGAACATTTTAAAGTTTAAATAACTTAGTTGAAAAGGCTTCTCGGTTTCTCAACTTCCTTTATTACACTTCTGCAAATTTGCCATATTTATAACATATGGGCACTCTTAGAAGAGCGACTGTAGATGTTTATATATGCCATGCTGCATGATGTATTGTTAGGGAACCATTATTGTTTAAATTTAGTTAGACTTCTATTATAAATAAACATTGTTAATTTATAGCTGCGTGTTTGCTAAATAAAAGTTCCCAATTATTTGTTCTCTGATATCCTATTTACTTTGTTTGGTGTTCCATATTTTGACTCTTTGCAGAAGATTAGCCTGGTTATATTCTAGCAGTATGATAACAGCTTCTTATCATTTTCAAGTTTTGACTTCAATAAATGTGTATTCGCCAAAATATATGTGATAAAACTGGATCTTAAGCCAATAACATTTTTTCCTAAGCCCTCACTTCTTGGTCTCTTGGACTGGGGTGATTAAAATCAGTCAAAACTGAGCTCTCCAATTTTGTTGAACAAGTTGTGGCTGCAAATCAGAGATCAACATGTCTGGAGAATGTCAGCAAAGGAAAAAGCTAGGCCTGTTGAATTTTTGCTGGTTATTTATTATAATACCACAAAAATTATTTCATGAACATTCATTTAGACAATCAGTATTATTACTTAGCAATTAATTAATCTCAGCAATTAAGTCAACAGTACACTTTTTCAGGTTTTGAATAATTGCCCTATGAATTTCTACATTCTTTGCAAAATTTGGACAGCTTGTTCTGTCAGTATTAAATCTGTCAGGGCATATATTTATTTCAAAGAGATGGGGTGTTGTTTTAAAATTTGAAAAAAATGTTCTTAGAGTGGATTTAAAAAAATTGGACCATATGGCTATAGGTTTCTGACAGAGGCAAGGAAGGGGGAAGAAGGCAAAATGTGTGCCATGGCATTGCAATGTAAACCACATGAACTTACAGTCTATCTGATATAGAGATGCAAATATGAAAGGCTAGAGTTTATCTCATGACAGTTTTCATCATTTTTTTCTCATCACAGATTGTACCAGATGCCTAGAGCAAGTTAATATGTAAACAAACTTTCTATAAAAATGTAGATTTACTGTGCGAAAAAGAACTTATGCTTTAAAACAAGTGCAGGAATCATCCTTCAGTTAGAACTACTTTACTTACCACATATCAAAGCAGTTTTCTTTTTTTATAATAATACTCTTTATGATACGTACATTAACTTACCATAAAATATCCCGTCTGTTCTCAACGTCTTACATTCTTCTTGTAGCTCATTAGTTCTGCTTGTAATTGCCCGACCTATGCTCATTAACCATGGTTATACCCATCTTTAAAAAGGGAGACCCTAGTAAAGTAGAAAATTACAGACCAAACTCACTCTGTTGCATCATCTGTAAAGTTGTCAAATCAATTATAAACCAATCCATCACCCTCCACTTAGAGACAAACAACCTGCTATTTAATAAGCAGTTTGGTTTTAGAAAAAAATTGTCCTGTAATCTGCAACTCCTACACTGTAAAAAATTTGGACCATACATCTTGATCAGGGTAAAGCAATAGATGCAATTTACATAAACTTCTGTAAAGCCTTTGACTCAGTGGTGCGCGACAAACTACTGTTGAAACTAAGTTCTTATGCATCTCCGGATCCCTGCACAAGTAGATAGCTGTCCAACAGGCAACAAATAGTTAAAATAGGGAGGGCCCAATCAAATCCGGCACCTGTTAACAGTGGTATCCCCCAACGCAGCGTTTTAGGACCCACACTCTTTCTGCTTTACATCAATAACCTATGCAATCACATTAAAAGCAGCTGTGTCCTCTTCGCTGATGATGTAAAATTATTTAACACCACTGACAATGCTGCTGCCCTTCAAAAAGACCTAGAATATGTGTCAGAATGGTTGAGCATTTGGCAACTCCAAATCTCAACTATAAATGCTCTGTCCTACACATTGGCAAAAAAAAATCAGAACATCAAATACAAGTTGGGTGGAAACGGTCTTGTAGACAACCCTCACCTTAGCATTGTGTTATAAGTAGCATTGGTAACCAGGGCATACAAAACCTTTGCCAGACCAATTCTTGAATACAGCTCATCCACCTAGAATCCACACTGTATATCGGACATTAATATGAACGGGTCCAGAGGTATTTCACGAGAAGAGTACTCCACTCCTCTACTCACAATAGAATCCCTTATGCCACCAGACTTGAAATTCTGTGCTTGGACAATCTGGAACCACGCTGCCTGCAGTCCGATATAAACATAGTACACAAAATTGTCTGCTACAACATCTTACCTGTCAATGACTTCTTCAGCTTCAACTACAATAATACACAGGCAAACAATCGATGCAAACTGAAGGTAAACCACTCCAAATTCAATTGCAGAAAATACGACTTCAGCAACAGAGTGGTCAATGCCTGGAATGCTCTACTCGACTCCGTTGTTACAGCCTCAAACCCTCACAGCTTCAACCTCAAACTGTCTACTATGGATCTCACCACATTCCTAAGAGGTCCGTAAAGGGGGCATGCATAAGCACACCAGCGTGCCTACTATCCCTGTCCTACTGTTCCCATTTATCTATACTTACTTCCTTTGCTTATGTTTATGTTTATACCTATATCTGCTATCTTGTACACATTTGACTAAATAAATAAATAAATAAATAGTTAACTAGTTAAATCAGAAAGCTTCATAAGGAATTGTCTAAATCCTTTATCTGATTATAAGTATCTTCCACTGCATTAATGGATTTGATATATTGCTATAATTGTTGATGCTCATTTTCTTCATTGGCTTCTCTGTGTGATAACAGAAGAGAATTATTTTTATGCTCTCAGCTTGAGCTATTTATATACAGTAATACCTGACAATAAGTGAATCACTTTGCAAGGAAGCTGCTTTGCAACTTTCAAAGACAAGTAATAATGCTTTCAGTAGGATAATTTATGACTTTTGTTTCAGTGTCATAGATATTATAGCTAAGATTTTTTTATCAATAGGCTTTATATAGATGGGAAGACACCACAGTAGGCTCAAATAAATTATTTGGCATTCCCTTTTAAGAACAAGCAACCAGTGCAGGGGTAAAATGCTCCTGGTCCGGACCAGTTTGCTCGATCTGGTAGCAATGGCAGCAGGTGGTTTGGAGAACTGGTAGCAAAAATCCCTGCACCCTGCCCACCATGCCCAGCTGAGCCACACGATCATCAGAGGCTTTTTTTTTTTTTTACTTTTAAAAGCATTTTTTCTACAACCTCTTCCGATGAAAAAATGCTTTTAAATTTTTTTTCTTTTGTAAAAAAAAAAAGCTTCTGATGATCACATGGCTCAGCTGGGATCATCAGAAGCTTTTCAAAGCATTTTTTTCTGCAACCTCTTGGCTGAAGAGGTGGTAAAAAAAATGCTTTGAAAAGTCTCTGACGATCCCAGCTGAGTTGCCTGATCAGCAGACAGGTATTTTTAAAAAAACCTCTCTGATGGTCCCAGCTGAATTGCCTAATCGGCAGAGACTTTTCAAAGCATTAGAAAAAATGCTTTGGAAAGTTAAAAAAAAAAAAAGTTGGGCACGCCCATCCAGTCACATTACCCCCCTCCACCAAGCCACACCCACAGAACCAGTAGTAACAAATTTTACATTTCACCCCTGAACCAGTGGATATGCGATTGAACAAAAAAACCAAGGATGAACAAAATGGTGAAAAAACACCATGTTTTAAAATATTTGAAAAATCATAAAACAAGCATACAGTACAAATGTATCTCTCATCTATTAAAACAGCAAGACATTTTCAAACAAACAGTAAGATTATACATAAGGAAAGAAGCAGATGACACAAACATTATATTTTGATCTGAAATGTATTCTTGTGAAATGAAATAGTAAAATCTATATTACAAGTAGCAAAATAATATCAAGAAAGATATCTGCATCAACAGCTGGTGAAAAAGAAGAGACATTATTTTTATATTATTTTAATTTTTACCGTCCTCCATCAAAGAATTATTGGGTAAAGCATTGTTACAGTTGAAAATGCCTAACTTGTTCTCTGTAAATATGTGTATTTGTATATATGTTATTATGTGATGTCATTATGTTCCTTGCCATTGGTCCCTACTTACCTTTTGCCCCGCCTCCTCTGTATATAAGCCTTTGCTCCTGTCAGAACCTCTGCTGTCCGAATGTATTCCTGAGGAAGACAAGAAATAAATACCTTTATTATAAGAAAGGCTTCAGTCTCTTATATTGGGCCTGATCAGAAAAATTAAACTAGTAACAAATTGGTAGCAAGAGGATGGTTTGGTAGGCCCAACCAAACATAAAAATGCAAGAATCACAAAAAGACAAAAGAAGACCTGCCACTATATATATAACTGTCAGCTTGTCAGCTGACTCCTGACAAAAACACACTAATTGAAGACATGAAGAAACACATACAATTACAAGAAAATGAACTGTTAACACAAAACAAACAACCACTAGCTGGAGCAGAAGACATCCCCTCAACCTCAAACAAAGAAGGTGAAGTAAAAAGAAAAATACTAGAATTAATAGAAACAACTACAGTTGAATCAAATCTGCTTGTGAAAATCCGCAGCATGATAAACAACCACGGAACAGCAGCAGATAACGAATATAACAAACAAGAAAAATCCAAGGTAAGAAAGTCAACTCCTGACTTTAAAAACGACACTGAAGATGGCGAAAGTTTCCCGCCTTTTTCATGGCGGCCATCTTATCTATCTAATATTCCCAAAATGGCCGACCAATCACAAAATGAATCCCAAATTTTAAACTACAAAGCGGGAAACAAAACCTACCAAGAAGATGCCTACCCGAGTCCAGAAATAAATAAAAAACAACCTACTGAACTTGAAATAGATAATGCTATACAGGTGTTTACTGTAGCATTCAGGACTAAACTAAAAATACCAAACAAACAATCAGAAAATGAAAAAGGAAATTCTAAACTAACACTTACCAAAAATCAAAAAGAAATAAACTGTCTAAAAGAAGACCTAGTCACCCGAGAAAAAACGCACTGGCAATCATACTTACCTACTGAAGAACACCTTGCTGAACGACCCGGCTTCATCGCAAATGGCGGCCCGCTTCGAGCTCCGCTTCCTGACCGCTTTGAAGAAAATGGCCAACAAGCCTCCGGTGGCTTCTTCTTTGATAGCCGCGACTTTGGAGACTTCCCGACGAGCAGGACAGCATCCCAGGCATTCTTCAGTCACCAGAGGCCCTCCAGAAACAAAGCCGAAGAACAGAAGGCCAACTGGGACTTCATCCCAGGAGCTGCAGGCACAGGATCCTCCCTCGTCGACTGCTGGGGAAGAATGAAGACTGAGCATGCGCAGAACGAACCTGCAGAGAAAAAAGAAGAAGACATAAATACAAGTCAGCACAGATCCAACCAGAACATAGAGATAAGTAAATACAGACATGCATCTACCATACCTAAGCCTTATTGCGAGTATGCTAAGGTCTTAAACCATGGACAGCTCTTGAACATAAATAACACCTCACAACACCCAGGGACACTATCTTCAGACTTTATAAAATTAAAATTAGATGGAAGCAACTTAATGGAATGGAGCCAGTGTTTACAAATTACATATTTGAAAGAAAATGTTTTATTTTTTATTGATAATCCACCAGACAAACCTTGGACTTATGAAATAGACTGCCTCCATCATAAAGCTTATTATGACCAGAAAAATTAAACTAGTAACAAGCATCAACCCTTAAAATCTTGGCTGAATTCCCAATTGGGTAATATCTCCCCCCCCCAAAAAATATTTCATCTTGATGTCTTGGAAATCCAGATATAGTATTTACATACCAAATGATCCAGAGTAATACACATATGAAAACAGAACGGGACAGGATCTTCAGCAATTTTTGCGAGCTGTTATTTTCTGTCAACAAAACTTTAAAAAATGAATTCAAGCACAGTCTTACCATTTACATTTTTTAAAAAATATTTGTTTATAAAATTTATTTGCTTTCCATCTCACAGTTCATACAAAATGCCAGAATGTGCCGTTTTTGCTGCAAAAATGAAATGAAAAAGAATTCTGCAAATATCTAACTATGAATAAATCTGTGTTTCTGCAAACTATATCTATGGAAGGATAAATATGAACCAGAAAGAAGTCTAATTTTTGTCCTTTGCTTGTTAAATACAATTTTATTATATATTTTTTTAATTAGAAAGATAAAAACTATCAAAATCTACTACTTAAACTAGGAAAGAGGTGGAAAAAAGTCAGAAAGAAGAGAAACTAAAGCCAAAAATGCTGAGAGTAAAGAAAAAGAAATATAACAAATTACTCTTGACTTTATTTTTACAGATAAATTAACCTTTTATTCCAAGGTTACAACACAACTTTTTTTCCTGTTACCTACTATTTTTTCTAATCTCAAACTCGTATATCATAATTTTATTTATTTGAAGTTGAAGGAGCTGTCTGAGGTGGCAAAATTGACAGCTTTTATTAGAGAAAAGATACTGATCCATTTTTTTTTTAGTTTTATTGGGTTTTAACAATTAAACAATTCTTATTCTGCTCTTGTGCATGACTGTGACCATTTACATATCATCACACAATATTCTCATATACTCTATATAATTTTACAAAATCTACTATCTATTATTTCCTTTTTTTTTTCTATCTTCGATCCAATTATACCATTTCTCCCATATTACATAAAAGTCCAAATCCATCTCACTTTTTAGTTCCTATGTCATTTTATCCATCTCGGCGCAATCTGATATCTTTCTAATTATTAGATCTAGCTTCTCCAACATTGCACAAATGCCAATCTTGCCGCCGTTGTCATATGTAGAATAATATGTGTTGTTGTTTTTTCATATTTCTTTTTCATTATTCCTAGAAGAAACAATTCTGGTGTATATTCTACCTGGAAGCCTGTTACTTCCTGAATCCAACTATGTATTTTCATCCACAATTTTTTTGTTTTGGGGCACGTATGAAAAAAGGTACCTTGCTTTTGCCTAAATTTCCAACAGTTGGGATTTAAATTTGGATATATTTTTGCCAATCTAGAGGGTGCCAAGTACGAATGGTAAAACGTTTTATATTGATTTTCTTTATATTTTGCCGATTTGGTTAATTTATAATTTTTCTTCCAAATTTGGATACTGATCCATTTTAATGCTGATTGGAAACTCCTTTTGGACATTCTGCATGTAATAGCTTTTTGTCCTTTCAAAAATATGTTACTTGGATATTTTTTTAAAAAATGAGAAAAAAGACTATTCTTAAAATAATCCGTACTGCTGTAACTTCTCCAGAGTTTAGAAAGTAAATATAGCTTCTGTCTGCTTCAGGGATAGTATCCACAGAATTTTCTCTTTTTTAAAAAACCAACATGTAAAATCTAGTACAGATAGTCTTCAACTTAAGATCATAATTGAGCACAAAATTTCTGTTGCTGTGAATATTGCTCCATTTTACAACTTTTTTTGCTACAGTTGTTAAGTAAATCACTGCAGTTATTAAGTTAGTAACGTAGTAACTTAAGTTATTAAGTGAATCTGGCTTTCCCATTGACAGAATATTTTCCTTTGCTTGTCAGAAGACAGCAAAAGCAGAGGTGAAATCTAAATTCTTTTGCTACCGGTTCTGTGGGCGTGGCTTGGTGGTCGTGTGACTGGGTGGGCATGGTTCATGTAACTCACTGTTAGAGCCACACTCCACATTCTGACACAGAAGCACATTCTGTCTTTCACAGAATGTCACAGAAGCCAGGAGCTGCACAAAAGCACATTCTGCCTTTCTGAAGCCCCCACCGCTTTGAGTTTCCTTCTGGCTTGACTGCCAGGTGAACCTTCTCTTGCCCTTCTCTTCATCCCGGAGGGCCGCACATCCCACCCTGCCAATCCTCTGTACAAACCGCCACCCCGTTTCTGCAAAGGCAGAGCCTCCCCCTTGCAGGGCAATTCAAAGAGGGAAGGGGGATGCTGCAGAAAAAGCCACCTTCTGCCCAGGCCTCCTCCTGCAGCCAAACGCGCTCAGCCATCTCTTTTTTTTCCCCACTCCCGCACATCAATAGAGACGCATAGCTGTAAAACCTGATTGGGGGAAAAAGCATAATCACAGCAATTCACACACACACACATACACACACAAACATTTGAAAGCCACTCTTTGAACAGATGTCAGAGCGCAAAAGGGGAGGGCTGGCTATTGTTCCCCCCTTGCCTGAACCTTCCACACACATGGACGCTATTAGAAAGTTTGCATTTCATGGCTACCGCAGACCCTAAGAGGGGCTCGCTCTCTTAACCGGAAGATAAAGGGGCTTCAGCGAAGCGCCGTGCACCGATTGCTGCCTTCGCGCTTTGTGAACCACCTGTAATATTTGCAAAGGTTGGACCCGGACTCTCCAAAGCAGATGCTTTTCATTTTAAGTCCATTTGTGTGTGGTGTGTTCATTTTAAGTCCATTTGTGTGTGGTGTGTAATGCAGCAAAGCCCCGCCAGCTTGGGCAATTCACTTTCCCACAGGCAGGAAAACTTTTGCCGAAATTGCTTTTCCTTTCATAATGTAACCCGAATACCGCTGTAAAAAGGGAGGGGGAGTCAGGGGGGCATGTGCGTGCCTGGGGTGGGGGTGGGGATCCTGGTCACCGAGATATTTGTATCTGCCGCGCAGCGGGCTTTTTTTCTTTTTCTCCTTCGGGCACATGCGTGCAGACTTCCAGGTTCTTTGCTGTGCCCAGGAAGGAAGGTGTCAGGAGTAGCCCAGCGATTTGTAATGCTTCGTGTTTAACACCCACCCACCCACACACACACACACATACACACACACACAGCCTCGGTCTCTGTTGTTGATATTTAGGCTTACTGGTCTTTTTAACAATCACGATTCTTTGCAAATTGAGAGATGATCCAGCTATCCTTGGGCTGTAACTCCTTCCCCGCAGCCCTGCCATGCTTGCCTGTCTTCCACATGGGCTTCTGCTTGCTTGCCTTCACAAGCTGGCCACCAGGACGCCAGGAAGGCAGCATGGAAGGCAGGCAAGCATGGCAGGACTGTGGGCCGTCGACCGGTTCAGGGGCCTGGCCAGCCAGCCATTGCCTCCGGTTTGGCAAACTAGCCTCAATCTCCGCTACCTACTCACCTGAGCCGGTCCGAACCGGGAGCATTTCACCCCTGAGCAAAAGGTGATCACATGACCTTGGACACTGCAAACGTCATAAATATGAGTCAGTTGCCAAGTATCTGAATTTTGATCAAGTGACTATGGGCATGCTGCAACTGTCATAAGTGTGAAACTGGTCATAAATCACTTTTTCAGTACCAGTGTAAATTTATGTTGTTTTGCATGAGAATATTCAAAGAACAGCTGTGTGAATATCATTTTCTTTTCTTTTTTTCATTTAAATTTATATCAGGAGATATCAAATCTGTAAAAAAAAATAAATTATTTGCTCAGAAAAAATTAGGCACCCCAAATCAGCACAAGATTGATTCTGAATAAATTATATAGATTCCTAATTTTCATATTTTTAATGCAGCTTTGTAATACATTTGCAGGAACTTTGAGTTTTAGACATGAATTAAAATAAGTGCTTATTTTCAGAGTGTACTTTGGATCTTTATCAATGAACTGGAAATAAATCATAGGATCCTGCTTAGTCACTGCTTAATTCATTCTTTAAAATAAATTGCTCTTTTTAGTTATAATATTGGTATAATTTTTTTTTTAATGTTAAATGTTTATTTTGATTTTGTTTTCCATTTGTACTATCGTTTTGGGAGGGAGAGACTTTTTCTTTCCTTTTTTAGATACAATATCCTTCCTTCCTTCCTTTTTGATTTACATAAGTGAATCTAAATCTGGCTTTATGTCCATGTTTGGGCGTGCTTCATGGCAATAAGATTTTATTGATGGGTTGTCATCCAGTGGCTGATTTTTCACTGGCCAATTCTTCTCTGGGTAAGATATATCCTTTAGAATTATCACTTAGCAGCTTTGACCAATTAGAACAATATTTTGCCAGGAAAGTTACTTAAATTTGTTAAAAGTTGAACCTTTTTTGACCCATGTCTTTATATGGATTGAATTGGCCATCATCTTGCTGTTCTATTTGGTTCTTTTGGCCCATAACCTGTGATGTAGAAGAGCTTTTGCCAAACTTCAACTGTGGAATGTAAAGACCTTGCTAGAGGCTAAATATATTATAGCCTCAATGCTAACAAAATGCATCTGTTTTCTCACAGATGAGTGCGTACTTTCGGCCAGTGTTACAATATATTAAATATATTAAAGTAGGAAATATTTTATCAAGTTCAGACTCAAGAAATCAGTCATGGTAGATGGTTTGGGTTTTTTTCTATGGCATCAAGCAAACCATTTCAGCTTTCAGATCAGTACAGCTAATCCTTGATTTACAATAGTTTGTGTAGTGACTGTCCAAAGTTATAACAGCACTAAAAAAAAGTGAATTATGACTATTTTTCATGCTTATGACCATTGCAATTATGTCACATGATCAAAAATCAAATGCTTGGCAACTGGTTCATATTTATGAAAATTGCAGTGTCCTGGGGTCATGTGATCAGCTTTTGCGACCTTCTGACAAGCAAAGTCAATGGGGAAGCCAGACTCACTTAATAACTGTGTTACTAGATTAACAATTGCAATGATTCACTTAACAACAGTGGCAATAAAAGTTGTAAAATGGGGCAAAACTCTTTGAACAAATGTTTTACTTAGCAATATAAGTATATAAGCAATAAAAATTGCTTTTATATTTTGGGTTCAATAGTGGTCGTAAGTCAGAAACATCTGTATGTAAAATTGCATAATACACTCCTTCTTTTTCATTAAGTTTGATTAAATAGGTTATAAAATCTCCTTGCCATTAAGTGGACAGTGGCAACTTCAAACACAATGCTAAATTCTCTAGTCCAAAGTTGGACTCAACTGAAAGGAAACTTTCCCCTATTATTATCTACACTTTGGATTTCTGTTGAATTTTTTTCTCATCCTGTGAAGTTGGAGACTGAAGATATACACTGCCTCTTGCTCAGATACCAGAGTCCCAAAGCACTAGAGATAACTTTAAAATATTGTACACTTTATTTCTTGCAATGACCTTATGATTGTTACTTAACAAGGGAGTGGTAACTGGTACTTTGCCAGTTACCACTCCCAAATCAGACAAGAGGCAGAAAGGAAAAAAGATAGTTTTCATGTTGGCATAATGGCTATCAAAAGTATACATAAAATATTCTTATCTGTTATCAATATATTTGCCCAATAGAAGAGAATATGTATATATCGTTGTATATGTATATATAGAATTGAATGTGGAAGCCCAGATTCTCTTTGAGTTTAATTGTTTGCTTGCAGACTGGGTATCATCTTCATTGGTAGAAGAAAATGGAATTTGCTCTCCATTTATATACAATAACTTGTCTTGTCACTATTGGTGGGACTGTTGTTTTCTCCTTGGTAGATCTTTATTAGGCTGTTGATTATTGGTTGACTATATATGAAAATTCTGGGCAGAATTTCTAGGGGTCGTTCAGAACAAGAGCCACAAACTGTATTTATCTTGGCCAACTAGAGAAAAGGGCTTTGATGGATAAAGGGTTTGTTTGATGTTTTAACTGGCCAGAGTCCTTTGACATTGGAGCAGGTTATAACTATTATAAGAATAAAATAAAAATCATTTTCATTAAAAATAAACCAACAGCTATCATTTGTCTTGTCAGTTTATGTCATTCCTTGCTATATAACTGCAGTTAGTGCATGGAATAATAGAGTGCAGCACATAAGTTAATTGTTCTTACCTTAAACTAGGTAAAGCAATAAAAATCATTCAAAAGGCACAAAGGAATATTATTTTGTCTTTTCTTAAAATGTAATGAGGCAAAATATCTTTCTTTTCAAAGTTCTTCATTATAAATAATACACCTTGCTTATACTGCAAACTATTTAAAGAACAGTGAGAAACACAAACATTTAGCTAGGAATGGGCTAAAATTCATTTCCCTTGAATATTATCTTGATTTTATTAATTTTTGAATGGTAAAATGCAGTAGCATCTTTTATCTACCTTGAAAATTGCTAAGGAAACACTATATTCATGTAGTGGAACTTTATAAAATTGCTAACTTACTTAAAGTTCTGCTAAACTCAGTTAGAATTACTTGAAAGGTGAAGTCCTTTAATTTTCATCTACATAATTCTCAAACTATAGATCATTATAACTTGACATTTGCCAGCAAATTTGAGGTGATCTTAAATTTTATTTAGATATGGACACAGAAGAATCACATGCAAAAAAATTCTTCTGCTCTGTCTAAACAACCATTTGTCCAATGGTTCTCTATAACTCTTTCTCTCTACATGTACATATAGAGGCATATACAGAAATGTATACATAGAAAACATTTTATTTATTTACATATTTAATTTTAATTTTATTTAATTTCAAAAATGAAATAATTAAATAAGCTCTTAAAGTTTAAGAGAAAAATAAAATAAAATAATATTCTATATAATCTTATTCTATATAGATTATATAATATAATGAAGAAATAACAAATTTCTTTAACATATTATTAAAACATCAAATGGACTTCTTTAACATATTATTAAGCATTTGGAAACATAATCTAGTCATCTATCTAGT
This sequence comes from Pantherophis guttatus, assembly GCF_059756535.1. Lineage (NCBI taxonomy): Eukaryota > Metazoa > Chordata > Lepidosauria > Squamata > Colubridae > Pantherophis > Pantherophis guttatus. Next base: position 34,891,135 of record NC_142070.1, read on the forward strand.
CATGTTTAAAGATATTTCTAGAAATTTTAAAAGCACTTATATCCCCATTTTAACATGAGAAGTGTTTATTTCTTTCCATGCAGAGAGGAATATTATTATTGACACTTTTCTACATTCATCTTTCTTGATCAGTATTGTATTAACATGTTCATAACTTATTTTACATGATGATACTAGACCAAATCATATGAGCCAAAGAGTCATCAGGAATATTGCAATACTAACACAAAAATGATGACATTTTATTTGAGGAATCCAATAAATATGGAATAAGACTTTCTGATTAATTAATTTCATCATTGGGTTGTGAAATCCATCCTAAACTGCTAATCTAGGTCAGTTTCTCTATAATGAGTACTCAATTTGCATGTGTCAGCATTTTATAACTGTATGAATTAAAATGGCAACCTGATTAATATTTACTGGGTTTGTAAATAAAATCAGGCAGGAAACATTATTCACAGGGTTGTATACTCGATAAAGGCAATTATAGATTGGATGCTCAGGAACTCTAAAGCTTATAATAGTTGTAGAATATTTTTATATTTTTAGCAATACTTCCAATTCTCCATATGTATGGAACAAACAGAGACAGACATATGACACTATTGATATTTCAATAATGGCTTGAAAACCCAACATAGCTAGCATAGTAGTTTATGCATTCAAGCAGGATTTCTGCCAAATCTTCCCCTTTTTTGTCTAGGTTCTGGCGTTACAGATGCATCCAGTTGGCTTGTTCAGTCGAAGCTGGATCGTTTTCAGAAGCTGAGGGAGCAAACTGAAGAGGAAAACTCAGAGTGAATTCTGACAATCATCCTACTTTGTACATGCATAGGCCAGCTAGCACTAACAGATGTGGAATGGTAAATGAGAATGTCTATTCCAAAAATATATAAAATAGAATAAAATGTCAGAAATTTCTAATCCTACCCAGTTCAAATCTATATCTATTATAAAATTCATCAGAACATAGTGTAATTTTGTAAAAGTTTTAAATAAATTATTTTTGAGGAAAAAAATCAATTGTACTTTTACTCTGCAGTACGGATGCTGTATCAAGTCTGAATCACTTTATTTTTTCATATTTTCAAACAGCTCTTTGTAATGTTGATTCTTTCAACTACCTTTTAGAGATGAATATCCAGGAGCAATATTTTTAAATAAAAATAATGTATCTGGCGATGGGCAATGTACTGTGGTATATCCATTGTCTTTGATTTGTGAAAAGGCTGCTATAATCAAGAACATTTTTTTTCCTTTTAAATGTACAAAATCTGATTCAAACAGAAATTAATTCAATTAAGTGAAAAGTTTGGTTGCTTATAATGTTAGATATATCTGAATTAGACTTTTTATTGCTACTAGCAATAAAGCAATAAATAACTTTCAGCACAGAAAAAACTCTAAAGAACAAATGCAAGTACAGTAATTAATTTTGCACCTATGCATCTGTTGCATAGACAGCTAGGGGTTTAAAATGAAAAGAGAAGATATGAACAATGTTTTGCAGCAGTTCCTCATGTTCATATTTTACTATTACAAAAATTATGCAAATTCAGTAGGAAAAATCTCCAGATTTCAATATTGTGAATTATGTCATTATGTTAACATTAAGAGATAGAAATCTATCAAATCTATCCGTGGCAGGATTCAATTTTTTTTACTACTGGTTCTGTAGGGATGGCTTGATGGGTGTGGCATGGCATGGCATGGCTTGGTGGGCGTGGCTTGATGGGCATGACAGGGGAAGGATACTATAAAATCTCCATTCCCTCCCCACTCCAGGGGAAAGTTACTTGCAAAATCCCCATTTCCTCCCAATCAGCAGGGACTCGGGAGGCAGAGAATAGATGGGGGTGGGGCCAGGCAGAGGTGATATTTACCAATTCTCGGAACTACTTAAAATTTTCCACTATCGGTTCTCCAGAACTGGTCAGAACCTGCTGAATACCACCTCTGAAATCTATCTATGGAAAGAAATTATCGATTGAATCTGTTGGACTCTCCCTACATAATTACTACACAGTGTGGAAATTTTGAAAAGCAAATTTTGAGGAAGCACTATGTCTTCTACTGTATCTTTTACCAATAAATATAGATCCAATTCTATCAAGAATGTATATACAGGGTAGTTGCTGATCTTTTAAGTCCGCTCAAATGCATCTTTCTTTAACCCAGGATTGATCTGAAACACAAATACAAACTATGAAAGAAAAGAACCTGACTTCTAAATCAATAATGAAAGCTTAAGAGCCTGAGCAAAGTTTTTATATCTTCTGTGGTATTACATATTTGATCTTGATCTTATTTGCCAATTTCTGGAGTGTATAAGAATAAGAATTAAGTTGAACTTTTACTATCATTTGAAATTAAAAGAAAGTCTATGATGGAATACAATGTAAGAATTGTATAAAGAATCAAATAAAATTGATGCTTATACTAAACTCTGAAATGTCTTTATGGAAGTTAATATAACCATCAGTTATAACTGCCAAAACTGATATGTTAACACAGCTTTCTCAAAAGCTCTCCTTTATTTATGTACACATACCTGACAGCCATGGAATTACTTTATCTCTGGAAGTATGTATCCGTGGCAGGAAGAGAAAAGATAAAGAGAAATTTCATTGATTGTCATGGTCTATTTTCTCAAAAGATTTTGGAGAGCTGTAAAATTTTGCAAATATCACCAGAAATGTACTGATTTAACATGTATGTGGTCTTTTGTTTTTAAAATTGTTATTGGAACAAACTAATTTTGATAATTTCACCAGCAATAGCCCTTAGACTTATATATCGCTTCATAGTGCTTAGAGCCTTCTCTAAGTGGTTTACAGAATCAGCATATTGCCCCCAACAATCTGGATCCTCATTTTACTGACCTCAGAAAAATGGAAGGCTGAGTCAGCCTTGAGCTTGGTGAGATTTGATCTGCCAAACTGCTGGTAGCCGGTGATCAGTAGGCTGCAGTACTGCACTCTCACCACTGCGCCATCATGGCAAGATTATTTCAAAGTACTAGTTATTTTAAATTTGTAAGTTAGAAGAAACAAAATGCAAGGAGCAGTCTTCAGGTTTTGTTTTCTTCATTATATGACCCAAAAAAATTATCAGTTCTTCTCCATATTCATCAGATTGTCATCACTGGCAAATCCTTTTAATCCAGGAGCACTTTTCCATTAGCTTTGTAGGTGCTTCTGACACAAATACAGATAGATAGCACTGAAGTCTATTGATAATAATAGCTTGATGTGATCCCAGTTAAATTATTTCCCGTGCAAATCTTAATCTGTCTTTGTATGATTACTAAACTAAGCTAAAAATATTTCTAATTTTCAAACCAGCGTCTGCATTTCTGCATCGGATGAGGAGGGCACATCTTTCTCCTTTCTCCTGACCACATTTTACAGAAACTTGATTGAGAACATTTTAACAAACTGCATCACTGTTTGGTTTGGTGGCAGCAGTGCCTCAGATAGAAAGTCCATTCAGAGAGTGGTAAGGACAGCCGACAAGATTATAGGAAGCTTGCTTCCCATTATGCAGGATACTGTTTGTAAGCGCTATGTGCTTAAAGCTCAAAGCATTGTCAGACAACCCACACACCCACTTCACAGTCTGTTTCTGTAGCTCCCCACTGGGAGGAGGTTTTGAAGTTTTTCTAGCAGGACTTCTGCTAGATTCTGTAACAGCTTTGTTCCCTAGGCCATCCATCTGGTAAACTTGCAAGATTTGTTTCTCTCATCATGTGCATGTAGTATACATCCAAACTAGACTGTGTTGTTTCTCTGTGTCATATAATATATGTGGGTACATGCATAATTCTGTATTTATTTATTTATTTTTGTTTATTTGTTTATATTGTCATGTTTATGTTTATATTAGAGGTGGAGGCCCTTTTTTTTTTTTTTAATTTGATTTATATGCCGCCCTTCTCCGAAGACTCAGGGCGGCTTACAATGTGCTCAGCAATAGCCTTCATCCTTTTGTATATTTATACAAAGTCAGCTTATTGCCCCCACAAACTGGGTCCTCATTTCACCTACCTTAGAAAGGATGGAAGGCTGAGTCAACCTTGAGCCTTGGCGAGATTCGAACCCTGCAGTAATTGCAGGCAGCTGGTCTTAATAAGCTTAATAACAGGGTGCCTTAAACCCCCATACTACCAAGGCTCTGTAAGAGCTGTATGCAATGTAATTTCATTTTAATGTATGCAGATTAGTGTACATTCAAAGTGACAATAAAGTATTCTAAGAACTGGATTACAACAATGTTTGATATTTAACATCTTTGTTGTCTAATTATGTACATATGGGTAATTTCAGTGAATAAAAAAGATAAGATATTTTGTCAACCTTATATGTCAATATTTATTTCTTAGTTTTTGGTTATGTCCTATCATGGTGTCTCACGTTGGTTTTCAGATTTTCATTTTTAAATTGCTATTTGGGTTGTTGTTGTTATTTAAGATTTAAACTTCAGTTTGATTCACAGTCTGGGACTGGTAAAAACTTAACAGTCCTAATCAAGGACTAAGAGCTATTAAGGTAGCGTCTGAGGACATAGGCAGTTCTGAATAGTGGTTTTTGGCAAAGTCGGGATATAAATTCAAAATTTCCATGTATCTAGGCAGCCCTTTGGGTATTGCTCCAAGGAGTCCTAGTACTATTGGTACAACCATTGATTTCTTCCTCCATAGTTGCTCAACTTCAAATTGCAAATCACAATATTTTGCTATTTTTTCTAGCTGTTTCTCTTCAATTCGTGCATCACATGGTATTGCAATATCAATGAACTAGATTTTTTTTCTTTTCCACAATAGTGATATCAGGCATTTTGTGGACCAGATGTCAGTCTGTTTGGATCCAAAAGTCCCAAAGGATCTTGACTTGCCCACTTGTCAATTTGGTGTTCCCAGTAATTTTTGCTGCATTCAAACTCAAACTTCTGGCAAAGCTTCCAATGTATAATTTTGGTAATTCAATCATGATGTGGTAGATAATCAGGCTGTGAGATTTTGTTGCAGCCACTGATAAGGTGACCCACTGTTTTATCTTTCTCATTGCATAAGTGACCTTTGCTGTTGTTGCTTACATGTTGAATTTTTGCTTTCGTGGAATTGCTCTGCAAAGCTTGTTCTTGGACAGCCAAATTGAAGCCTTCAGTTTCTTTATTCAGCACTCCTGATTTCAACCAGTTCCATGTTAGCTTTGTATCTACCTTTCCTTTAGTGTCCTTCAGAGATTGACTTGGCATAGACTTCTTTTTCCAGTTAAAACCTGATGCTCAGTTATTTCCTTTTGATATTCTGTTTTCAATCTTGTTGTTTTCATTATTATTTACATTTATAACAATGTGAAGTCATAGCTACCCACGATGTAGCTGTTGTTGATCTTTATATAATTGAGTTCTTCCAAAGCACCTAGGATGTTGTGATGTATTTTTGTAGTATATGCAATCTTTCAGATTTGATTTTAAGATCTTGATTCTTTATGATCTTCTCCAATATTGTCTGTCTTCTATTGTATTCTTTATCTATTCTACTATCCCCTGGTATTGCAATACTAATGACCACATTTTCTTCTTTTCAGCCACAGTTATATCTGGTGTGTTATGAGCCAAGGCTTTATCAGACTGTATTTGGAAATCTTTATTTTAAGCTACTCATTTCAACTATTTTTTCAATTGTTATTATTATGGTTTGTTATACAGCCAGCCAGATGTTTAGGCAGGACTTGGCACTCACTTATCAAGTCATTCCAAAAGACCTTGGATAGACAAATGTTGTTGTCTATGGGGTTAAAATATCATTGCAGGATATAAATTGTTCCAAATAAGTCTTTTGCAATTGGCTGATGGTGAGTTTGTCAATGTCATTAGTCTTCAAATGATGCTCCAGATGTTCGAGGATTGCTGTTATTATTATATTGTTATTATTATATTTTTATCCCACTTTTTAATTTATCTAGATAAAGTTAATCTATATTTATCTGCCTATTTATCTACCGATCTCAAGATGGCCAAAATGCTTAATATGTCTGCTTCTTATTTTTCCCCACAACAACAATCCTAGTAAATTGGACTGTGAGAGAATGCCTGGCCCAAGTCATCCAGCTGGCTTTCATGTTAAGTGAGATCTAGAATTCTTTTGGCTCTAGGCCAGTAACAACCATTATAAGCTCTCTGTATGCATGGAGAAAGATTACTTCTAAATACAATTATAGCATTATATTTTTAATATCTGAACATCAAAAATGTATTCAATCTATTTTCAGAAACAACAGAGAAATGCTTGAATATGAAGCCTAGTTCAAAGTTTAAACATGTATTATAAACAGACTAATTTTAGGGCCAATTTGGTCTCTAATTTAGGACTCCCAAATTATACAGTGAATATGTCCTATTAACACTAAGTCATGCTCACAATCATAATTAAAATTCCATTTTGGCTATGTTGGCTGAGAATATAGAAAGTTGCAGTTCCAATGTATCTGCTAATTTTAGCAAAGTTTTTAAAACTACTTTATATACAGTACCCTTTTTCAACTTTATTTACCCTTCGAATTATGAGATATAAGGAGAATAAAACAAAGGTGTGCATTCATTATTTTTTTCTTCAGAATGGAAGAATAACTTCAAGTTACTAGGAGATCAGATACATGATATGCTATGGGATGAGAGACTAATTTTAAAAAATATAATTGTTTTTTCTAACAATGCTTATGAACAATGCTACATTTTTGAGAAGACAGATCATGAAAAAATATGTAACTTTATGGAAGAGATTTGCAAATTGTTTAAGTTCAGCAGCAAACAGAATCTTGGCATTACGTCATTTAATTCCACTAATTTACATAACATAGAAGTTGCTTTTTATACTATTTTGAAAAAAAAAAGTTAAACTTAGTTATTTTTAAAGAGACTACATGCTTATAAATGATTGATAATTTATATAGTATACTATGTAACTGTCAATCAGAAATTTAGAATTGATTTTTTAATAAATTATATGATTAATAAGAAAGCCTTTAAGGGTTTTCTTGATACATTAGAGGAGAAAATACACAAAGAAAAATACTTTTCCCATATCAACCAGCAACTGCTAGCTGTATGCAAATATATTTTCTGTTTCTATCTGCATACAGGATGACCCAAAATCAAAAGCTGATTTCCTTAGGCAGATTTGGAGAATGCATTTTTTCTGAAACCAGTAGTCTGGTTCATAGGAGACAACTTTCTTGATAGTTAAACATTCTAAAATCCTCTTCTATTTAAGTTCTATGAGCCATTCCCTAAAAAGGTATGTTTTTCTTTCCAAAAAGTTAATTGCTTCTAGACAGTTAGTTGCTTTTACTATATCTTCTTTTCCTATCTCCACAAAATACTTTCTATTTTACAGACAAGGTTGATTACTATATTCGAGTCTAGTAATTACTTAGTTCGGTTATCAGTCTGTCAACAAGCATAGTATGTTCATTTCAGAGTTGTTGTTGTTTTTTAAAAAATATTCTATTACCTAATTTTGTTTATTTTGAGAATTTGACCATGTGATTGTTTTGCTTAAAAAGAGATGCAAGCACAGATGAGTGGTGTTTTTTTGTTTTTGTTTTTGTTTTGTCATGGTACTACTAAATTAGACAGTATCAAACGGTGTTTAGTATAACACTGAAAACAGTTCTATACATGTGAAATTCAACCACAAAAATTTGGGTGGAATTAGATGTAACATTCAGTACAATTCTAATATTGAAAATGGCAACCCTGTCAAACCAGACTGACTTACATATAATGTTCCTATGACTTGCAGTTGGCAACAAGAACAGAAATGGATAAATGAGAAATGTGAGAATATAATGAAATGAAATATTCTCTCTGTTATGTGTGATCTGACTGATTTATTTTGTGCCATCAAGTCGGTGTTGACTGTTAGTCTCACATAGTGGCCTATGTGAGACATAGTGACACATAATGACCCTTAGTAAACTTCTCCAGTATGATCTGCCTCTAACCTGGCTTTTCAGGACATTATTGCAATTTAGCAACCCACTTTGCTGCTGATGTGTATAATACATATAGAGTATATGTGTATGTGCCTGTACAATATGTTGTATTGGGAACACTAATTGACTGTTAAATTGATTGTTACATTTTCAAACAATAAGCATGGATATGGGTAAACTGACATGAGGAAAGTTTCTGAGTGAGAATGTGGGCCAATGAATTTGGTAAATATTTAAAATAAGTTGTGTGAAGGTGGCAATTTAAATAGTGAATATTCAAAGCAGATGTTCCATAAAACAAATGTACTAGTAATAGTAGTAGCACTATTATCTGCCACTAGGATCATTGATCAGATAAGTCCAATATACATGCTTACATGTGAGAAATGGGATTGGGTGGAATCCATCTACCATTTTTACCTCAGATCAAAACCAGCTTTCAATTGCCAAGGAGACTATGATTTTGATAATACATCCATATAAACTATTTAATCTAGCTTCGTCTTTATGCTGACAAGATTCAGTTAAACATACCAATATCTGATATTAGTTGCTTCAAAATTTACATTAATTAATTTCATTACTATAGTAATCTAGATTTGATCAACTATATTTTGGTTGTTGTTCCCTTTAAGTATGAACAATCAACATGAACTGATGTGGTAAATTATCCTGTTTGTTAAATAAGTATTATTTTGACCTCAGCATCTGCTACTATCTATAGAACTAATTGGTATATTTATATAGATGCAAAAGTAAGTAACAGAGTAAATAAATGTATTGTTGTAACCATATTTCATAAGATATGATGGCAACAAAATGAAGACAAAGCGATAGCTAAGAAAGTAAGTATTGCTAGTTTAAATGACGAGAGCAGAAGTAGCAACTTGGTTTCTGATAGTTGGAAACACATCTGCAAGAAGATAATTCAGGGTTGGAGCCCTTGAGTTCACTGCCATTAATATATATGTATAGTTTATTGAATAGCCCGAAGGCCTTTTCAAACAAAACAGAAAGGAAAAAGGGAAAAAGATAAAACAGTTACAAAAATAGCAATCTAAAAATATATGATAGATGACATTAAAATTTTACAATATCAAATTTCAATAGCTAAGTTGCCAAGACTAGATAACCCAAATAGGATAGCTCCTCTCTAACTGAGCTCATCTTCCTTACAATCGATTTTTTTTTTTTTTTTTGATATAACTGGCTCGTATTGCCGTCATTCTTTTAAGGTATCGAGTGATTGCTCTTACCAGGAGAGGAGAGTCAGCCCTCAACAGAAATGCTAATTTTTGGCTTATATTCCAGTGGGGAAATTTATTTATAATTGGGGACAGATATTGTTTTCTTACTTCTTGATAGAGACTACATTCGAATATTATATGCGCCGTGTCCTCCACGACGTTTACCCCACCCTGCCATTAATAATTTAGCCCCAATCTCATTGTAAATGAGGAGGTAGAGGACACAATGGATATGCCTTTAAGATATGTGGATGGAATGATCTGGAAGTGAAGGGATGTTAAAGCTATTCTCTATGATGTTCAGGTTATATTAAATACTGTAAAAACTGGGAGAGGATTCTGTTTTTTTCTAATGATGATACCAAGATGAAAATTTGGATAATTGACTTAGAGTAGCATCTTTAATAGCATCCCTTTCAAAACAACAATCTCTGATATTTTCTCTATACCAAGATATAGTTTTTGAAATGATGGTAGAGAATACATTCATAGGATAGGTGACAAAGTTTAGTCCATTAATTCCCAATTGTATTTAGAAAATAGAATTGGACAAGATGAGATTCTTAAAGGTTTCTAGTTTATAGTGCCCCAGCAATATGAGATTTATTCTAATGATATATCTTATATAGGATGACAGGTAGTTGTAAAAGAGAAACTTAGCTAAAATATGATATACACTAAAGCTAGTGTATGGTACAAGATGCCCTTGATTTAGTAACTGTGGAATATTTAAGAAAAAAGCAGTGATTTTTCTCACTGAAGTTTATATATTTATTTATTTATATTTCATATTTCTTAACCAACCCATCTCCATCAGAGAAAGGCAGTGTACAATATAATCAATAAAAGTAAATATTAAAATAATAATTTAGGATTCAAAAAATTAAAATTATGAAATAATATAAATTTTTCAAAAGATAAAGAAATCCAGGATGGTGGGGGATGGGGGAGTTCTCATGAGGTCAGCCCAGTCTCATGGTTGTGTGGGCTCATGTAGTCCTCACTGAAGGCTACACAACCAAGTTTTGACCCCTTTGCTGAAGGCCAAAAGTTTGGGGGCTTTCCTCACCTCTGAGAGTAAGATGTTCCATAATGCAAGGGCAGCGGCAGAAAAGGCCCCTTTACTAGATCCTGCCAATTGAAATTATTTCACTGACAGGATCTGAAGCATACCCTCTCTGCTGAATGAATGAGAGTGGCTGATGTGCAGATGTAATGATGTAAAAGTTATCTGAACTCTATATGAAACGATATTTAACCTGGGTAATGCCATCAAGATGATGGTGTCTCACAGGATGGGGGTAGAGGTTCTTATAAACAAAAACAGTAAGAGTAGATGACTGTCTGTTCTATTGTGGACATCAAAGATGCTATCTCCAGAAAGGAATGTAAGAGAAAACAAGATGTAATTGCTTGTTCCAAATGAGCTTAGAAAAGTATAATGCCCATTACTGTCAAAAATTTAGCCATAGAGACTGTACAGCCTATATGTAAAAGTCAGATTCAATAAGGAAACCCTTTGTTTATTTACTAATTGCACTAGATGGAGGACCATGCTAAACACCATATATCTTCTGGACTAAATTGTGTATTCCTAACATAACTTGTGATATCTTTGTCTATTCTGGTTTTGAAAGACATTAATGGACAGAATTAAGCCAAAATGTTTGCTATCTATCTCAACTACAGGATATAATCACTGTTTCAAAAATGAAGGCAAATATATGTATCCAGGATAATCATTATCTGACCAATCCTTTTGTTGCATTGTTCCTTTCATGTCAATTGATCAAAATTAATAATTCACCACTTGATCTACACAAAGCCAATTTAGTGGTAAGGATGATATATATATAAGCAAAATCCAGGCAAGATAGGCGAAGAAAAATCCAGACACCATGTTTCCTAACATCTATCCACACCAATAATCCAAGAATTGTAACCTGGAACCTTAGGGGTGAATCAGCTGGTGGTATTTGAAAAGTTATGTTATGCATAAGTGCAAGAAGATATACTGATGATGTTCTCATGAGAATGAGAATCATTAGTAGGCAGCAACTTTGAACTATTGATTATTTTGTTATCTCTGGATCTGACTGGATTTCTGAGCTGAAGATCTTGTTTAGGATATACTAGAGATATAGCAATTTCTTTCTGTCGTGCTTTCTGATATAGGCCGCAGATAATATTGAATGAAACAATTTATTATCTGAAGCTGAAGAAATTGAAATCAATTTGGTTTGTTTTAGACAAGAAGGACATGTTGGCTTGTTAGAGTGTAGGTTATTTTCCTTCTTTGGCAAAGATCTTTGATTACAGGATTCAAAAAGGTTATAATATTTTTCTGCAGAATTGTTGTCATATGAATGGTGCAAAGATATAAAAATTAATTAAAAGTTTGGCTGCTGGTCCAGTTAGTAGCAGTGTTTGTTTCAATTAATCCAAACATTTTAGCATTTTTTTCTTGTTCATAGTTTGATAAAACTTCAAAAGAGAAAATTATTTCTGTTTCTAGACTTCACCAGTGTCAATTTTTCTTGTATCAGCTCAGTATGATTAGTTGAGCAGAGTTGCTAAGATTTTTTTTTTATCATTTGGCACACATTTGGCAAGTGGCATGAGGCAAGGAAGTCTATGCCTGAGATCTTAAAGCAAAGAGTGTAGTCCTTTCTCCATCTTGGAAGATGTGCAGTGGAGATATTTGAAAAGTGGAAAAATATTTTATTTTGAACAGCATGTTGTCAACCCTGGAGTCATCTTTAAGTGTCTTCAGGATTGTCACAGCGAGGCTCACTGGAGCTGTGGGAAAGGGAGGAGGGAGTAGAGATAGCTGAGGGGGATATGTAGCCAAAATAACATTCTTTCTCCTGGGAACCAAGGACACTCTCATCAGCACCTGATGAAGGGCGTGGAAGGGAGGCATCTGGGCAGTGGTGAAATCCAATTGTTTTTACTATGGGTTATGTGGGCGTGGCTTGGTGGGCATGGTGTGGCTTGGTGGGCATGGTTTGGTGGGGGTGGCAGAGGAAGGATACTGCAAAATCTCCATTCACACTCCAGGGGAAGGATACAGCAAAATCTCCATTCCCACCCCACTCTGGGGCCAGCCAGAGGTGGTATTTGCTGGTTCTCCAAACTATTCAATATTTACGCTACCGGTTCTCCAGAACCTGTCAGAACCTGCTGGATTTCACCCCTGCATCCAGGATGGGGAGAGACACCTGATTGGGGCGTGCGATGGTTGTGTGTAATGTGGGAAGAACTTTGGATTTTGAACTGGGTGGGGAAAACCCGGGGGAGTTGAGATTCGGATTTTCACCAGCTGTGCCAATAAATCTATACTTTGAGGAACCCTGCCTTGGAGTTTTGATTTCCTATGGGCTGTCACTTGGAACCCTGACACATGTAGGGATTGGTAGAATGGCTAAAAGAAAAACAATAGAATTCATTTTATGTCCTTTAATGCTAGAAAGCCATTCAACAGTGCATACAGTAGGTTACTGACAATGCCATTGAATAACCAAGTTAAATGATAGATTAATAGCTCTTTTGGTAGACCACTGTCCAGTGTTAAATCTTTTGAGTGTGTAAACTTTAGAGCAACTTAATTTGTTTGAAGTATTCAGTTGTGCAAGTTTGGATTTATATCTCTGGTGGAAAGTGAAGCTGTAAGCTCTGTCTGTAAACGATTTTATTATCTTTTTTAATCTTAATTTGTTCTTCTAGGAAATTTTGTTTTCTTTGGTTGACCATAAATAAATCAGAATTGGTGCCAATGTTTTATGTTACTGTAAAAACTACTAGCTCATTTGCATAACTTTGCATAAATTTTCAATGATTTCTTTTTTAAAAAGAAATTCCAGCTTTGTCTTTATGGATGTTAAATATTCAAAATTACAGTTTATGCAGCTAATAACCTAAGAGCAAAACTTGTGAATACCTTTGGTGATTATTTGACTTGCTCTTCCCCATCATTGACGTATTAACACAAGGGGACGGTAATAAAGGCAGGGGTTCAGTCAGACAGTTGGATTCCTCATGTAAAGTACAGCTCTAATAACTGTTACTTTTCCATTTTTGTTTCCAAATTCCATTTCAGTAAATTGTAGCTATTAGAGGTAGGTATGGAATGGAGCAGACTTGTTTTTACGTTATTTTTATTGCCTTTTTTCTTCTCCATCATAAAATCAGCAATTTTTGGATGCTTTGTCAGTTTGGGTAGAGTCTGAGAGCCAAAGCTTGTCTTGCTGTGTTCACATGTATTCCCAATATAATTGTAACTATGCCACAAATTGGTGCATGCTTCTATTGGTATTGTGATCCTTATATTGACTATCCTTCCCTTATTTGTTTGCAGGTTATTTACTTATAACCTCTGAAATGGAAGTTGCACCATTCTTGCATGCAATCTTACTAATGCAGTGTCTTGTGAAATGACAGGTAGAAAGTCTATCAATTTGTAGAAGTAATGAGAAGTAATAAGAAACTTGAAGAATGAAGGCTGCGTTGCCAGCTACCTTTTAAATTTGTGTTAGTATATTCATTAACTAACCAAGGAAGACAAAGCATAGTGTACTAGATAAAAGAAATTTTTAAAAACTCTTTAAAATTTAACTGATTCTGAGAACAAGCAGAACAGCTACATCCTTTCTATTAGAATAGAGCCTGTGTATCTATGCTGCTTGCAGGATGTTTATAGACATTTGGACTGCTGGTACTAAAAGGTCCTGAGTAAATATGAACCATATTGAATCAATAAGACTGTGGCCAGTAGCATGAAAATCTATACTTCTTGTCTCTGTGCTTATTTGATGCCATCATAAATGGCACCAGCAAAATCCATTATCTTTTGTGTCAAGCACTTAGAAATAGATGTAGAGCAACCCCAAGGGAAAGCATTTATTTACAGTTGCTGCCTATTTAATTGTAAGAACATATTTTATAGTTCAGAAGATGCCTGGAGATAACTGTAATGGTATGAGGGAAAGACCTTGGGTGATGAGGCAGAGATGCTACTTAGTCAGATGAATTGCATAATCCCTAGCTGGACAGTCAGTGGAGCAAGAGGCTTAGCAGGATCCTACCTAATTTTTAGAGATGTAAGAGAGGAGAATTACACTTTCAGGAGGGCTCCTTGGTTCTCTCTGAGCTTGCTTGTTTTCTTGCCGACATTTCATTACCCAAACTAGGTAATATCATTAGTGCTGCAGATGATACCTAGTTTGGGTAATGAAACATCTGCAAGAAAACCAGCAAGCTCAGAGAGCACCAAGAAGCCCTCATATCAATCCTGAGCTACAAATATTCTCCTTTATTAATTATACTTTCAGCTTTTCCAGATTCTGTTAATGTAGCTTTTTTTTTTAAAAAAAAAAAAAGTAGAATTAGGTTGCTGTTTCCTACCTGTCTACCTAGTAAGGTTGGCAATAACAGACCATCTTAGCACCTGTAAATAAAGAAATAAGGACTCATTCCTATTTTTCTATTGCAAGTGAGATGGTGCAGCAGACTAAAAGCACTGTTAAGATAACACCAGCTGCCTGCAATTATTGCAAGTTCAAATCTCACCAGGCTCAAGGTTGACTCAGCTTTCTATCCTTTTGAGGTAGGTAAAATGAGGACCCGGTTTGTGGGTGCAATAAGCTGACTTTGTATAAAAAAGAACACCGCTTGTGGGGGGGGGCGAAAGCCCTACTAAGCAGGTATATACAAAAGTATGAAGGCTATTGCTTAACACATTGCTTAACACATTGTAAGCCACCCTGAGTCTCCAGAAAAGGGCGGAATATAAATCGAACCAATAAATAAATAAATAAATAAATAAATAAATAAATAAATATATGGCAAGTATCAAATATAAGACAGGTTATAACCCACATTATACAGTATGTCTATTATTATGGCTGATTCCATTATTATTTTCTGTCAAAGACAAAATGACAGTATGGGGGCATTTTTTCATATTGATATTTGGCTACTACTTTTCAAGAATGTTGTATGTGTGTGTGAGAGAGAGAGAGAGAAAGAGAGAGAAAGAGAGAGAGAAGGAGAGAGAGAGGGAGAGAATCATTCCTCTGCATCCATACAAACTATATTATGTATTTTTAAATTTTATTTAATGAATAGGTAAATGGTTAGTTTTAACTATTGTAGCTAAGCAATTCAAGAGCATAAGCATATTTTATAATCAGTGAAAAGACCTATCTAGTATCATTCTATTTCCTATTATTAATTTATTTAAAATGTTTACATAGCTGCCCATCTTACATTGAATAAGTACAGCCACCCTGAGTCTTTGGAGAAGGGGGGCATACAAATTGAATAAATTAAAAAAAATAATACTTTGTTTTCAGGAATTATTTGTGTTGAAAAAAACAGTGCATGAGTGTTCCTAGATAAATTGAGCCTTTTGCAGACACACTGGAATATAGATTTTTTTTTTTAAAAAAATGTCTGTTTGTGAGTGTGTGTGCTTATATGCATGCAGACACAGAGAAATACACAATTACATGAAGTAATAACAAGGCAACATTTTTCCTTAGCAGTGCAGTGAGTAATGTACCTTCAGTTCAAAACCTACAGTGTTCTATAGGGAGAAAAATAGAAACACAATATCCTTATCCACATTTATAAGAAAAGTTAACTGAAATGAAAATGCAAGGTTTTTTTTCCAAGGTAAATGCACTTTAGCCCAGATAAATGGTGCTAAACTATTTAGCTTGATTAACTTTAGAGGTATCTTTCTAGAATGCTCACTATTTCTGAGGTGATATCTTGAATTAAGCCTTATTCAAAGCAGAGCAGTGTTTCATAATGGGAGCCGGCTGTGGTAGAAGGTGTTCATTTTCAGGAGACTTCTTTTAAAAAAGGCGAAAGAAAACCTGTATGCCCTGAAGTATGAATGGTGAAGACAATTTGAGAAGTTAGAATTGAACTGTGATTGGCTGAGACATTTCCATTCCTGGTGAGAAGTAACCATGCATCCATTATGCAAATTGAAGAGCTCTGGATGCATGATAATAAGTTATAACTGAAAGAGGTTCAACAGTCTGCCTGGAAGAAGCAATAATTGTAATGACAGGAGGTTAATCAGCTCCACACAGCCAATCAGGATGCAAAAACATGTGAAGCAGAAATAGCTTTACAGCTGTTGAAACACAAAGTTTACAATTTCCCATTGCTCCAATATGTTTGCAAAGAAACAAAAAGAAACGAAAAGGTCTCTTTAAAAAAGTTTCCACTTGTGTACTAATTAAGATTAATGTGAATGTGAAAACTTGTTGACACTGTAAAAGTTAGTAACCCAAGGCATGTCTGAGTAAAATGTCTTTCAAGTTAACTTAATTGAAATAATTGTAATACTATAAAAACAGAACAAAATGGAATACTTTGTTACAGGCCAAAACAGCTTGGAGCTATGGCCTGAATTGTATTTGCTGACTGAGTAATGTTGTTTCATGGCATGCCATAAAGAGTCCTACATATTATTTAATTTCCATGGAAGGAAGATAATGTAATAATAGCTAATTCTAGTACAGAAAGTAAAATAAAAGGTTATCCCAGATCTTTTTATTTTCATTTTGCTTTCTTGTCCACTAATACTCTTAAAATATTTTTTTCCCTTATTCAGGATCTCTGTGAGACATCTTCCTTTCTGAGAATTGCTTAGCTGATTTTTGACAATAAGATACATATTTTGTTTGTCACTTTATAACCCCAGGGAGTTGGAATATTGTTAATAATGTTTGTAGTTTATTTTAAATGTTTGCTGTGCTATCATTTTACTGTTGTTGTAATAACAATAAGTTACAGACAAGTTCTTTAGTTCTATGACAGTTGCCTAGAAACTCAAAAGGGTATATTAGAATTCACACCTGAGGCCAGATTTTTGCACAGAAAAGAAGTTGAATGGCTTTAGTGACTTTTTTTAGTTTACTATGATTGTAATTGCCAATTAATGAGAGTGGTAACTGCAACATTAAATTTTACCTTCCTACTTCCTGTCAGGGATCAAAAACAGCTCATTCAAAGATCAGGATTTTCCAATATTTGAAGACTTAAGAACCGTCCTTTAAGGCTAAGTAGTTTTGTCCCTAGTGACCTTCCACATTCCTAACCATAATAAAAAGTAATTTGATCTAGTATAACTTCCTACCACCTTCATATAAGACTTTGCCAAAAAAAAAAGGGGGGGGTAAAGTTGTAGAGCAGGGGTATCAAACTGACATCATCATGGCAGTGTCACGTGATGTATCGGGACTTTTTCCCCTTCGCTAAACTGGGCATGGGCATGGCCAGTGCGCGACGCATCCGGCCCATGGGCCGGGAGTTTGACAGCCCTGTTGTAGAGGAAACAGACAAATGTTGTAAATGTATGTGTGTTTTCTTCTATCTCTGTTTCAGAGGTTTGTTAATATGTTAACCAATTTACAGAAAAAGGGTAATAAATCAGCTTAACCACAGTTCTCAATAATTGTTAGAAGCCATATAATCATAGAAAGTTAAAAGTGGTCACTGAGACTATCCAACTCTCTTTTCTGTATAAAAATCAAAATTAAAATACCACTACCAAAAAAAAAAAAAATACACTTGCTTGACTATATCTAGCAATGGGGCGTCTATCACCTCCTAGATAATTAGATTTATTGTCAAACAGTTCTTAGTAAATACTGTTCTTCCTTTCTATTTTTTCTAATATTCAACCAAAATTTTCTTGTAACTTTAGACTGTGATTACTGAAGTTAAAAAACAAATTTTCATTCTTGTTTCAATATGACACTGCTTCAGATACTTGAAAAGTCAGTATGATTTGTCTTCATTATCACTAGGCAGTAGTAATCAAGCTGGAAACTAGAGCAGGAATACAAACTACCAATAACCCTAGATAAAGAGTCTGTAGTCCAGAACCAGACAATGAAAACCAAAACCAAGATTTCAGCAATTCAAAAAAAGATTAGAATCTGAAAAAAAAAGATTTTAGTTATCAAGAGCCTAAAACTGAAGACAGAGTTCAGCTGCAAGCCATTCAAAAGAGTCTTGTAAAGTTCTTGTTCAGGAACAGAATTTTAAATTGATCTTTGTATAAACAGTACTATATTTGCTCCTTAAGTAGATACTTGTATGCCTTGGAGACAACTAAACTGATATCCTCTGACACTAGCAGTCCTATGACTATGGAGATGAAGATTCAATTTATTTCTTGAAGTTAAAAGAAGAGCTATATGGCCCAAAGAAAGTTTGTCTTAAGCAATCAGGATCAGCATAGTTAACTTCCATGAAAATTTGCTACTCTTTGTGGAACTCTGTTGTCTTTCACAGAAGGAGCAGGACATAGATAACATTCTCAAATACATATGTTTTTTAAAGCAAATGAAAAATGAAACAAAATTTGTTTCTGTAATGGCACATATTGTCTCACTGTCTGAAGTGGCCTTTCAGAGTTTCTTGAGAACGTCAGCCCAAAGTCATCCAGTAAATATGCTAAGTGGATAGTGATTTCGCATTAGTGCTTTGGCAGGACTTATCTTGTTTTGTAATTATTGTATTACAATTTTTCATTTTTTTTACCTGTGATATGAACAAATAAACTAGCAGCAATGCAAAGAAAAATCACACTATTATTTTAGTGATCCTCAAAATGCAATGCATACTTATATTCACATGCTATATTTATTGCACAATTATATTGACTTTGGAGTCTTATAAACAAATTACAGTAAGGATCCAATTGCCTATTAATTTTTAACATTTTATTTGATTTTTCCATTTTTAGATTCCATACACAAGTATGAGACTACTAATGGCATTTCTTTTGAGAAGCAATAGAGACACTAATTTATAATTTAAGCAAACAGATAATATGAACATGCACTTTGTTTTGCCAAGAAATGGCAGCAATATTTGTTCGTCACAATGTTATAGCATACTGAACTAAAATGATGAATTGAGTAAGATGTTCAGGTTAACATCATGATAAACTGAATTACAAACTACTTTGCCTTATAGTTTATAAGTTATAATTATTACAAACAAGTAACATTTCTCTCTTTTTTCTAATTAACATAAAGTTAATAAAATTAGTCATGTGGAAAATAAATAAGCTGCCAAGGAACAAAAGTCAGTTTTGAAAATAGGCATTAAGGGAAGGAATCCATGAATCTAGTCCATGAAATAATACATTGTATCTCCCTAATTCCTAGCTGTATCTTATTTAACCATGAAAAGATGAATCATGAAATTACTAACCCTAGAGCTTAGACAAACCATATTTAATTTTTTTTCCTTCCCTCAGCTATTTCTGTGGTAAAGCTTAAGAAAACAAAGCTTCTAATAAACATAGCATATTAAGCTTTTTAATGAATCAGGTATGTGAGAGCAAAAAAATACTATCTTGGATACCAAATTGAGATTTGGGCTAAATATCACTATATCGTTCTTGGGGTAGTAGAAGGTTCTTATCATTTATTTTAATTTCCCATGTCATCAGCAGCTGTGTTTAACTACCTGGTTCAAGAAGATTTGATACAAGTACTGCATGAAGAAGGACTAACATGAGGAGACAACATTAGAAAGCTTTTTATTTAATATATCTGAGAAAAGAATATATCTGGAAGAGAATCATGATTGATTAAATGGCAACCTAATATGTTTGACTGAGTTCTTGGGAACGGGCTTCAGAGTACAAATGGGGTATATGGTCTTCCTCATTTCCTTTCCTAAATCAAACAATGGTCTTGCATATTATTTTCTTCCAATTCTTTACATCAGAGGAATGTTACTTCTTTCAGCCAGACTATCATTTTTTTCAAAGCTACCAAACAAAAAAAGATTGATTATTTGTGCTACTCTCTATCTTTCCTTCTTTCTTATTTATTTATCTTTCTTTTCAATAAAATCTTTATTCAATTTACAGGTAGTCCTCGGTTTATGACTGGTTCTTAGCAACCATTCAAAATTATGACTGGTTCAAAAAAACAGGACTTACAAGGCAGATTGTAAATTCTGATGATTGACCTCTTCCATGTTCATGTGACCGAACTTTGGATACTTGGCAACATAGCCACATTCATGGCCATTTGCAATATTCCATGGTATTATTATTATTATTATTATTATTATTATTATTGTTGTTGTTGTTGTTGTTGTTGTTGTTGTTGTTGTTGTTGTTGCTGTTGCTGTTGTTGTTGTTGCCATAAAAACTGGCACTTTTGTTTTTTAGCAAAAAAAGCCTGTGTCCATAGCACACCATTGGTTCATTTAACAATTGTGGTGTTCACTTAATGACAGTGGCAGCCAATTTAGGACCACTTAACAACCACTGCAAAAATGTGATAAAATTGAGTAAGCCACACAACACATAATGGACAGGATCCATTATGGTTATATGTCTAACATTGCCTTTATAGGCCACCCGTATCAAGCACATTACTCATTTACATGTCACCTTAATTGCTCAAGACAGATTTCATGGGAACTCCCTCATTCCATGCACCCATGATGAGCCATGAGGTAAACTTTTTGACGAAGCATGAGAAACCTGCTTAAATGGTGCAAAGGTTTATACTAGTAAAGTCACAGGGAGTAATTCTTAGGCCAGGCAGAACTGTTGCACAAACATTGTGCAACTGCCTCTGCCTCTCAAAACTGAGGGTGAGAAAATGGCTCAAAGTTCATTGATTTGAAAAGGACAGGACAAAATTAGAAGAATTTAAACTCTGAAACAGACATATATATATAAAGAGAATTGTGTTCTAAAACAGACATATCCTCTGTGCATATGTCTTCTTTCTTGTTTGCAATAAACTTATCCAGGTGTTTTATATCTGTGAAGCTTGTATGACAAGCATGTCTATGGGACTGAGTGCCTTCAGACATATGTTGTTGCTGCTTATATCTGACAATAGGTATGTGATCCTCAAACATATATGCTGATGTCTGACAATAGGTATGTGATCCTGCATCTTCTAACTCCAAATCCAAATTTTTGACCATGATACTACACTACTATGTGAAACCTGAACAGGAAGTTGAGGGTTGAAACAGTAACTATAAATTATATAAACAATCTAAGTGGCTCATTTTTTTCATTAACTACATTTAGAAGTAAATTAACTAGACGTTAAAATTTGATTAAATGTTTAAGTATTATCAAAAGGACATTTTGTGGTGTCAGCAGGTAATCTCCATTGTAATATTACAGACTATTCTCCATAATTTATACATTATTCCATTAAAGTGTCAAGAAAACACTACCCGCCTTATTAAACATTAATATAACATGTTTTCCCAAAAATAAGACTGGGTCTTATTTATTTTTTGGGGGGGGGGAAACCAAGAGATCCATTAGGTCTTATTTTCAGGGGATGTCTTATTTTGTGGCTGCCAACCCGCTCCATCCCACCATCTGCTTGTCCGCTGCTGCAGTGGCTTACAGTCTTCCCAGGGCAGACACACTTTTTGCCATTCCCAAATGCCCCACAGGTGCCCAAACAGTTTTTGCCCAGACAAAGAAATGATAAGACTGGAAGCTTTGTCTGCTTGCAAATGTAGTGCTTTGAAATGTAATGATTAGTTCTATTTCAAAGGGTCCAATTTGCAAGCAGATGAAGCTTTGTCTCCCTCTGGGTGAAAAGCATCTCCCTCCCTCTCTTAATCTCCCTCTGGCTGAAAAGTGTATGGTGGAGCCAGGTGAAGGCAGAGGTAGGAGGGGACACAGGCAATCCCTATGCACCACCCATTCTGTCCCACCATGTCTCGGCCTGCCCTGGACATTTTTAAGAAGAGTTTGGACAACCATTTGTCTGAAATATTATAGGATTTCCTGTTTGAGCAGGGGGTTGAACTAGAAGACTTCCAAATCCTTTCCAATGCTGTTATTCTGTTCTGTTACCAAAAAATCAAAACCAATTCTAACTGAATTTTAAAGCATTCTAAATATAAGAAAACAAGTCATTTTTTTCACCTAACAGGGAAAAAAAATAAAGAAACATAAAGACAGATATGCACACAGTGCTAGGCAAATATATTCTGAGATTATTTTAGTAACACTGTTTTTCATATTTCTTATAAAAATCTGCACACTTTCCTTACCTCTAGCACACATAGCAATAAGCGAGATACTATCAGAACTTTCATGAAAGGTGGCAGTTGAATTAATTGCCAAGTTCTTAGTGTAAGAAATTGTACTTACTATATTTCAATGGCAGGAGAGTCTCACCTTGCTTTGCAGGAAAAATAAACATATCTCAGCACTTTGATTATGTTTTGTCCATGATGCACTCTGTCTTCCATTCTGCTTGAAGCACTTCTCCACGAACCAGGATGCTTCATATCATATTTTAGTTAAGATGCTTCCTCATGGAACCTGTCATAAGAGCAGCTCTCCAAATAAAGAAGATGCTGTTTCCCGAGTTATGTCACCACTTATCTGCTCTTTGAAATTGCTATGCATGTCTAGAGCTAGAACTGGATGCATGGAGCCTGCTGGATTTTTAAAAGACTTTCTTATAAATGCAGTAGTTCATTTTTATTTCAGAAGCAGGAAAAAAATGTGCTAGGAAGTAAAAGCAAGCGTTCACACTCCATTTGCACACAAATTATGCTAATACCCATTTGATAAAAGGAAAAATGCAGCTCAGATTGTATCCATCTTAGAGATCAATTTTGAAGCACTGTAAAGGGAAGGTCTTCAGGTGCTGTGGTGATTTTCTGAATGATTTCTCGTCAAGCAAGTGAATACTGCCAGATGGACATGTTCAATGATACATACAGTTTCTACACTTATAATGCATAAACTATTAACTGTCCAAATATGATGGTGCATGAACCAGTTTACCAACTATGAAATGCTCCCAATATACTTGGTGTAATTATGAAGTGAGGTGCAGAATCAAGAAAAAACCTGTTCTGGCAGACATTGGCTCAGCGTGAAGAATAGATTGTACTGCAGATCATTGAATACTAAGATGATCGTGTGGCAAAGGACCTATCGCTCTGCTTATAAGGTTTATTTGAAAAGGTAGGATTAGGGACACTTTTTCTTGTGCATCAATCCCACTCCCGACTTTCATCAGTCCCTTAAGTGCTATGTTTTAAATCATAATTTGGCAGAAGACTATTCTTTTTCTTCAGTGATAAGCCTTGACATCTTCAATTCATTCATTCACTGAAACAAAGAACTTTGAAGATACACTCCATAGTATTAGTTAATCATATATGCATTTATTCACATAGAAAATATAAGGCAGCAGCAAGGAGCATCAGGGCAGCACAAGTCCAAACTAAACATATGCGAAGCTTTTGCAAATAAAAAACTTCAAAGACTTTTAAGAAAAACATCAGTTAAAAAAAGATTTTTACTGTTATTTTTTCTTCATAGCATTGCATATTGTTCATTTTTGCACTACTAATATATAATAATATAAGATTTCCTATAAATTAATGAAGAGAACTCCTGTAATAGCTAAATAGAACATCCATCTAGAAAGCCAGGATATCTGCATAACACTCTTGTGCTACTTAGAATTATAGGATTGAAATCAGTGGTTGGCTCCTCCCGGTTCGGACTGGTTCGCGTGAGCCAGTAGCGGTGATGCTATTACGTCACCAAACCAGTTCTCTTTCTTTGGGAGCTGGGCCCTCCCGCCCCCCCCCCCCCCCGTTATTCTGACCTTATATTTCTGCTGTTTTCGCCCAGTTGAAAGGTGCAGCAGAGCAGATTGCTGCAGCTCAGCTGGGCAGATTCGCAACGCGCTTGCGCAAAGTGCTCATTTGGTGTGCCTGTGAGCGAACTGAGCATGTGCACGGCGATCATGCACAAAGTGTGCAACCAAAGAGGCGATTGCGCGCACAGCACACATACAAAGAGAACCGATAGTAAAGCCGGTTAGAATCCACCCCTGGTTGAAAGGGATCTTGGAAGTCTTCTAGTTCAACCCTCTTAGAGTGCATTAGATTCTTAAATACAAAATCTAGTTTACCGTGGCAGAATGGCTGATAGTACAATAAGAAGTAGATTTGCCTTTTGAAACTAAGTAAAGATAAAGACCAGGTTGAAATTAAAATATATTCAGACTAAATATTAGGAAAATTTTCAGAAAATAAAAGATGATGCTACCTAAAACAGTGATGAACCATTGTGGACCACCTTTAATGGAGATTAACCATCTATTGGGAATAATTTAGTGAATTCCTATACTGAGCCTGAGATTAGACTAGTAATCTGTTCTAAATTCATATGTTTCTGTTCAGAATTATCATGTTTGCAGGTTTGATAATGTTTTCTAATAATATCTCCTTTCTCAAACATTTTTCTCAGTTTTTTCTTCACTAAGGTGTAAATATCGCTGTAGTTATCTTCCCAATGAATCAAAACACTGAAGCACTGAAATGATTAGGCTTCATCAGTTTTATATGTTGACTGATGAGCATCTCTTGCCAAGAGATATTTAGATAATTCTGCCAACTTCCCAGGAAACTATACATTGAATGATTCTGATAGATTCTCACACCATGATCTTTTTTAAATACCCAGAAAGTTTTGCCTCCTTGATGAGCAAATATTTCAGTAGTTTGCTTTAATTTATCTATGCAGCACTGTGCTTGTTTCTATTTCATACTTCTTTTCACATGGAGAGAAAAAGACGCTATATGACTATAAACCTGTATTACCCCATCCTCTTCCTAGTGATCAAAACAGAACTTCATATGTAAACAGAAGTTTACATATATGAAGTAAAAGTTGTAGTTTACTCCTCCCTTATATAACTAATAATGATAATTCAAGATAACCATATATTATTCTTCCAGCAAACAATATATTCTGACAAGAAAGGATCCTAGAATAACTCTTATTGTAGCCAAATTAGTGTTAATGGTCCACAGATTTTAATTACCATTAATAGATTTAACTATAATAGAACACTTTATTAATTGACTATCAGAGAATGGTAGTTGTTTTAATGTAACAAAGTTGGTAGCTCATCTTACTACTTTGTATTCTCATCTGAATATTTATGTTTTCTAACTGCTGTATTTTAATTTAATTTAATTAATTGTAATTTTTTACTTTCAGTATTGACTTTTAATAAAGTATTTTGCACTGATTTGAGAATCCATACATAGAGTTATTTCTAGCAAATGTGCAAACTAGTTTCATGTGGTCCTCATTAATTTGAAAATGATCATTCCAAACACTGCTCAGAAGCAGAGCTAGATAGCAGAACTAGATTGGACTACTTAATGTCTGACGGCCAAAGGTATACTTTGCAATATATATTTATTTAATTGCAGGTTACATTGTTCAATGTTTTTCCTCCTGTCTATGACACTCATGTTACTGTTGCTTGTTTTAGAATTGTTTTTGGAAGAGAAAATGTATTGGGAGATCCTGATGAAACCCACATCAATTCTAGTCCAACTATAAGTACAGATAATTAATGTAATATAATGTAATAAGTAATATAGTCCGTACTTTACTTCCCAATTAATTTTTTTGAATTTCATCTTTTGATACTTATAACAAAGTGAAGCATGTACTGAAGTATTTCATTTAATACCAATGCTGGTATAACTTTACTTGAGATTTTGCTTTTTTATGGCCTCCCCACAATTATTCCAAAGCCAATAAAAGAATAATAATATAATATCTACATAATCTTTCAGTCTTAGATGAACCGGTAGCTTTTTTTTTACTACCAGTTCACCCGAACTGGTAGCTTTTATTTCTACCAGTTCACCTGAACCAGTGCGAACTGGTAGCATTTCACCCCTGCTCCTAATACTATAAACTACCATATTTTTTGCCGTATAAGACGCACTGGACTATAAGACATACCTACCTTTTTTGGTGAGGAAAACAAGAAAAAGAAATCTGCCTCTGCCTCCCAGCAATTTTGCCTCGTTGTAGCAAACAGCAAACAGCCTGCTTTACTTTCAGTTTTGTTTTCAGCATAGCTTGATTACCACAAGAAAAAAAATCTGCTCCTAGCAATTTACTTCCTTGCAGCAAGCAGCAGAGGCTTGCACAAAACAGCTGAGAGCAAAACAGCTGAGAGTCGGGACGCCAAACCAATCAACTTGTGCTAATTAGGCTGTGTTGAAGCAGAAAGGAGCTGTTTCTTCTTGCTGCTTGCTGCAAAGAAGTAAATTTCTGGGTGGCAAAGGCCAAAGGGTGAGGGCCAGTGGGTGGGTGGGGCTACATTCGGTGTATAAGATGCACCCAAATTTTCACCCCCTTTTAGGGGAGAAAAAAGCTCCATCTTATACTCCGAAAAATACTGTATATACTTTGATTTTCTTTAATCTAAATGCATGTCTGGTTTTATTACTGAAACATTTTGGGAAAGCACAATTACTACTTGTGCTTTAATACATAACATAACTCTCAGACTATTGGATGTATATTTCCTGTGGTTTATTCACATTATAATATTCAAGCTCCAGATATATTTATTCTTGTTCAACCTTATTTACCTTATCATTTTTATCTCAATTTTACCAGTCTTTTAAATGGATACTTCCCTCATGATCTATAACCTATTTCTGTTTCTGAACGTAATACTAACTTCCAAACATTTCAGAAGAATGATACTATATGCATACTTATTTAAAGTTACTTAGGCTATTACTATTTAAAATGACCACATTCATTGGTTTAAAAAGTTGTGTTATTCAAATGGATTTCAAGACATCTCTGCATCATCATTGAATGTAAATCCAAACATGGTACATTTGACAGCAAAGTATTCTTAGAGAAATAAAGCATGCTGCTTTTAGCAACAATAATTATATATTTTTAAATAACTTCACATTACTATTTAGAACTGTCGTGAGTGAGACAGTCACACTAAATGAAAATGCATTTCAAAGTATATAAAAGGATAAAATTAACACTTTATTATGACAAATAATAGAAATATCCATTGATATTTTGGGAAATCTTTTGATTGCATACCAAAATGTTATTTTTGAAGAAATATATACAGAATAACAGCTATAATTATAAACAAATACATGCATCAACACACACCAAAAATCTCCCTGCCCACCATTAAAATTCTACAGAATTTTAATATGAATATGTGTTTTTAAGTAACCATATTTCCCTAAACCCATAGATATAGAAGGAATGTTTATTTCACATTTCTTCTATAGCTGCTGCTAAGAACTGAGAATTTGTCTTTCATTCAGTTTAATATGAGTCTAGCTATTTCACAATTTTCATATGAATTTATGAACACACCTTTCAGTTTCCATATTTCTTTGAAATTTGTGATTCATTAGAAAAATTGACTGAAAATACATATCCTAGGGAAGAAAAGTATGAAAGAGAACAAGAAATGCAGTCTGGCATAACATTGGACAAGTTCTATCACTTTTTTAGACTACAACAAATTTCTGTATTTTAGGGTGAAATACAAACATTTGAGGCTGCCTCATATTCAGTGATTCTGGCAAGGGAATCAGAGAACATTTTCCATGGAGGGGTGCTAAAAAGCAAATTACAGCATGTATCATTTCATAGAATCATTGGTTCAAAAGAACAATTTACTTATCTGTTGCCTGTAAGTAGGTGAGTGAGTGAAACACTTTTCCCAGCTCAGTATGATACTCCAAAATTCAGTGGAAAAAATCTGTCATTGGATAGCATCTTTTTACCTGGATGAGAAAACAATAAGAGCAACAACCAAAATAGAAACTTCAAAATTGGGCGAGAAGAGATTTCAGAAGTTTCTAACTCGCATAGTCACTGTATGACTGCACTACTAACTGAATATTATTATTATTGGTTAATCTTTAGTGAGATTCACAGCCTTTGAGGCTGGTTAATAGCTCAGCAGCTCGAGTCCTAACCAAGGACCTAGGAACTGTTAAGGTATTGTCGGAGGATGTAAACTGTTCCGAGTAAGGTGGTTTTTTGTAGAGTCAAAATGTTCAAGTCCAGTAAATTTAGAATTTCTAAATAGCGAGGTAGTCCTTTGGGTATTGCTCCAAGGGCTCCAATTACAATCAGACAACACACAATTTCTTTTTCCACAGTCGCTCAACTTCAATTTGCAAGTCCCGGTACTTTGTGATTTTTTCTTGCTGCTTATCTTCAATCTGTGCATCATCAGGTATTACAATGTCAATGAACCATACTTTTTTCTTTTCAACTATTGTTATGTCAGGTGTGTTGTGGACCAAGTGCTTGTCAGCTGAATCCTGAAATCCCACAAGATCTTGAGTTTCTCATTCTCTAAAACTTTCTCAACCTGATGAGACGCCACAGTCAAAGAAAAAGAAATGGAAAAAGTCATGAAATATTGCAATCTGGCCATAGAAACTACACGGCTATGGATGAAACATGTCACAGTGATACCCATTGTCATTGAGGTACTTGGTACCATGTCCAAGAATTTCACAAAACACTTTTGCAGCTTCCTGCGATAACACCAGCAGAACTGCAAAAAAACTTAGCTTCTCGGAACATCATATATTTTAAGAAGGTACTTGGTTGATACCTAGGACGCTGGCAGCAACCCATATCAACCATTAGCACCAGTCAATGGTATTTGTGACACATTTTTAAATGTCCATTGACGGAGTTTCATTTTTAATGAATAAAAGATAATAATAATAATAATAATAATAATAACAACAACAACAACAACAACAACAACAACAACAACAACAACCCCTCCGAGGAGCTCTATCTTATCATGGTGGAGGGGCTTGCGTGCTCTAGTGATCCTAAGGACTATGCTGAACAGGTGCAACCATATCAGACAGACCTTAGGTGAAGGGCCGGACAAAATTTGCTCCACAACCCATTCAAACATGGTGAATATGAAAAAAATGAAATTTATGCCAGCTGAACCGTCGCCCAGATTAACAAGGGTTCCGTTGGATGCTATGGCTCCTGGGCATTCTATGCAAAATGAGTTACAGGGCTCAGCTCCCTCTGGTAGGCAACCAGGGCATGGAGCTGACAAGCTACTGGAAGAAAAACCCAAAAAGCGAAAAATCTGAACTAGGGAAGAAAACATCTCTATTATGGAAGTTTACTAAATTTACCGGACTTAAACAAAAAACCACCTTACTCGGAACAGCTTACATCCTCCGATGATACCTTAACAGTTCCTAGGTCCTTGGTTAGGACTCGAGATGCTGAGCTATTAACCAGCCTCAAAGGCTGTGAATCTCACTAAAGATTAACTTATTATTATTATTATTATTATTATTATTATTATTATTATTATTATTATTATTCGGCGAATTCGTAAGATATTAATGTCCAAATTGAGTGGAGGAAACATCATAAAAGCCATAAATACCTGGGCTATACCTGTGATTCAGTACTCTGCAGGAATAATTGACTGGATCCAGATGGAGTTAGACAATTTGGACAGAAAAACAAGGAAACTTATGACAATGAATCATGCCTTGCACCCTAAAAGTGATGTTGACTGATTATATTTACCAAGAGCAGAGGGTGGTCGAGGATTCCTACAAAGTAAAGCAGACTGTGAAAAATGCAGCTTGAATGATTACATCCAGAAAAGTGAAGAACCAATGATTAAGGAAGTAAATAAAGGAGGCCTTTTAAAAACAACTAAAACAAAAGCGGAATATAAGAAAGAAGTAATTGGGCAGCGAGCTGAAAATTGGAAAAGCAAAGCTCTGCATGGCCAATACTTGAAAAGTATTGAAGGCAAAGCTGACCACAAACTAACTTGGAACTGGTTAAGATCAGGAGTACTGAAAAAAAAAACAGAAAGCTTTATTTTGGCAGCTCAAGAACAAGCCCTAGCCACAAACTGCATGAAGGCAAAAATTCAACATGTTACCACCACAGCAAATGTCGCCTCTGTAATGAGAAAGATGAGACAGTCGACCACCTGATCAGTGGGTGCAGCAAAATTTCACAAACTGACTACCTACAACGCCATGACCGCGTTGCTAAGATCATTCACTGGAAATTGTGCCAGAAGTTTGGGTTTGAGTACAGCAAAAACCACTGGGAACATCAGGTTGAGAAAGTTTTAGAGAATGAGAAACTCAAGATCTTGTGAGACTTTAGGATTCAGACTGACAAGCACTTGATCCACAACACACCTGACATAACAATAGTTGAAAAGAAAAAAGTATGGTTCACTGACATTGCAATACCTGGTGATGCATGGATTGAAGATAAGCAGCAAGAAAAAATCACAAAGTACCGGGACTTGAAAATTGAAGTTGAGCGACTGTGGAGAAAGAAATTGTGTGTTGTCCCAATTGTAATTGGAGCCATTGGAGCAATACCCAAAGGGCTACCCCGCAATTAGAAATTCTAAATTTACCGGACTTGAACATTTTGACTCTACAAAAAACCATCTTACTCGGAACAGCTTACATCCTCCGACGATACATTAACAGTTCCTAGGTCCTTGGTTAGGACTCGAGCTGCTGAGCTATTAACCAGCCTCAAAGGCTGTGAATCTCACTAAAGATTAAATAATAATAATAATAATAATAATAATAATAATAATAATAATAATAATAATAATAGCCTTTATTGTCATTGTACATCATGTATACAATGAAATTGGTTTAGCCTCTACTGGTGCAATCCATAACAGAAAATACAAGACAACATGAATAGTATAGAGCGAGTGTCAGCAACCTGCAGCTCCAGAGCTGCATGCAGCTCTTTGCGTCCTCTGCTGTGGCTCCCTGTTCCCTCACTGGTTGGCGTCGCCCCCCCATCCCTTTTTTCTTTTTGGGATATTTCTTTGGAAATCTGGGCTGGTTGAGGAATGATCGCCAGTCGCAGCAGAGGCTTCCCTTCGGGTGGCCTTCCTCCTCCTCTCGTGACCCTCTGGCTGGCTGTGGCTGAGCTGGGAATGTGCATATGCATGGGACGACCTTTCTCAAGCGAGTGCCAAAGCACAGGAAAGGCATGCGCGAGGCAGGCGGCTACTCGCTTAAGGAGGGTGTCCCCATGTGTGAATACACTCCTGGTCATGGGAGGAGGAGGGGGAGGAGGGTCTCTGGAGAGTGCAGGAGCGAAGTGGCCCTGTACTTGCCTTTGCACCATATTTGTGCATAAGGCAGCCTTCGTCTCCTGCCACTTCAGGCTGGAGTTTGCGCCCTCCATGCTTGGCCGAAGAACTTCTGGGAGTAGGAGATGACACGGCAAGGTGATGGCTGGAGTCTCCTTAAGCATGCATGCCTTTGCTGCACTTTGGTGCTCGGTTGTGGAGAGTCTCCCCATGCATGTGCACGCTCCCAGCTCAGCCACAGCTAGCCAGGGGGTTGCGAGAGGAGAAAGAGGGGGAAGGAAGAGGACGGTCACCTGAAGGGAAGCCTCCACTGGTGCTAGATATCTTTTCTCAGCCAGCCTGGATTTTCAAAAATAAAAAATAAAAGGCGTAGCAAAGTGCCCCAAGAAGAGTTTGCTAGCTTGGTCAGAAGGAGGAGGGGAGAGAGACCTAGAGAAACACACACAAAGTGATACACAGAGAGGGGGTGAGAGAGACACACACACACACACAGTGATACACAGAGAGGGGAAGATAGGGAGAGGGACAGGGAGATACAGAAAGGGAGAGAGAGATGGGGGAGAGAGACAGAGAGAGAGAGATAATGATTTTGTGGCTGGGTAGGAATGGCTGGGGGGGTCATGTGACTGGGTAGCATTGACTTGGCCACATCCTGCCAAGTTTTGTGCCTCCCAGTGTGTTTTTCTGTGGGAAATGGGTCCAAATGGCTCTTTGACCATTTAAGGTTGCAGACCCCTGGTATAGAGAATAATCCTTGTATTTATCCTTACAAGTAATGGGGGGGGGGAATTAGTCATACGTTTCCATATTTATTTATTTATTTATTTTTATTTGATTTGATTTTTATACCCCCCTTCTCCTACTGGACTCAGGGCGGTGAACAGCCAAGAATAAAAACATTCACATACAAAATTTAAGATTAATTTTAAAAGAATTAAACAAGTTTTCTCCCAATATAAAATTTAAAACACCCCAACTAAAATCAATTTATAAATTAAAAATATCTAAAAATATCTAAGGGGGGTGTGTGAAGCCAGCCCAGCTTGATGAAATAAAAAAGTTTTAAGGGCACGGTGAAAAGCACGGAGATCTGGGATCCTACATATCTCCAGGCGCAGGTTGTTCCAAAGGACAGGTGCTGCCACAGAGAAGGCCCTTCCCTGGGGATCGCCAGCCAACATTGCCTGGCCAACGGCACCCTGAGGAGTCCCTCTCTGTGGGAGCGTACTGGCCGGTGGGAGGCTATTGGTGGCAGAAGGCAGTCCCATAAGTACCCAGGCCCTAAGCCTAAGCCACAATCACTCTATGTACATGGAGTGATTGTGATTGTGTTTAGGAGTCTGACAGCCCATGGGTAGAAGCTGTTTTTAAACCTGTTTGTCCAGCTGGCTAAACTTCAATGTCTTCTGCCCGATGGTAAAAGTGAAAAGAGGAACTGGCCAGAGTGTGAATCATCCTAAGTATCTTCCTTACTCTGCTGGAGCAGCGAGACCTGGTAATGTCATCCAGTGGTGTTAGAGGGCAGCCAATGATTTCCCTGCCGAATTGTTCACTCTCTGTTGTGCCTTCCTGTCCGCAGCTGTTAGACCAGCATACCATATTGTTATACAGTATGTGAGGACACTTTCTCTCATAGACCAATAGAAAGAAGTCATCAGCCGTTGTTCCACCTGATTTTTCTGCAGGAGTCTAAGAAAATGAAGTCTCTGTTGAGCCTTATTAACCACCAGGGACATGTTGTTTTTCCACGTAGATCTTGACTAATGAGCACTCCCAAGAATCTAAAAGAAGAAACCCTCTCCACACAGCCCCCTTCAATACAGTGGGGCAGGTTCCTCTCTGTGCTTCTAGAAATCCAGCACCATCTCCTTTGTCTTGCTAGTATTTAGATGTAGGTTGTTTTTTGAACACCATGTGGATACCTTCTGGACTTCTTCTCTGTATGCTGATTCATCCCATCCAGTTATAAGCTCCAGTACCATTGTGTCGTCTGCAAACTTTATTATGATGTTGGATGGATTCAAGGATATGCAATCATGTGTATACAGTGAGTACAGGAAGAGGCTGAGCACACAGCCCTGAAGGGAGCCTGTGCTGAGCTTTAGGGTGGAAAATGTCAGAGACCCAACCCTTACTGTTTGTGGATGGTCCATCAGGAAGTCTTTGACCCAGTCACAAGTGAGGGAGGGAAATTCAGGCCAGTCAGCTTTTCAATGAGAATGCCTGGTAAGATGGTATTAAAAGACGAGTTATAGTCTATAAAAAGCATTCTGACATAATTCCCAGATTTCTTAAGGTGTCTCAGTGCAGTATGTAGAACAGTGGCAATGATGTCTTCTGTCAACCTGTTGCTCCTATAAGCAAACTGGTGTTGATCGAACTTTGATGGAAGACAAGACCTGAGGTGTTGTAGGACCAGTCTCTCAAACACTTCATCACTAGAGACATCAGTGCAATGGGTCTATAGTCATTCAGGCTGTTTATTACTGCTTTCTTCGGAACTGGGATGATTGTGGCTGCAAGCATGGTGGGACTAGCCAATTGTAGGGATATGTTAAAAATCCATGTCAGGAGCCCTATTAATTGGTCAGCGCAGGTTTTTACCCAGCACCAGTCATGGGTTGCCCCCAGTTCACACCGGTTCTAAAGAACCGGTAGTAAAGGTAAGTAGACTCCACCACTGTCCAGCACCCCATCTGGACCTACAGTGGTTAACTACCAGTTTGCCTGAACGGTAGCTTTTTAAACGCTCAGCATGTGTTTGGTGTGCACTGCGCATGCACATGCAGTGTGCATTTGGTGCACACTGAGCATATGTGTGCACAGTTTGCAACGCACATGCATGGCCAGCAAACTGGTAGCAAACTGGTTCACATTTCACCCTTGCTGTAAACTCTAATGCACTTATTCACTGTTACATTGTCTGTGCATGTTTTAATGTATGACAGTACAGCGTCAGTAAATTCTTGCACTCCAAATGTTCAAATATACTCCACTTGGTAGTCTCAAAGCAGTCCTGCAACTCTCCCTCTGGCCAGATTTTAACAGTTTTCATGACTGGCCATATCCTTTTCCTAAGGGGGATATACTTTCGGCACAATAGCAGAGAGAGGTGGTCAGACGTACCCAGATGGGAGATGGGAATTGCTCTATATGCCTGTCTTAAGTTTGAATGCATATGGTCTAGAGTGTTCTTACTTCTGGTGGTACACTGCACATACTGCACGAAGTTAGGGAGAACAGACTGTAGACAGGGTTGATTAAAATCTCCAGCCACGACAAAAGCGCCCTCAGGGTAAGTTTGCTGCTGCCTCTCGATGGTGTCATGTAGCTCCGAAAGCACTGTGCTAACATTTGCATCAGGTGGAATATAGACAGCGGTGATAACCATCACAGAAATCTCTCTTGGTACATATGACCGTTATTAATTCCACGTCCGGAGAACAGTGTGTATAAGTAACTCTACTGTTAGCACACCAGTCATTATGTGTGTAAATGCAAAGTACTCCACCTTTGCTTTTACCAGAGTTGCCGATTCTGTCGAAGCGGTGTGTGGTATGGTTAGTTAGCTCCACTGATGCATCCGGTACAAATGGAAAGCCAGGTCTCCTGTGAAGTCTCTTGTGGTTTTCTTTCTTAAGTGTAAACCAACAATATGACCCACAGATATGACAATGTGCTCCAAAAACATACTTGTACACTCTCTCATGCATACATACACACATGCATACACACACACACATATAAGTGAGCATGCTAATTTTAAAGTACTATATTTTGAGATAGCTTGGAAGCCTCTTTGTTTCTTCTTGAAGTGATTGCCATCTTTACATTTCAGTAATTTCTTTACAGATAATAATTAGCATGCCATTACTAGGAAAAATGACATATAAATGATCTTTTAAGAACATTGAAATATTCTCTGCGTCACTATTATATCAAAATATGTCTGAACAGTATTTTTTTCCTTTTCTGAGTTATAAAAATACTACTTTTAGCAATAGAACTTATCATGAATTAATTTAAGAACTGTCTCAGTACCTTTATTGGGAAATCAGAATGCTTTAAACTAAAATAATTTTGACCTCTCAAAATGTTGTAAGCTTTGAAGTATGACTCATATGTATGGTCATACATTTCACTGTATGGTCATATACATGAATGGAACAAAATCATATATGAGTTGCAAGGTTGTGTAAATTGTCATTTTTATTAACTATATTTAAATAGAAAATATTCACAGTTAAATTGGCATAGCTCAATTCACACTTAATCATAGAGAAGACTCACAGACCACATGGAGATATTCTGATGTCATAAATGTCATGGCATCAATATTCAAATGATACAAGTTTATCATTGTAAAATTGTAATCCAAAAATAGATGCCCGTACCTAATCTGGCTTTTCATCATTTTACAAAATATGAATATGTTTGACTACAATCCATGTCTTGTGCCAGTGCCTCAAATTTGCATATTTTTATATTCTCTTCAAATAAACTTAAAATCACAATGAATTAATCATTATCCTATACTTTGTTTGAAGATCTCTATGCAATATTGACAGAGATTGAAGACAATGACATTTTCAATCTATATGTCAGGGTTCCAACTGTTGCCCTAATAAAAGCAGGAGCCTGAAGCCAGTTTTCAAGAAAAATCCAGTTATTTATTAGAAGCGCCATGTCGGCACAGACCCCACTCAGTTTGCATCTTGCCCCTAACCCTGTTTCTTCCTCTCCCCAAGGTGTGTCATCAGTCACATTCCCCAACAAAACAATTTCACGGGTCGTAGAAGTCACTCCCTCCGGCCATTACTGGTTTCTGTGGAGATGGTCTTGACTTTGGCTGGCTAGGATGTGCATTGTTTTAATGTATCCCAATTTTCTTGGTGCTGTTAGTCACTTTTAACTATGTAATAGCTATTTTCAGCCTATGTTTAGAAACCAATAGGACAATCAGCAAAATGCTACATATAGTATACCAATTTCCAAGTAAATAATCTTATATAACAATATTGATTTGCATTAATATCCAAAACAATATAATTCAAATCTCATTTAGATAACTCAGTCCAACCTCTACAACATCATTTCAAACTATGAAAGATCTCTATTCATCAATTGCAAACATAGTTCCACCTATTGTTTTCAGACCAACAGTAAATCCCATTTAAAAAATCCTCATTTACAGGAGGATGCTTAAGCTGCCCCCAATACTAGATATACATGACTATAATTTCCTTACTATTTCATGACAAGTTCTGCATAAGGCTTTATTTTTTACAAGCCTGATGGGGGAAAAAAAGAGACATGATTCCTTTCCCAATTCTTCTGAATCGAAAAGATAAGATGGTTCTTTTTTGAGATTATTTCTTATTTTATTATTATTATTACATTTGTTTGTCGCCCATCTCGCCACAAGGTGATTTATCCCAGAAAAAAAATGTGAAGACTCTGAAAATACCATCAAGCAAAGTTCTCTGCTGTCTCTGAAGTCTTAGGCAGAATTAAAATATTACAGTTGATGATGCAGGGGCGCAGAATTTTGGACTTTTCTATCCAGAACAACACATATGAAATTATGATAATACTTTCCCACTTAGAGAACATCAAACAGGTTTACAACTTCAGATTTTTCATTTTTTAAGTCATTGATGATTTGTGTAATACTTGCTGAAGCCACTTTTGTCACTAACTCTATCTACTTTGACAATATCTAATTACTAACATAGTGTTACTTTAATTCTAGCATCTCAAGACATCCTGGTGTGTTAAAAGACAACTTGCAAGATTAGATTTGCAGGATCCAGGATTCCCTAGCCTAAGTATCAAGGTCCCAGTAACATAATGTTTTTAAAGGTAATAACATACTAATTAATTCCTTCCTTCCTTCCTTCCTTCCTTCCTTCCTTCCTTCCTTTCTTTCTTTCTTTCTTTCTTTCTTTCTTTCTACTATTGTATGATGATAACCTTAAAATGTTAGTAACATTTTATGCCGTCACAGATTTTTTTAAAAAAAATATATATATAGGCTTGTCTAAAAATAAAATAACATTCTAGGTAACATTCATCTTAATTGCAGAAATTCTTTCCAACAGTGAAAATTGTACTTTGTCTCATCTGGCATATCTTTTTTAAATTTCATTCCATGTCTTAACATAATTATTTTAAAGTAATGTACAATTCATATTTGTCATAGTTATACGCAAATATTTTACTTTTGTCTCAATCTTGAAATCGATTTTATTAATTAGTCCTATTTGGTCCTGTAACTTCATATTTTATTTTATTTTTGTTAACATCTTTGTCTTTTGCAGTCTCTGCATGTCTTCTCTATATATCTTTGTCTACGCACGTCTCAGAAGACTGCCTTCTTTGGGAGTATCATTTTATGAGAATAAAAGTTAAATTTACCTTCCTGCAAAGTTTTCCTTAATAGTATGGATCATACTAATTACTGCCGATATAATAGAATAAGAAAGCAGTGAAGAAATATTGTGGATTCGGAGTATGTATGCTGGTTTGTATGTATGTATTTTATTTGTATTCTGCCACATTTATGAATGATTTTCAGTTAATGAAAACCATTAATCAAGATATATTAAAATTACTAAAACATCCACAATAAACAAATTAATAAGCCATAAAATATCTAAATGTAATGGTCCATAATATAATCATCATATGAATCAATGAATATACATTAATGATTAATTCTAATTACAAATGCCCTGTTAAAGACCTTTATTTTTAACATTTCCTAAGCGAGTTCAAGGAAGGATCGTACTAAATTCCATTGCCAAACTGTTCTAAAAAGGTGGTACTGGTATTAAGCAGCACTTTCTTACTTGCATCTCTCAATACTTTCCAGAAAGTGGACTCAGTGTTTCTCAAGGTGATGCAATCAGAAGAGTTAATTCCAGCTGGAGGAGTGATTCTAGAGATAAGTAGTTGTCAAGTCATAATGGGTTTTAAAGGTCAAAATGAAGCACTTTAAATTTCACCTGGAACCCTATTGAAAGCCACTGAAAGAATCTTGATATCCTGTTTTTGGTTTTGAAAAGGCTATCAACCCAGAACATATAACATCAGTACTCTATTCAGACTCTATTCAGAACACCTTTCCAAGACAGACATGCTGAATAATTACAAATGTTACATATAACATTTTCTAATTTGTTTTAATTGGTCTTTCCTTGTTTCTCTGGCACTTATTTAAAATGTTACAAAATCTCTGATGAATGCCTTAAATTATAGCATATAGCAGGTTTCATGATTCCAATATATATTCCATTTCCCGTTTTAAACATTTTTTATTACATTATAGAATAAAATACAAAAATATGAAAGCAAATAATAGGGCACAGTGGGGAGGAAAGGGAGAGAGAAAAGTGAGGACAGGAGGAAGAAAAGAAAAAAGTCAATGTTTTCTTCATTTTTCTTTTCTTTTTTCCTCCCTACTGTGTCCTATTATTTGCTTTCATATTTTTGTATTTTATTCTATATATATATATTCCATTTCCCAAAGTCGTATTATTTGAAGGATTATATTACTAGGATGGGAAGGCAGAATTAAACATATTTCCATCTTAATCATATTAGTATACATGCTCTTGAATAATCCTTGAGGGATTATCTAGATTATCTACAACATAATGTTCAACAGCTTTTAGGGATGTACATACATTTTTGTACATTCTCCATGTAATTTGCACATTGTCCAGATATCAATATACTTCAAAAAGCAAACATATTGTTTCAACAATATGGCCATACCACTGTTGTGACCCCGGCCCCGGAGGCTGATTTATCTTCGCATGCTGAGTTGGAGGATGATATGGAGGAGGAGAGAGCTATCACAAGCTATGTGCTGGAGGGGCTGTCTTCACTGGTGAGTCAGCAAGAACTGACAGTTGCTGATGTGCCTCTGGACCCCAGTCAAATTGAGGAGGAAACAGAGGCCGGTAATGACGAGGGGGAACCCCTATTGGATGCAAGAGAGAGAGACACAGGAGACATCGTAGAGAACAGCTATTGACACATCCCAAGAGGTGTAGTAAGGAGATGTGGGGCCACACCCTACAAAGTATAAAAGGGGTGTGACTGGGCTGGAAAGGCGTGGTGAACAATTTGTTGGCATTTTGGATGCAGTGGATTTATAATTGTTAGTTTGGAGGGTTTTTTGACAAGAGTCTGCATTCCTGCATTAGCCTGCTGGCCGTCTGCCAATACCTTTGGAACATTGCCCGGTAACTATTGGATTAATATACGCTTTGGAAGAGAACTATTTATTATAGGGCCAGCTTTAGTCTCTCTAGCCTGTGTTTGTTACTGCCGGGACAGAACAATCACTATGTTTAGACATTCATATTACCTGGGATCCAACCACTGATATTCTTTGAACAAATCAACTGGACTAAAGAAAAAATACAGCATGGCTAAAGGCTTCTTTTCATATTAATCATCTGTCAATCTGCTGAGTAGTAGAAGGATTTTGAGAAAATATAGCACTCTTCCTCATTCATGCAGTAGAGTTTACTGAGTTACCCTCTCATACACATCATTATAAAGTTGAGAAATGGCTGATCGTTAACAATATGATGGAAAGGAAAAGGATTAAGACCCCAGTGTCTATAAATAAATTTAACAATTAACCCATATTCTGTCACCAGGGTCAGTTTTGTCTGAGAACAGGTTTGATTTAGGGTTACCAGGCTAAAAAACAAAGAATCTGAGTTTTTAGTCTTGCCTTAGATATGAAAGCTGGCTGGGTGACTTTGACTCCCTCTCAGTCCATGCCTTAAGCTCATCAACAACACAGTTGGTCAATTCCTATCCCAACCACACTTGGTTGATAAAAAAATAAAAATAAAAAACCTGCACTTGTGGGAAAAACATTAGGAAGAAAAAACAATTTGTCACCATACAATCTCCAAATGGGCAAAATTCCTCAGAAAACATTTTTACTTGTTATTTAATATGTATAAACACTAAATTGGTTT
The DNA here is from genome assembly GCF_059756535.1 of Pantherophis guttatus. Lineage (NCBI taxonomy): Eukaryota > Metazoa > Chordata > Lepidosauria > Squamata > Colubridae > Pantherophis > Pantherophis guttatus. The sequence continues at coordinate 34,931,415 of NC_142070.1, forward strand.
TCAGAAACAGGCTATACTAAAAGTGCATAGTTTCTGGTTTCTTTTTCTCACTTTTTAAAGGGGAAGAGTATGTTGATGTGTTAAAACTGTAGATAAATTCTGCAAGTTTTAAATGAGATTTAAATAAACTCTAGAAACAAATGAAAGTTAGAGATAAGCAAACGTCCTCTTTTCCTTGGTGGTTCAGATATTTTTCAAACAATTTACTGGCTAAAGGCTGTAATAAATTTTAAAAATGAAATTGCATTTTTCAAGTGATAAATGGTTATTCATGGACTAATGATAATTCTTTAGAGCATTAGTTCCATCTCTTTTTATTGCAAAAAAATCTTATATTTTATATTAGCTCTAAAACAACATTTTGGTTTCTTTAGAAGCAAATATCTCTAGAGCAGACTCAATGTCCTCCTGGAATAATATATATGAGGCAGAATATCAACATTTCCCTTTGTACAAGTTATTCTTTTACTAACAGTGTGAACCAAGAGGAATAGCTTTAACAACTGGAGACAGTTTTGAAGAGATTAATTATTATAATGCAAATCTGAAAAGAGGAGACGATATGAAATACGTATAATGTAAAAGAAATCAAAATATGATTGCTTTGTTCATGCCTTTTCCACAATACACTTAAAGATACTCAATAAAACTCATAGGAATTTCAAGTGGGCATAAGAAACAATGCCTGCATGATCAGCATATACAGAGTTAATGAACTGAATGTTGCAAGATGTAATGATAACCAGAGGCACATTTAGGAAAGGTCCATCAATAAGATTAGCAGGAAAGCTCATAAACTTTCATGAATTTGCATAGGCCACAACACATTGTGATTATTCCTCCTCTTATTTGTTCCTACCTATTTCTCTTTTGCATCCTGGGTTTTTTTTAAACCTTCTTATCTATGGATATGCTTCTGATTACCATTCGTGTTTGCATTATGGGCTTGTGAAAAATAATTTACTGTCTCCATTATGAACAGGAATAAAACAGTTTGATCTATAGGATTTGAGTTAAATTTATGATGATGATGATGATGATGATGATGATGATGATGATGATGATAATGATAATAATAATAATAATAATAATAATAATAATAATAATAATAATACCCTAAAGTAACTTTACAGGTTGTACTTTTAATGTATTCCTATTGTTATTCTTAAAACATTTTCTCCTTTATTAACATCTAATTAATACTTAAATTCCTTAATGTACTCCTTGTGGCTGTTTCTATCCTTAATTATTTTACCTAATTATTGTGCTGCATTAGAACAGTTTGGTTTTTGCTTTCCTATGGTATTTGTTCTTAGAAAGAGGTGAAGACAGATAGAAAAGTGGACTATTTTTTTTCTCCTATGCTAATGTTCTCTTTTAAACCATCCTCTGAAAAGCTAGCAACTGGACAACTGACTTCAGTCCAACTCCTGGACTAGAATTGAAGTTTCTCTGTGAGTCCTTTTGCCACACTCCTTGACTCCTTCACCAATTTTTATGCTTGCCTGCTATTGATGCTGTAGGAATTCTTTCCTTTGTTGATACTCCTCCTGGTGTTGTTGACTGCATACCATTTGCTCTTTTTTTCTTTAGCATCATCTTCAGATGATGTAGCAATAATACTTAGTGCTGGGCATTATTGATGTCAGTTCCTCTGCCCAACAGGAAAAATTATTTATTTCTCATTGTTTCATAAACTCAAAGGTCATCTTAGTAATGAATTGGTCATCTTAGCCTTTTTCCAGAAGAAATTATATTAGATATGTATGTCTTAAGCTGTTTGTGCAATGAAAAGTGCTATTCAGTAATTCATCTGAATTGATCCACATCCCTATTTTAAAATAGGGCTGTGGCTTGGATAAAATAGGCAATTTTATCCAAGAAAGACTGACCATCACCTATGTAGATAGATGAACTATGGGCCAACAGCAAAGTCATTTCATGAAGACTGCAGTTAACCTCATCAGACAGGACAAAAATATATGTTTTATCTAAATGGTCTCTAGGCATGGTGTTTGCCTTTTTTTCCTTTTCTCTAATAGTATATTTCTTGCTTTCAACATGTTATTCAAAAATATTCAACATATTTTTTCTACTTTTGAGATCTTACTGCTGAACTTTCTGCTTTGGCAGCCTAGGATCCTTTTCATTACAGAAACCTGCCACCTGCTATCCGTGAAATATATAGATTCATTAAACCATTTTTAAATCATTGTCTTTTCCATTTGATTTTAAATTGAGCTCATACACAGTACTGTTTAACATAGTTGTTAAACATTGTTAAATAGCTTTCTGAAAAATCTAAACATATGGATGGAGGGCTGGTTTCTAATCTTTAGTTTCATAAGTGACATTAAAAAAGATTAGTTAAAATGAAAACAGTGTGCAGATATCCTGCTGTGGACACAAAACACCTTTCTGCTTTTTAAAAAGTTTCTACATAGTTTATGAGAGCCAGCTTGGAATAGTGGTTAAGGCACGAGGAAGCTGTGCATTCAAGTCCTGCCTTAGGCCCAAAACTAGCTGGCTGGCCTTGGGTCAGTTATTTTCTCTCAGTCCTTGACAAACCACTTTTGAAAGTGAGGAGTTGCTGAGAAGTAAACTGCAGGAACTTGTCCAGGCAGTCTCTAACAATAGGACATGATTGAGCAGAAGAGATACAGAGAAAGAGAGAGAGATATAGTTTCTAGTTTCTACCAAAATCAGTCTTAGTTGTTGTTGTTGTTTTTTTGCAGTGAAAAGTATTAGGATTATGCTCAGGGTTGTGTAGTGATACAGAAAGGCAAAAATGAGATTTCTATTGACTATGCACCATAAGGACTTCTTTAAGCTAATGTACTTCTTCCTAGGCTTGCAGAGATGCTAAACAAAGACATCTTTCCAAAAAGTGCTACAATATGCATCCATGAAAACAAATTTATTGGTGTTTGGTTTGCCAGTACAGATGGGAGAGATTTAAAAAAACAGGACATGTCATCCATCATAGGCATAGTGAGCAAGGTCTAGAGAGAACATGGCCAAAGCATAACTTGAATCCAGAAAGGATTTTTTAAAGCAAGCTTCATGTCCAATAGCTTATGCTGTACATATGAATTAAGCAGCTCAAGGCTGCAGTGTAAAAACTGTTGTCTAACTTTTCCCACAAACTCTGATTCTATTATTTTATAGTACCTGGGGATCTGATTTCCTCTATCTTCCAATGTTTAATCCAGATTAGCAACTTTAACACCTCCTCTGTTGGACATACTTCATTGCAGTCAGTGGGTTATATGAAACTGGAGTAAATAGAAAGATTTCCCTCTTATTGTTACAGCTGTACAATAAATAAATAACTCATTTTGGTAACTTTTATCATCATGTCAATAAAGAATATTACAAACAAAGTTGGTAATATCAGTGCTTCTTTCCCTAATTTTATAACTATCAAAATAATATTAAAAAGGGAAATTGTAACAGAAATAATTTTGCTTTCCATGGTAGGGCTAGTAGCTCAATTCTTTTAGTTCGGGATAAGATTGTAGGGTTTGTTTGTCTGTTTTTATGTCTAATACTGCTTAATACATGGAAAATACTGACTCTTGTCACCCATAATTAAATGAACTTGTAAAGGGAAAGAATATTTTACAACTGAAGGATTTTACATTTTAATAATTCACATTTTAGCTTGATTGACTTTTTAAACCTAGAAACCAAGAAACATAAAAAAAACTGATGGCAGAAGAAGATCTAGTGGTCCTTCAAGTCTGTCCTTTGAGTTTATTTTTATTTTTTAATTCTTTTGTCGGATGATAGGCATGTGTTTGCTCCAACCATGCTTAAACTGAGTTTCTAATAATTGACCCACTATCACTGCTGGAAGATGGTTCCAAGGTTCCACTACTCTTTCTAACATTACTGTTGAACTCGCGTCCTGTCAGTATGAGGGTACGCCCCTGTGTCCTTGGTTTTACTTAATATTGAAAATACTGTTTTCTGGAACATTATTAATATCTTTAATATATTTAAAGATCTCTATCTTTCTCTTCTGTCCACAGAACCTAACAGACATTAATATCTCTCCTAACATGTTTTGCCCCTCAGACTTTGCGCCATTTTTGTTGCCCGTCTCAGGACTCATACAATTTTACCAATATCTTTTTTTAAGACAGAGCTGGACACAGTATTCCAAATGGGGCCTGACTAAAACCCTGTATACAGGGGTGGCATTCACTTACCTTTGATACCAGTTCACAAATGTGACTGCACCCGCCACGTCCACACATGCGCAGGACCTTCTGCGCATGCACAGAGCTTCAAAAACAGGACACAATGACATACAAGTGAGTGGGCGGAGCCTCCCGTTGCCACCGTTACCAATTAGAACCGACTGAATACTGCCACTGCCTATATAGTGGGATTAAGACCTCCTTTTTCCTGCTGGTGATCCCTAACCCTAACCCTAACTGATTCATCCCAGAATTTTGTTTGACTTCACAGCTGCCTGGCCGTAATGTTTACTCATTTTGCAGTCATCTGCTATGAGCACAGCTAAATATTTTTCTTCTGTTGTTCTTACACTGTACCCCCAATACTGTACCCTGCTAGAGGATTCTTTTTCCCTAAGCGCATGATCTTACACATTGAACTGCAGTTTCCACAATTTTGACCTATTTTTCAGCAATGCCAAATAGTTTACCATGTTACAAATACCCCCAGGAATGTCAACTCTACCATACATCTTTGTGTCATCAGCAAAAAAACAAACTTTACCCGGCAATCCTTGTTATATCACAAATACATGAACAGGACAGGACCAGTGGTGGGATTCAAGTAATTTAACAACTGGTGTCTGCCCTAATGATTTCTTCCAACAACCAGTTTGCCAAACTGCTCAGAAAGTTAACAACCGGTTTTCCTAAAGTGGTGCGAACTGGCTGAATCCCACCACTGGACAGGACCTAGGACTGAGCCTTGTGGGACACCATTTATGACTGGTCTTTGTTCAGACAGTGCCCCATTAACTATCACACACTGGGATCTATCCCTGAGCCAAATTCCTACCACTGAACCACCCAGTGGTTAAGCCCTTGCATATACAACTTTCTTATGAGTTCATTATACACATCTTAATTTATCTTTTAGTTTACCATTTTACCACAAAAAAAATATTATCCATCTTTTTTTATATGAAACTTTTCTTCAGTTGGGTATCTTATTGGATCCAATCCTTCCTAAACTGATCATCATGGGACAAGAGATTACCTTGTATTTAAAACTGTTTTTGTGAGAAAGGCAGGAAGGCAAAAAAGAAAGCAGGTGTTTATTTTGTCTTCTGCCTCTCCATGGCAGGAGACAGACTGAGAATTAATTGCTTTTGTGTTTTCAGAACTGTGATGAATTATCATTTTCTTTTTTCCTGAATGGAAAGTGTTGGTTACCAGCAATAATACTTCCACTTACTATTGTATTCAGCCTCCTATCTTCTTGAAACTGCCTTTGGAGTGCAATTCTGATGGGCTAAATTGACTCTCTTGCTTCTTTCTTATCCTTTTTAAAAATTCTTTTGAAGAGGATCTGGTGTTGAATACCCTGAAAGCTTGCACAAACTTCCATGTCATTTTTTCTGGTCTTAATAGAAGTATTGCACAGCTATGAGTTTTATATACTGTCTAGTGTATAACATGTTCAACCATTAATATTTGAGAAACATTTTTGAGGATTTGTTTTTCAAGACACTCTTATAAGTATTGGCCTTATTGTAATAAAATATCCTGCTCTTTCTCTCTAGCATGAAATAGATTTTTCCTGCCACAGAAAATGAAGACTATTCAGTGAGTAAGAGAGAAAATCTGAAAAAAATGAAGTTGATTGAGAAAGAGTGAAAACCCATCTGAAGAAATGGGTGCTGAAAAGTTCATACAGATAAAGTGTGTACAAAATATATATATATATTTGTACAGGAATAGTCACTTTAAAAAATCAGCCCTGATGTCTGAATTAGCAACTCATAGGTGAGTACAGATGGTTTAAATTGTTTGATTTAATAGGACAAAAGTTGCCAGATGGCCAAAGACATCTATGAAGTGAAACAAGTATCAGTTAAACAGGAGTGCTTTTTTCTTCTCACCATAGCAGTTGGTTTTCTAGGGGTGCTGAAACTGGGAATAAGACCCAACTGGTACAATTAGTGTTACATAGAAGACAGAAACAAAGGAAACATGGCAAGAAGACAAGAAGTGCAGAGGCCATGTCTTACACCAGATGGTGTTAATGGCATATCTAAATTAGATCCAAAGCTATGTTTTTATGTACTTATGTACAACTAAAGTAGACGTACAGATTTTGCAACAATTCTTTTCTCAGAAACCAACAGAAGTTTATTCTGAAGTGTATTGTTTAACATTTTATTGTCAGTATGAAAAAATCAAGTCTATAGACAGCCCATCCTTCACTTTTAACTATACAAAACTTTGAAATTTGTCAACCTAAACATACCACATTAATCCCAATACATTATCAGTTGTCTGATTATTTTTTTTAAAAAAATCCTGCATCCCTTTTGAGATATATCATAAATATTGTAAACACATAATTGTGGATTATTACTTTGCTTTCACACTGATAATCCATCTGTCCTTCTTCTGACAAATGTCTTAATAACTTTCTTGTATTAACAAATATATTTTAATAATAATGGAGCCATCTCACATATACTTATCCCTGATCTGAAACAACTGACTGATGCTCAGAACCTCTCTTTGAAAGGAAACAATTCCACAATGTGGGTGTAACCACAGAAAAGGCCTGCTACGTAGGCCCCCCCGAAATGTAGCTCCCTCCCCAACAGAACCAATAACTCCATTAGGATTAGAGTAGTATAGGTTTAATCTGGCAAGATTCTATCTACATGTGTGAGCAAACAAAGAATTTGACTGGATTATTGTATGTGATTCTTGGGCTGACCATGACATCAATTTTGCCAGACTAAAGCTATACTACACTATCCCTAAGGAATTCTGCATGTTCTGGGATATTCTAGGAAGTGACATTTGAAACCATCATTACAGACCCCTAGGCCATGTCTAGGCCAAACTTGTATTATCACTCTAGTGTTTTAAATGTATTCTAGGGCAAAGCTTCTTGTGCTGCGAGATTCCCCCCTCTCGCAGGCCTGGCCCTCTATGTAATGACGGATCTTGGGACCACGAGAGGTGGCATGTCGCAAAAAGGGGATTGAGGGGTTTTTTAAAGACATTTTTAAATAGACTTTTAAGGGGTTCTGAGGGGTGGGGAGGTTATGTGGGTTTGGGGGAAAACCCACGGGGGCTGGAGACTAGTCCGGCTGCTATTAATGGTGCCATAGGGGGTGCGGACTCTGGGGGAAAGGGGACTGTTAGAATGCCCTCTAGTGAGGGCTTCTCTATACGCTGAGTGGGAGGGGCAGGTATGGCGGGAGCAGGGGGCCGTATCATGTGGTGGGGACACGTGCTCGCTATCTCCGAGCGATTGCGTGCCCCGGTCCCCTTAGCTCTTCCCGTTCCCCAGGCTGCTTAGAGTCTCAGGGCCCGAGTCTCCGGCTGATGTTGTGTAATGTCAGGTCCGTAGTAAATAAAGCCCCCCTCATTTGTGATCTTATTTAGGAGGGGGGAGCGGACCTGGCAGGTATCACGGAGACCTGGTTGGGCCATGAGGGAGGAGTTCCCCTCGTGGAGATGTGCCCATCAGGCTTCCATGCATTTCATCAGCTGAGAGCTCAGGGTAGGGGCGGGGGGGTGGCGGTCATTCTAAGAGAAGGTCTTGATCCGAGGGAGACCACTGTACCTCAGATAGCCGGATGTGAGTCCCTCTTTATGAAGTGGGGTCATGGGGTGCAGATGGGTCTGTTGATCATGTACCTGGCTCCCTGCCACGTGGCAACGACCCTGCCCGAACTCCTCAATGTTATAGCTGAGGTGGCGGCTGATACCTCCAGACTTGTGGTCATGGGGGATTTCAACCTGCCATCTATCGGTGAAACATCTGAGGTAGCTCGGGAGTTCATGGCTTCCATGACTGCCATGGACCTGACCCAAGTAATCCATGGCCCTACTCATATGGGGGGACACACTCTGGACTTAGTTTTTATCTCTGGTCAGTGGTTGAGTGGCCTTGATATAGGGGATGTAGATATTGAACCCTTGTCATGGTCTGACCACTCGCTTCTTCGACTTGACTTTCCAACCACCGTACCCCGTCGCAGGGAGGCGGAGCCGACCAGGTGGTTCCGCCCCAGGAGCCTGATGGACCCTGATAGGTTCCAGATGGAGCTTGGGCCATTTCCTGAGACTCTAGCTCATGACTCGACTGATGACCTGGTGGCCGCCTAGGATAGGGCGGCTGCTGGGGCTTTGGACAGAGTCGTGCCTTTGCGGCCTCTGACCCGGCACCGAACTCACTTAGCTCCTTGGTTCTCCGAGGAGCTGAGGGAGATGAAGCGCCGGAAAAGAAGCCTAGAGAGCGGTTGGAGGGTCAGTCATTCCGAATCTGACTTGACACTGGTAAGGTCTCATATTAAGACCTACCTAGTGGCGATAAAAGCGGCGAAATCTAGCTATTTTGCCACTCTTATCACGTCATCAGATAACCGCCCAGCCGCCCTGTTTAGGGTGACCCGCTCCCTTCTCCATCTGGGACCCCTTGCAGGGCCGAGCTGAGGACTTTGTACAGTATCTGGATGATAAAATAACTCAGATTCGGGAAGACTTGGCCGCCGACTGGGTTAGTTCAGACGAGATGACTGAGGCAGGCCTTGAGAGTGTTATCTGGGAGGAGTTCGATCCTGTGGCTCTCGAGGACGTGGACAGGATCTTGGGACGGCTGAACGCGACCACATGTTTATTGGACCCGTGTCCCTCCTGGTTGGTGCTGGCTTCCCGGGAGGTTACACGAGGCTGGCTCCAGGGGATTATCAACGCTTCTTTGAGTGAGGGTGTCCTGCCGGCCACCTTGAAAAAGGCGGTGGTGAGGCCTCTCCTCAAGAAGCCATCCCTGGATCCGGCTGTTTTGGCTAACTATCATCCAGTCTCCAACCTTCGCTTTATTGCGAAGGTTGTTGAGAGTGTGGTGGCGCAACAGCTTCCCCAGTACCTGGATGAAGCTGTCTATTTGGATCCGCTCCAGTCCGGCTTCAGACCTGGGTACAGCACGGAAACGGCATTGGTCGCGTTGGTGGATGATCTCTGGAGGGCCCGGGATAGGGGTTATTCCTCTATCCTGGCCCTGTTAGACCTCTCAGTGGCTTTTGATACCATCGACCATGGTATCATGTTGCGCCGGCTGGAGGGACTGGGAGTGGGGGGCACCGTTCTCCTCCTATCTCTCCGACCGGTCGCAATCCATGTTGACAGGGGGGCAGCGGTCGACCCCAAGGCGCCTTGTTTGTGGGGTGCCACAAGGGTCGGTCCTCTCGCCCCTCCTGTTCAACATTTATGTGAAGCCGCTGGGTGAGATCATCCGTGGTTTTGGGGTGGAGTTCCATCAGTACGCTGATGATACTCAGCTGTACATTTCCACCCCAGACCATCCCAATGATGCCTTGGAAGTGATGTCCCAGTGCCTGGAGGCCGTGCGGGTCTGGATGGGGAGAAACAGGCTTCGACTCAACCCTTCCAAGACAGAGTGGCTGTGGCTACCGGCGTCCCGGTATAGCCAGCTGACACCATCGCTGGTTATTGGGGGCGAATCATTGGTCCCCACGGAGAGGGCCCGCAACTTGGGTGTCCTCCTGGATGCACGGCTGTCTTTAGAAGGGCATATGACGGCCATGGCCAGGGGGGCTTTTGGTCAGATTCGCCTGATACGCCAGTTGCGCCCCTTTCTGGACCGGGACTCCCTACGCACAGTCACTCAAGCACTCATCACCTCTCGTCTGGACTATTGTAATGCTCTCTACATGGGGCTACCCTTGGGGTACACCCGGAGGCTCCAACTGGTGCAGAATGCGGCCGTGCGGGGGATTATGGGAGCGAAGGGGCGCTCCCATGTGACTCCTCTCCTGCACGAGCTGCATTGGCTTCCAGTGGACTTCTGGGTGCGCTTCAAGGTGTTGGTGATCACCTCTAAAGCGCTCCATGGCTTAGTGCCGGGGTACTTACAGGACCGCCTTCTGCCACCAATAGCCTCCCACTGGCCGGTTCGCTCCCACAGAGAGGGCCTCCTCAGGGTGCGGACGGCCAGACAATGCTGGCTGGCGACCCCCAGGAGGAGAGCCTTCTCTGTGGTGGCACCTACCCTATGGAACAATCTACCCCCAGAGATACAAGTGATCTCCGACCTCCGGACTTTTCGTCAGGCCCTAAAAACTTACTTTTTTCAGTTAGCCAGTCTGTCTTGATTTTAGGGTTAGTTTTAAAATTTTGATATTGATTTTAAATTGACAAGTTTTAAATTACGGGCCAAATTTATAAATTATTTTAACTCTATTTTTAATTGTAATGTTATATATAGATGTTTTTATTTTGGCTGTTCACCGCCCTGAGTCCGAAAGGAGAAGGGCGGTATAGAAATTTGAATAATAAATAAATAAATAAATAAATAAATAAATAAATAAATAAATAAATAAATAAATCTCTTCCTCTTTCTCCATCCCACCTCTGGGCTGTGTTATGTCTTGTCTCACTCCCCCCTCTCAGAATATGGTTCCTCCTTATGGGAAACTGTTGATACACTGTAGTCCATCACAACCCTTGACATCTTGTACAGACCTCAGGGACAGCATTCAACTGTGAGCAAATCTGAATGATTTTGTCTAACAGATGCAGAGCAATTTTTTCTAGACATTCCTACAAAGTTTCTACAGATCCCCTTTATGAGTATCACCTGAAACAGTGGAAGTATACCTATGTTTCCACCGTTACATGACAAGGAAGACCTTAATAGTGGCTCTAGCTATGTTTGAATTGTTTCCAGTTGAGTAGCAGCAGTGCTCTAGACTTCTCTTCTGTTTCAATTCTCTCAGGTCCTCTGTAAACCACATAGAGTGCCAAGATCTACAAGAGAGGAAAGGTTGCAAAGACGCAATCTAATCCAATGTCTCAGTTGTCTCTTTATTCCAAGCAGCAACCAAAGCTTGGACTATGCAACAAACTGGCAGGAAATTCCCCTAGCTCTCTCTGAAAACCCTCCAGGTCCATCAGTCATCAGATTGGACCAATCTGATGGGTCCAGCTTTCCTAAAATGAATATCAACACCAATGTTAATTAGTGTATGATTTGGCCAATAGGCCAATAGATGTCCCAATTGAAGATCACATAGTCATTGCTGTAAAAGGAACACCAGATCCGGTGTGACCACTGTCTGGTTCTGGAAGAACTAGCTTAGGCTCAGGATTGTCATGAACTCTTGAACCACCTCAGACTCCATTTGTTTTTTTACAAAGAATTAGTCAAAATGATCCAATTTTAAAAAATCTCATCATGTAGAAGAACGTTTATAATTTTCTCCACAAAATTATAGCCATACCTGAAGACACTGTAATACATATTACAGAAAATGTGTACATACCATATTCTCTGAAATGAGTATAAGAGAAATGAAAATAAAGAGGGGGGGAGAAATGAGTGGATTAGAATTGAGAAATAAAACAAAGTATCCATGTACTCCTAATTTCCAGCTTCCATTTATGTGGTGCATTTCTATATGAAATTCAACATATGAGGAATAAATAGTGGTTCCACCCTGTCCCCAATTACAAATAATAATTTATTTCCTTAGAGAAATTAATATTTCCTTTTTGAATTAGAGAGAAGGGATACTGTCTTTTGATTGATCCATATAATAGCTTGTTTGATTTTCAATCATTTCTTCTGGGCCCTCCTTCAATACCTATATTTTAGAGGAAATAGTTATATGTCTACTGCCTTTGGTAGAGGATGCTAGCCTGCTATCTTCATATATGTGGAAAAGGTTTTTGGCTAAGGGTGAACTCAAATTAAAGTGGATGCTTCTGAGAACAGAATTAATGGATATGAGATTTTGGTCATGATTCGGCAACAGTGATTTCTGAGTCTGCTAAAAGAATAAAGGGTGAGTGCTTTTTATACTATTATTGTTATGGCTAAATGGAATCTTCCTTGTGTGAATCTGTATTAGGAACAACTATTTCTTAATGTTGTCCTTTAAAAGTTTCTGAACCTTTTGGCTGTCCATTGATGGAAACAAAATGTTAGACTACATAGGCCCCTGGCTAATCCATGAGCCTTCTTCTTATGTTCTGACTGGTGGTTTACAATAAAAATAGACACAAGCTGACAAGGCAATCTAGCTAAGTGATGTTGGATACCAGCTGTCAAAGCTACAGTTTGTTGTATTGAAAAGTCTCAGAGGCTATTTTCAGTCCTTTCTCTAACACATTCTTCCCACAAGAAAGTGTTAGTGGTTTCCTTGAAAATTCTGCCTGGCCAATCCTAACACATTTTGAAAGGAAAACTTCATGTATCTGTCATTATAGCATGTAATTTGCTTTCTGTCTAGAATGTTGATAGTATCTGAAATTTAAAAACACAGTATGGAAAGCATTTCTCTAAATGGCAGATTTAATTCAGCATGAAGAATTAAAGAGCCTCAAGAAGCAAATGACTTGCTTTGAAAATACTGGAGCCTTCCTTTCTTTTGAATTCTTTCCCTTTTATTATTACATTATTTATTACATGTATTTATATGCCGCCATTCTCCCGAAGGACTCAGGGCGGCGAACACAAGTTAAGAAACAAGTACAATAAAATCATAATTTAATCCAAATAATTAATTAGTAGTAAATAATAAAGCCCGGAATCAGTCTCAGCCTATTTGTTTGAAAAGATACTTTTGAGATATATAAAATGGATAGAGTGAAAATGAGGGTTCTGCAAGGTTTCCTAGAATTAATGTCATTAATGAAAGAATTAATGTAATTAATAAAATCTTAAATTTCACTCTAATACAAACAGAATAGCAAAATTCTGTTTGGCCTGTCCTAAGATCAAGAAGCTGCTTTTGAATCAAAGTAAGAACAACTCTAAGAAGTTATTTAAGTTTTTTAAAACTACCACGCACTCAACTTTTCAAAACTGATGTAACACAGAATAAACAGTGCTAATTTGTTTATGTGAAGAAAATTAAACAGGGAAAAAGTAATCTAACAGAGCTAGATATAAATAAGCTATTTATGTTACTGTGCCTTTTAACTTTCCCCAGAAGTTTAAAAAAAACCCTGAAAAGTCTGCTGAATCATTGTTATGTGTGAATTCATATATATAGTTTACCAAGTCAGGCCCCATCAGCCAATTTTAATGTTTCATAATTATTTTTTCAGAGAAAACATTATTTTTCTTAAGAAAATTCAAAAATCAAGTATCGAATGAGTTAGGAAATGTTTAAAATAAAGTAGCAACTCATTTAATAGTAGAACAAATATCAAATTATGTATTTAAAAAAAGCACAGAAGTTACTCCAGTATTTACTTCTGCACGGTTCCAGGTTTTCTCACAATAGTGGGCAAGAATTGAAATAAGTATTGGGACACAACAATCATCCCCTAAATCTCTCATGTTCAATAGTTCTGTTGTCTGAAACAAACTATACTCATTCCGATGCATCTTTATAAAAGCCCTTTACAGGAAGAGAAATTGACTAATTCAGTTTGTCATATAGAAGAGTTTAATGTGGATAAATGTAGTCTTTTTACACACTGTCCATATGCACACATGTATATGTGAACTCAAGCAATTCAATAAGGACTTGACTGTTTTTGAGACCTCTTCACCTCTCCACATATTTTTTTTGTACGTGTATCTTAATATGGTATGTTTGTTGCAGCAATCTTCCAAATAAGAAGGCTACCTAAAATATGTATTTGTTTTCATTTGGAAATGTTTGAGAGCATATGGTCTAGAGGTGAAATCCAGCAGGTTCTAACAGGTTCTGGAGAACCGGTAACGGAAGTTTTGAGTAGTTTGGAGAATCGGCAAATACTATCTCTGGCTGGCCTCAGAATGAGGTGGGAATGGAGATTTTGCAATATCCTTCTCCCAGGAGGGGAGGGAATGGAGATTTTGCAGTATCCTTTCCCTGGAGTGGGGTAGGAATGGAGATTTTGCAATATCCTTCCCCTGCCACACCCACCAAGCCACGCCCACAGAACTGGTAGGGAAAAAAATGGATTTCACCCCTGGTATGGTCCTGTAGAATGTATCTGTAAATATTAGAAAAAAGAAATAAATGTTAGTAATATTACAGTTGATGGGGGTCAGCCTTCTCTACCATTGGTCCTGCCCTATGGAACCCTTCTCTTCTCAGAGGTGAGGTGGGTCTTCCATTAGCCTGGCCTTCCAGAAAAGCATGAAAACATGACTCGGTGACCTTCCTTGAGGTACAGAAACAAGCTTAAAGCTTTTGGGCTGGTTAGCTCTCTGAGACCCCTCTCTTCACCTTTTAATTATTTTTTTACAGTGTGTGCCTCTTTTAAATTTTATATGCTGTTATTGCGTTTTTAATATTTTACTCTACACTGCCCACAGTCTCTCTAGGAAGCAGATAGATGGTTTTAAAATTTGAGAAATAAATAATTTTCTCTTTAGTATTTCAAGTATTTCACTTCATTTGTGGGCCTTTATGAACAGATTCCAAACCAAATTACTTTGTTTGAACTAAAGTAGTGCTACCAATAATGGTTTTTAGTGGGCATGTACCTAAGAGGAGTATAGAAAGGCAATGCAATATATAATACAATGTAACCCAATATAAGCAAAAAGCAATATAAAAATAATATAAATGACAAAATAAAAATGTTTGGTAATACTGTTTGATCTGAAATGATAAACATACCTATATAGATATACATAAGTGCCTAAATAAAAGGTCAGGTATACATTTAACAAAGGAGGAGGTAGTAAAAAAGGAGGGGATGGAACATCTTCTCAAAGCAAACAAACATAAAACAACTTTGTCACATAGAGCTACCCACACACACATAATATATTTTGTCATTACCCCTTTTCTATACAACTAGAAAATTGTATAGAAAATTATAGCTATAGAAATATGAAAGTTATGATCTTCCAAGTAAAGGACAGAACTCTATGATCTTCTAAGGAAGATAGCCCTGACCCAAATGTTACAGCACTGGTATTGATTGATTAATTGATTGATTGATTGATTTACTTATGAAAATTTATATGGTCACCTAACTCAGTCTCCATGATGATGGGTGGCTTACAAAGATAGAAGCCTAATATAAAACAATAAAAAGCTGTAACCCCTATCAGCTCCCCTGGTGACAACAATCAGTCAATCAAATAAGGCATTTGATGGACTCCATCTGACTCTGGGTTTTAGTATATATGCTCAACCACTCTTTCCCAATGTCCCATTACATCCTTTCCTTTACAATAACTATAAGCTATCACACATACACATGCACAAATATTGTGTGAAACCACCTATTTAGTTTGGCTCAGCCTCAATTTAATAGTACCATTTAGAATGTTCATATTAGCATACTCCAATGACTCCATTTAATAGGTTGAAGTGTTTGAAACTTTTCTTGCTATTTCTAAAATCAGACCCACATGTTTCACATGTTTCAACTAACATTGCCCCTTGTCATTCGATATGACTGATATCGCCAATAAGAGGACTCCTGAAATTGTGCAGTATGTTTGATATCTTCAAGAATTAAGTAGTAGTTCTGGACAATTTATCTATTTTTCCATAGTTGTTACTGAACAATACAAAATTAAATGAAACAGTCTGTACAAAGGTACATTTTCTTAAAAGCTCCATTTATGATAATAAATGGATATATTAATAATGCTGGTACAGGTTTAGGTGACCTATCTAATGCACAGTTAGAAAATATCTTTAAACAGCATATCACTATGAATTTTGTTTTATTTTTGTTCTGAGTTTTGTTTTGTTTTTTTGGTAGGGAAATTTTTTCACTCTCTACTTTCCAAACAGAGGCACGAGTCAGAAGAACTCTTAGAAAGTTCAACTGTCATTGTGCTGATGTGTCTTCTGTCTGTAAATGCATGAAAAGCTGCACGTAAAGCATTTGCTCTACCAATGACCTGTTGCTTTTCAGAAATAAATTAGTTTTCAACCTAAAGCTGAATTAATGGCTCACCAGATAAACAGGTTTTTATCAAATGCTAAACTAAATAAGTACTCTACTAACATTATTTTAGGAAGAGCGTATACAATACTAAAGCAGGGCTCTCCAACCTTGGCAACTTTAAGCCTGGAGGGCTTCAACTCCCAGAATTTCCTGGTTGGGGAATTCTGAGAGTTGAAGTCCTCCAGGCTTAAAGTTGCCAAGGAAGGAGACCCCTGCTCTAGAGGACAGGTTGACACTCAGGTAGATGGATTTTAGGTAACAATTATAGATTCATATAGTAATGCCTTTTCTAAAATTTGTTGATTAATTTCATATCATGGCAGTTTTTAATATAATGTCATGGAAAATATAAAAATGTCTACCATGAGGCCAGTGTTTTTACTTAAGTTCAAAGATTTTTCTCTTACTTTTCATATTTAATGAGTATTTGTTTATTTATTTTTTCCTGATGGCATCATTTTAACCAAAAAAGGGAAGAATCACTGATATGATTCTTCTGCAAAAGAATATATTTATACATTCTTTATGGGTATGGGGATGCATATGTATATATACTGTATTTGTGTGTGTTGTGTGTGTAAGGTATGTGGGTAAGTGAAGGATCCAACCACAGAGAAGATAAAGGATGAAAACAGATGGTATTCTTGTACTACATAAAATAACAGCTTCAAACTACATTGTGAATATGATGCTCAAAGCATAGAAGCAGACAGTTATAAAAATAAAGCAACTGTGAAGAATAGAACTGTTGCTTCCTTTTATTTTATGATGAAATGGTGTTCTGGTACTTTAATTCCAGGAATGAAAGTTAGAAAAGTACAGAGGAATTTTGAAACAGAAACCTTGGGGATAGAATAAGAAACTATGAAAACTTTTCTGCTCACCTTGGCACCAAAACTGCAGCACAGAAAATGAAATACATCCAAATGAATATCTAAGAAAGGAGCCACAAAAAAAAAAAAAAAGGAAAAAAAAGAGAAGAATCTTACTATTTATGAATGTAATTTTTATGAATAGGTCTGCTCTAGTGCTAACTGGCAATACAGCTTTGGAAAGAGACATTTCCAAAAGGTGAGAAATGGATATGGGAATTGAGGCCCACAGCAGCTTGGAGTCAAGCAGAGTCTGCAGCCTGAATTTCAATAGTGAAGAGAAGACCAGTAGGGAAACCAATTAAAAGGCATGACTCATAGCTTAATAGCTTACCTGGCAGCAATGTAGTAAAGGCACCACAGTTAACACTGCAATCCCGCACAGATTATGGAATAATTTGTAGCACTGAGATATGATGTGGGAAACTGGTATCCAAGGTACCTGAAAGATTTCATCATCACAGCTTGGAGCAGGGACTTGTCACCTTCCCTAGCTGTGTCACTTTCTCTTTTCTCAATGACGGGATGCAATTGAAAGCAGGAGTATAAAAATGTACTGTAGAGGGTGTCCTTCCATTACCTCTTCTGTGGCCTCAGAATATGTTGGGTGGGAAAAAAACCCCACTTTTTATGTACTTGTGGGCTAGATTAGATTTTACTAAAGAAAGTGGTTTCTTTAAGCTTTAAACCCATTCAGTCCTAACCCTCCCGATGAAAAGTGAAAAGTCAGACCAGCAGAAGTTGCATTTTGGAGTGTACTCTTGATAATATACCACATAAATTTCTAAGCTGTCAGAAGTTTTGCACTTCTGCTGTTCAATGATTTCCCCCACCCACCCTCTTTAACAGACTTTCTAAAGAAATAAATTTAATGGAGAAAAAAATGGTAGAAAAATACTGGAGAGTTACATATGGGAGATTGTCATCTGGATACTCTCCAGCTCCCATTTGCAATAAAAACTTTCTAATAGAATTCCTTGATGAAGATTTTCTCCATTAGAGCTATTAAAATCTTATATAAGTTGGTCTCAAAAGTAAAGGCTAATTGGTATTTCATTACCTTTTTTCCTTTTTTTACACCTCTGGTTTTAAGTTTGCATTCAATCATTTCATTCCTTGCATTCAAAGCATTTGAATTTGCTACCATGCTGTGAAACTATGAGTTAATCGGTACGTTGTCCAGTAGAAATATTCTATTCTGGATATCCTGAGGATTAACAATAAAAGCAAAACAGTAGCTTAATTAATTATCCTAAACTAAAATGTTCATTAAATAATTAAATTACTGTCATTTCAATTCCCATGACATTTGTCAATATAATGCACAGACTGAAACAAGATTTAAATTTTGTTATAAATATTGCACTCTTTCAGTTCTTATCAAAATGTGTATGCCAGTAGGCAATCAATATAAGATGGTGGCCTAGTAACCAGGAGACTGTGAGTTCTAGTCCCACCTTAGGCATGAAAGCTATCTGAGTGACTTTAGGCCAGTCACTCTCTCTCTCATCCCATCTCACCTCACAGAGTCTTTGTTGTGAGGAAGAAAGAAATAGTGCATGCTCTCTTGATCTGATGGAGCAATATGTAAATTAGAGATTTTCAATCTGGAAAATGTATGCATCTCCTATTTTTGCTAGCATTGTACTTAGAATGCTACACCAGTTGCTGAGGTTGCTGATACTTCTTGTTCCATTACTATAAGTCTAGATGGTCTTAATGGCAAGATAAAGCTGGGGCTTATATTATAAACATTATTGGATAGAAATAGTCCAGTGACAAGAACATGCTCTGCTAAATTCCTTATTGGTGATTGGAAGTATTATGGAATAACTCAAGGACTTTCAACCAAGTAAAAGCAACAAGATAAAATATTAAAATAATAAACATTAACATTAACATTGATTTAAAATTAACAAAGCTGGCAAGGAAGGGAGCAAGATGCACACAGGGTGAAGGTGGAGTCTTATCTCACCTCCAGTATAATACACCCCTCCCCATTGAAACCCCAAGCAAGTTGGTTTTTAAGCCCTTTTGGAAGACCAAAAGTGTGGATGAGAATATTATCTCAGAGGGCACAATGTTTCATGGATGGGAGCCATGGCAGAAAAGTTCTTCTCCTGGACTCCATCAGCCAGAATTCTTTGATTAATGGGTTCTGCATCATGCCTCTTCTATCAGCACAGGTTGGGCAGGCCTATCCCACTGAGGTGAGATTTCCTCAGGTAACCTGGATTAATGCCATAAAGGAGTTTGAGCAGATAATTAACACATTGAATTGGACAGTTAGAAACCAACTGTCAACCAGTGTGATACGTGCAACAGCAGTGTAACATGGGCAACTCTAGGAACCCAAAAACTATTCATGCAGCTGCATTCTATACCATCTGAAGTTTACAAATACTTTTCAACTGTAGCTCCATGTACAGCACATTGCAATTGTTTTGTTTTAATATGAGATGGCCAGGGCTGAGTAACTGAGTGCAGAGAGTCATGATCCAGGAAAGGGCACAAGTGGCACACAACATAAAGTTGTGCAAAAACTCTCCTAGCTACAACTGCCACCTGTTCTTCAAGCAGGAGACAAGAGTACAGGAAAACCCTCAGCTTTTGGACTGGATCTGTCTGAAACAGTACACCCAGAATTGTTAAAGTTATGTTAAACTCCCAGATCCCAAAGCTCCATGCAGATATCTATCTATCTATCATCTATACATCTATCTATCCATCCATCTTTTTTGTATCTTATATGCTGCCCTGGCATTTAACCTGGTGAAAATCAGGTTAAAATTACAGATAATAAATATGTAACAAATAAATTCAGTGAGTATTACTGCTGAGGAAACATGCACAGCACTTTGGCAGTTAGAGTCAATTTTATTTTTACAGCAGCTTCATCATTCTGTTTCCATTACAGTGACTTTCTAATCAATACATCAGTAAGAAAGTAAATGTACATCATATGCTTTATCTTCAATTGTATGTATTTTTTTAGATTGAAAGACAGACAAATATACAAACTGTCATATGAACAGTTCTACAGAAGCAGACATTCCTGGCTCTGTGGCCTACCTGACTTGTAGTTCTTTTTCACACTATTTTCTGAATATTGTAGCTATTTGGATCTATTTTAATGGATTAAATAATATGTTGACATTCTGTTTGGTAAACAACCAGTATCTTACATTCTCTTCATTTACTAAAGATTGACTGGTGGCTGGAATAGAGATAGTTTTGAAAATCCAAAGAAGCAGTGAAAGTAAAGTTGGATTGTATAATACTTCTTATGAGACAGGGGTGAAATGCTCCCGGTTCGGACTGGATCACCCGATCCAGTAGCGAGGGTGGCGGGTGGTTCGGAGAACCAGTAGCAAAAATTCCTGCCCCCCCATGCCCAGTTGAGCCGTGTGATCATCAGAACCTTTTTAAAAATATATTAAAAGCATTTTTTCTACAACCTCTTCAGTTGAAAAAATGCTTTTAAAAGTAAAAAAAAAAGCCTCTGATGATCGCGTGGCTCAGCTGGGATCATCAGAGGCTTTTAAAAGAAAAAAAATGGTTTTAAACATTAAAAAAAAAGTTGGCCACGCCTACTCAGTCACATTACCCCCCCACACCAAGACATGCCCACAGAACCGGTAGTAACAAATTTTACATTTCACCACAGTTATGAGATGATAGGTAGAAGTGAGAAGCTATGTTATCACTTTAATCTTTTGATAATGGGTATTTTGAACCTTACCATAGTTACCATGGCAGAACAACAAAGCTCTTTCTCTCATGGTACCTATATATAATTTATTGGCACATATGAAATTTCAAATATCCCACTAAAGAACAGAACTGCCGATCCCAGTCCTAATTTATATTTAATGTTTCAGTAAAAAAAGGAAGCACAGTATGAGTTCGTTAGAAATAAGCCAAACAAAACTGTTCCATTCTTCTTAATTTATAAACACTTAAATTAAGTAAATTGTATTATTGCTTTTCCATTATTATTATTATAAACTTTTATTCATTAAATATGAAATTCAGTCAACTGAACATTTAAAAATGTATCACAAATATCAGTGGTACTGATGGTTGATACGGGTTGCTGCCAGCATCCTAAATATCGACCAAGTATCTTCTTAAAATTTATGTTGTTCTGAGTAGCACGGTCTTTTGCAGTTCCGCTGGTGTTATAGCAGGAAGCTGCAATTTCTTGATGTATTTTGTAAAATTCTTGGACATGGTACCAAGTGTACCAATGACAATGGGTATACTATTATTTGTTGTTGTTGTTGTTTTTGTTGTTGTTGTCTCTTTTATTCATTAAACATGAAACTCAGTCAATTGAACATTTAAAAATGTATCACAAATACCATTGACTGGCGCTGATAGTTGATATGGGTTGCTGCCAGCATCCTAGGTATCAACCAAGTACATCATTATTATACTTTATTCATTAAACATGAAACTCAGTCAACTGAACATTAAAAAATGCATCACAAATACCATTGACTGGTGCTAATGGTTGATACGGGTTGCTGCCAGCATCCTAGTACCTTCTTAAGATGTATGATGTTCCAAGTAGCACACTTTTTTGCAGTTCCGCTGGTGTTATTGTAGGAAGCTGCAATTTGTTGATGTATCTTATAAAATTCTTCAACATGGTACCAAGTTCCCCGATGACAATGGGTATCACTTTTACATGTTTCATCCATAGCCATGTAGTTTCATGGCTAGGTCGTGATATTTCATGATTTTTTTCCAGTTCTTTTTCTTTGACTCTGGCATCTCCTGGTACGGGCGATGTCAATAAATTGTATGTTTTGGTTTTCAACAACTGTAATATCTGGCGTGTTGTGTTCCAAGTGACAATTCATCTGTATTCAAAAGTCCCACAAGATTTTCACCTTCTCATTTTCTATAACTTTTTCCACTTTATGTTCCCATGACTTTTTGGATACAGGTAAGTTGTATTTTTTTACATAATGACCAGACATCATCATCATCATCATCATCATTATTATTATTTGATTGTTGATCATCACACAGTCAGCTAAATGTTCAGACTGGGTTTGGCATTTTTGTCTACCTATCGAGTCCTTACCAAGGATCTGGATGCTTGATGGCATTACAGACATTGTCACAGGATGGAAGCTGTTCCAAGTAAAGCCACCTTCTGCAATTGACTGATGGCCAATGGTGTTCAAGTGGTGCTCCAGTTGCTTTGGGATTGTACCCAAGGCGCTTTTTACTATTGGTACTTGCTTGCTTTTGCCACAATTGTTCTATTTCTATTTGTAGGTCTTTTTATTTGTTATATTCTCCAATTCTTTCTCTTCTATTCTGCTGTCTCCATCCACTGCCACATCCACTATCCAGACTTTTGTCTTTCTTATCGACAATTGTTAAGTCTGGGGTGTTATGTGGCAGGTATCTGTCTGTTTGAATTCTAAAGTCCCAGAGCAATTTAACTTCTTCATTTTCTATGACTTTCTCTATTTTATGGTCCCATCAGTTCTTGCTTACAGGCAAATGATATGTCTTGCAGATCTTCCAGTGCAACATCGTTGCTACTTTGCTATGCCACTGCTTGTAGTCAATCTGTGTGATCTTCTTGCAGCAGTTTACCAGGTGGTCCACTGTTTCATCAGCTTCTTTGCATAGGCCACACTTGCTGTCTGTTGCTGTCTTCTCAATTCTGGCTTTGTTATTGTTATATCCAGTGGTGGGATTCAAGTAATTTAACAACCGGTTCTCTGCCCTAATGATTTCTTCCAACAACCAGTTTGCCAAACTGCTCAGAAAGTTAACAACCGATTCTCCCGAAGTGGTGTGAACTGGATGAATCCCACCACTGGTTATATCCCACCCAAAATTAGGATTGGATGTAAGTATTATAAAAATAAAGAAACAAACTTGGAATATTAACTCCAAGTAACTAAAGCAAGTACAATGATTGATAATTTTAAAAGACACTGTAAGGTTCTTACCTTTGGGACTGCTCTACTTAGGGCATCTTAAGAAGATGCAGCAGTTACAGCCGTCATCTGGTGTTTGTACATAATCTCTTTTCCACAATCCCAGTTATAGGAACAAGAACAAAAGAAAAAACTGCTTTTCTTGTGCTGCTACTTGAAAAACTCAGATCATTCAAATCAAAACATAGTATTCATTTGGAAGAAATATGGGCTTTTGGGGTCATTTAAAACATAACTGAGGCCAAAAATGTACGTTTACAAAAGTATTTAGAATTTATTAAGAAGGCATGGATGTGTATTGGGTTTAGAAGAAAGAGTTAAGTTTCATAAGATGAACAATAGGATGAACAAAGAAATAATGTGTAGGCATATTCAGTATCATATGAAAAGTTAACCAGAAATTGTTGGAGCAAATGCAAAAATAAAACCAAAGCATACCATTCTGTTATTACTCACATCTGGAAAGTTATTCATTATTGGATATCTTCTTGAGAATTAGAACATTTCTTCATTGCAATTTGAAAGAGGAGATAGAGATAGAGAAATATAAGGTTCCTCTTATATTTCTCTATAAACAGCAGCTCTTTTTCTGCATAAAGTATAAAAGAACACATGTACTAGCTAATTCCTTTCTTGACATTTAACCACAAGAGAAAGAAATTATTTTTACTCAGGGATTCAATGAACATACTTTCAAAAACTGGGGAGGGGGCCACCAAAACAAAGCAAGTACCACTTCTGATGTTGCATGGAAGCATGAAATGGATGGGACTTATATTATGGCAGAAGGATGTTTTTATCATTTTGATAAAAGACTTAGATTCTGTGCATGCATCTGCAAGTTTGCCCATTCAAGCATAGAAATTGTATCTAACTACTTGGGATTAAAGCCAAAGTTAAATTGTTGATTTTTCTTTTTATTTATGTATTCAGTTATTTCAGTTAACACTGATCCTCCTTTTTATATTAGGAAGCAAGAAAAAAGGTGAAGAGATAAATCTGTTTTTAATGTACGGTATGTATTTTCTACTGAACGAAGCCTCTTTAGCTGCATAATCCTTCATCAATTTGTCAAAAACTGCCATCACTAGGTAAAGAAGAACTCTTCAATTCTGTATCTCATTTTGGATTGATCTATGTGCCACTTTTTTAATACTTCAGCTCAGGATAACATTTGCTCTTTCATGTTCTCAGTTTAAGCCACTGGGAATTGAGCGTTTTTCAAAGGATAATTATACCAATCTGCATATAAAAGGCTAGATGTCCTACAGAGAGTTCAGCTGAAAAGCAAATTCTTCCCCAAGATGAAAATGAGAAATGAGAAGTAAATCCCAAAACTAAAGATTCAGTGAAGTTAATGTGTTTTTCTTCTATGAAGTGACTGTGGGTTTGCAAAATGACTAGGGGATTATTCAGTTATTCTGTCAGTTACTCTTTAAAAATGGAGCTATTATAGGGTGATTTCACTTAGAAACTCATTCTCTGTCTTGGTCATCCATCCATTCATTGTTCATTTGTATGTGTTTATTTACTTACACTCATAGTACAATATATAGGTTTAGGTTTATTACTGTATAAACTATGGAAAGGTCTACTAAAGAAACATAAGTGGATTCTTTTGTTGCTAGATTATCACTGGTGAAAAAAATGAATGATACTTGATAGATAGATTAATTGATTATGCACCATTAAATTAGTATAAGCTTAAGCAATGACAGATATAAATGTTCTACAGTACGATCTTCCACCATCAGGCTCTTTAGGTCTTCCAATGGTGCACACTCTCTTCCCACTCTCTGTTAGTAGTCTTCCTCCTCTCTTTCCTTCTACCTTTCTCTGCATTATGGACTTGTCAAGCGAGCCAGATTTTTGCATAATGTGTTCAAAATTGGATAATTTTAGACTGGTCTTGTGCAGGAAGTCTGGAATGATTTATTCTATGACTTTTTGTTTGTTCGTTAGTTTGGCTAACAATTATATTATCAAAAGTTTTGCCCAACACCAAAGTTCAAAAGTGTTAATATGCTCTTTATAGTGCTTCTTCGAAGCTTAACTTTTGCTTCTATACATTATCATAGGAAATACCATTGTTTGTACAACTGTAATCTTGGTAGATAAAGACACATGCCAATGTCTGAATATCTTTTCCAAGGCCTTCATAGCGGTTCTACAAAATGTTAAACTACCACCTCAATATCTTCACTGTCAAAGCTGGTTGTTCAAACTATTTCAGATTGGAATTTGACTATAAAACTCATTAATCTCATCTTCTGCATTAACATTTGGTGCATAAATTTGGGTAACTATTTTATTAAATGTTTATCTTTGTAGACTAGTTGATATTCTCTGGTTATTTATTGCATTGTACCCAAATACTGTCTTTTCTATGTCCTTCCTGATTATGATTATGAAAACAGCACCATTTCTTCCTCTTTTTTTGTGCCCTGAGTAATAAACAGCATGATCTTTTGACTTAAAGTATCCAATTCTGGGCTATTTAAATCCACGGATGCCTAAGACGTTAATGTGTTTTCAATTAATTCAATTTTGTATCATGTTGAGCTTTCATATGTTCATGCTTCTTATGTTCCTGTCCCTGCTGTAATTCTGTCTTTGCAGCTTTGAATTTTTCTTTCCTACATGACAACATCAATAGCTAGACATCCTGAAGGTTTTAATCTAGCTGTGTCATAAACACCATTAGTACGCTAAACGATCACTACTTCTTCAATAGCAAGTTAAGTGCCATCTGACCTGAGGGGCTCAACATCTGGCACTATATTATCAGTCACTTTATATTGTTTATTTTTGTGATTTTCTTGGTAAAATACAGGAGTATATTTCACAGTATGAAATAATATATTTGCCATTGTCAGCAGAGTAATCACCCCCCTCCAGCATTCTCCTATATCACTGTTGCACAATATACCTGTGCAACAGCAATGACTTTAATGTCTGGGCTTACCATCTTGATACTCTTTGCTCATCCATCCTAGGAACTACCTAACATAATGAGGAAACATAGCAGGACTTGAAGTGGGGAGAGAACATTCAGCTTATTATACTTTAAAATTCAACTGACAAATGGACCCCTACTAAGACACATGGATTTATTTCTGAATTAAGTCCTTTATAATTTTAATTAAAATGCTATTAATACATATGGTAGGCCAACTTTATCAAAACTTTGTATATAGTCATAAATATTGATATTTCCCATGTGTTATGGCAGCATAGCAAGCTGGCTTATCTCATGGGGAATTAGATCACCATATTTAAACAGATTTCATTTACATTAGCATATTATTCTGTGTCACTTCTGCTCAGATAAGCAAATTGCAAGCTTAACATGAACTGAATTGTTAAATGAGATATACTCTGAGATCATCTAGTGAAGCCATGTTCCATATATTAGGAGTAACATAATGGTCAACAACCTTTTTTTTTTGTAATTAAATTCTAATATCCATTGCTTTACTTTATCTAAAATGAAATAAGATATTTAAGCTATGTGGATTTTACTCTGGAACTCTCTTATACAACTTTTTGAGTCATTTTGCATGATCATAATAAAGTTAACATTCCTTTATGGATTTTTTTCTATGAAAAATGATTGCTGTGCCTTGTTTTAGGGTAATGAAAACTTATATTTCATACATTTTTATTGATTGATTGCCAGATGCCAATATTATTCTTTCTAAGATTAGGAAAAACCCCTTTAAACTGATCACACTTTTAAGACTCTTCTTAATGATAGCTTTGTTCTTAATTGAGAGTGGATGGCTTTGCTGTCTCAGTGTCATTGTGATATGGTATGGAATTTAGATAAAGAAAAAATAGAATCACATAGGGAAACAGTCCACTTTAGTCTTGCTTTAGAAATTCATTATTGTATTTTGTTACATATTTATACATCAGTCAAAAATTATAAATATAGCATTTTGATAGGAATAAGGCAGGGACAGTATAGAGACTGAAAGAGTGAATGGAATTCAATACCACAGGCCATCAAACTGGATGCTGGAGTTGTTATGATAAAGATCTGAGTCTGTTTTAAATAGAAATCTTTGTCAGGATTGAATCTACGTTACACAGAATTGCAACTGAAAGAAATAGAAGCTATTAAAATCCGCTGATGAATTTGTATAATGGTAGATGCATAAAACCTTCTGGACATGATGGATTTTCATTTGATTGATATATTGAGACTTTAAAATAACCTTCACCTACTTTCAATGAAGTTCATCTTATAGTTCTCCTAAATTGGGAGAAGAAACTGCCTTATACTCCAGTTATTGTATTACATTGTTAAAGTGGGATGCAAAATCCAAAGTGAGCCATAGATTATAGTTCATTCTTTCTACTACTGTCCACTAACTTGAATGGCAAATTTGTTCCTGCCATTGAAAATAACGTGATACATTGGACACACAATTTCAGTTGTGCCTTTTTGGGGAGAAGTTTTGAAGAAATGTAAAATGAAAAATTAAACAAAATTATATAACCAAGCAAAATAGTCCAGGTCTTCGGAAATATTAATAAGAGCTTCCTTCTCTTGGGATGGTTAGAATTGTTTCATCTGGCAAGACCAAGGCATATTCTGCAAATGCAATGTTTTCTATTTCCCCAATCTTGCATAACTTGAGAACTGTATAAAATTGAAAGTTGTTAGCATGAAAAGGTGAAGAAGCACATGGCGATCCAAGCCTTCAACAAGAAAATGTGTCTGTTTCTGCCAGCTTTTAATTACTATCTCATTAACACTCAGATGTCAATTACTGTGGCAAAGGCAATACCCAAATGGCGTGGTTGATGTCACGGACCAGGTAATGAAATTGACCTCGTCAGTTGAAGCCCAGCAGTTTCCTGATACCACTTGGACACTGGTTTCAGACACTCTTCAGGGTAGCATAATATACTAAGTCACTATCTAGTGAATCAATCCCTCAAGTGTAATGAGGGATCGAGAGCAGAAGATTGTACTTGCATATGTAATAACAACTTTAAGTATAATTAAAGAAATTTAATTGCTGGTCTGATTCATTTCAGGTTAATAAGTACAATAACATGTTGATTTTGTATTGTTAATTTAAAACTATATGCTATTGGTAGAGGGACATTTTAAAATAAAGCATATTTACAGGATTACCTAAAATATTTTAATGCTAATTGAAAAAAATGCTCATAGTAGTCCCACTGCTGTTGTTGGTGGCAAGAGGATTTTCACAAGCAATTTTATTTGCCTGCCATCACCAATGTCCAAAGACATTGTTTTGTTTTCCTGATCATTCAGCTTTTACAGCAGATATACAAATTATAAGCTACAGTATAAATACATACACAATTAATGGGATTTCCTATCCTAAAATTCTGGGATAGTGTGTTGCTGAATTTAGGGTTTGTAGCTAATTTCTCTGATAACAACCAGAAATATCTTTTATCTTTTTCTTTATCATTTAACATTAGTCCTGAGGCAAGATGGTCACTAGTCTTCCAGCTGGCAGCAAAACAATAACTAAAAGAAGTACAGGAGGCCTGGAGAAAGGAGTGATATAATAACAGTGTGAATTATTAATCTCACTATTATAAAATAGGAGACTTCGTCCAATATTTCTGTAAATAAGTAGGGAACCAAACAGGGAATAAAATCTCAAAAATTGAGATTTTTCATATAGTAATTGTTCTATTAGAAATAGTTGAACAAGAAAGTATGTTAGTATGTTGGAAAATAAAGGGTTGGCAGTGGGGACAGGGCAGACTTTTTCACTGTTAGTATGACATAACAAAGGCATAACAAAGACATAACAAAGGCATAACAAAGATATAACAAAGAGAATAATATCACTGAAGTTGGGAGGCAATTTTTTTTTAAGTTTTAAAAAACAAAATAAATATGTTAAATAACTTATTTCAAAATTCTTAAAATGTCAACAACAACAACAAAAATTAAACCAGACCAGCAGACCTTGTCATTGTGTTGCTCTATTTTGGAAAAAGTCCCTGATCTTTGAGCCACAATAATAGGCAGAGCACACAAGTTTGGTCACCAGTTGCCACTCCCTGTGTATATTTTAAAACATTGCGCTCCCATTTGGCAATCTGACTATAAAATGCATAGCATAACCCAGATTAATCCAACTGACTTAAAAAAGAGATGAAATATGTAAGTATTCTAATAACTGCAATAGGAAATGCACTGCTATAATATATGTGTTGGTTGTATGAACTCCTTTTTCTGCTGTTTAAAAAACAAAGAATCCCTCATTGTTTGTTGTAAAATAACCTTGATTACCACACTGAGTAGGAGTTAAAAATAATTAACATTTTTAAAACTAGGTTTATAGTCTGTTCAGCTGTTATGTACTCTGAGAAGCCTACAACCCCAACATAAATAAACAAAATCAAAACAAACAAAAAATAACCCAACCATAAATACCTAATTCAATGTGTAAAATAAGTTCACTAATAATTTCGCATGAAAAAAAAAATACATGTATAATAGACATGTTTGCATAAAGGGGATACTGAGTTGGAACAGAAACAGAAGAATATGTTTCTTTGTTTATGGACTGATTTTTTTTTTTGTCATTGTGAGAGATGTACAAAAATATTCTGTGGTATATTTGTGCAAAAGGAAAACTAGAAAAAATTCTAATGAATAGATGAAAGCACTTGTTGATTATGTATTTATGAAAGAGGGAAGATTCTGAGGGAAATTATTTAAAAGAGGGAAGCGAACAAATGGGAAAGTGTTTCATTGAAGAGTGACAAGCAATTAGAGAAAGAGAGCTTCCACAAAAGTGCTAACAGCCCCTTGCAGGTGGGAATGAGCATGCTGAAAGGAACCCAACTAGAAAAGAAAAAGAAACTAACACCTTTTCATTTATCTCTACAAAGCTGGGAGAACCTGCTACAATTAACTTGAATAAAAAGTGTTAAGAAGACTAAGAGGAGCAGTAAGAAGAAGAGAAAGAAGCACAAAGCATTTCAAACTTATGAAAGACTTGTATTTTTCCATTTAAATGTTCTAATATTCAAATTAATTCTTTACCCTACTCTCTTTTCATTCTATGTCCCAACTCCTTTTCCCATACATAAAGTAAATGAATAATTAACTTACAATGCAGTCTTTTAGAAGCCTATGCAGTAAACCACCCTTCCCCATATTTTCAAATCAGACTGGCTTGGCATGCAGCTACCATGTTTTTCAGTAGGTATGAATTCAGATAAAAAATTAAATAGCATCTATCTGTGTAAGAAATGTGTTTCCATGTATCCCAATGCGTGTCAAACATTTTGCTTTATTTCAGGTCAAACATTTTGCTTTATTTATTTTTGAAGAAAGTTATTGCTTTCAGCAGATTTCCGGAATGCTTCATAAAAGTCACAATGAGCAATTCCATTAATGATAATAGGATTGTTAGCACTTATTCTTTCTTGTAAGATTATTATCTTAATATAATTAAGTAAGAGCATTCTTTAAAAAAGGAGCTTGTGCTATTTAATATATTTAAGTAATTTAAGGGAGACAGAGACTGATTTACTAATAAGAAGTAGGATAATATCTTATGGAAACTTTAGAATTTCTGAGGGGGTCATAAAATGTATTGGCAAGGATGAAAACTATGTATGCAATATTACATAACTTCACACTCAAGCAAATGTCACACCACATACTAGGATGTGATGTTGAGTAAACATGAAAAAAACCATGCTGTATTTTTTAAAAGCAATTTTCAGGACATTTGTAAGCAAGAACCTACGGGATATACTTGTCCAGAATACTGGACTAGAATTGTCCAGATTGTCCAGATTCCAAGATGATAGATAGATGATAGATAGATAGATAGATAGATAGATAGATAGATAGATAGACAGACAGACAGATAGATGGCATGTTTACAAGTGACACAAAATGAAATTGTTGATAAGCACTTTCCATCAAACTCTAACATAAAATATGGAAATACAAAATAACCAAGTGAAAATTTTGCAATTGCATGCTTTATTGGTTTCCATATTCATGCTTTAAAAACAATTTTTTAATGGGAAAATGGAATAAGAGGTTATATGCTAAAATATTATTAGTTCTTGAAATTCAAATAACAGAACAAAACAATTAATTTTTAAAACAACATTATTTAAACAGCATAAAGGTTGAAGATTCTATTTTTTTTTCCTTTGCTTCTTTGTCGTTTAATAAAATATTCTACCAATATTTTTGTATGGACTTATTATGTGTCTATGGTACTTGAACTACCTAAAATTATTGTACCTTCATCTACAGCAGAGTTTCTCAACCTTGACAGTTTGAAGACGTGTGGACTTCAACTCCCAGAATTCCCCAGCCAGCAACACAGCAATTCTGGGAGTTGAAGACCACACGTCTTCAAATTGCCAAGGTTGAGAAACTCTGATCTACAGTATTAGTAACTATCATCTATATCAGCATTACCCTATTCCATCTATAGAATAACAATTTACAATTAATGTATTATAAAATAGTATTGTGTCTTTTCTCTTTTTCATTCTTTTTGGAATTATTTGTTAGTTTAGTTTTATTAGTTTTACTCTTCTTCTGTATTTCTTTTATAAGACTTTATGAGGATTCTTTGTTTTAGAATGACTGGAAAGGCCACAAAATAGCAGATCTGTATTACAACACTCAAGTTTCTACAGCAATAGGCTGCTGCTCTCCAATTGCTGCTTACAATTTGTAAGGAGATGTTGCCTTGTAAATGTGTCTTTAATATTCAGTCTTTTAATGCTTAAAATGCAGTCCCAACAAAAGTTTGAAGCCTGTTAAGGGGCAAACAACTGGAATACAGCCATTGCTTTCTTCCAAAACTTCTTACACTAGTTTGGATTACGTATGGTTACTTCTTTTCTGGTTGCTGTTAAACTCCCGGCAAAACTTTAGGCAGGAATTCCACCAGGATATATTGTTCACCATAACTTGTGGTCCTTGCCTACCTATAATAGCTGTCAACCTCCAGATGTCACCTCCCCATTTGATTGCTGTTTTCTTATTCTTTTTCTCCTATACACCTTGGTCTTAGTGTTTGTTTTTGTAAACTGAAGGCTTGGCTAGGGTGCAACTGCATCTGGATATCATTGTTTTCCTTGGTCCAGAGTGTGGTTCTATTATTAGAGGCAGCTGAAACATCAGTGTGAATGCCATGAGTAAAATTGTGAGTGAGTGAGTGATGAGGGGAGGGAGAGAGGGAGGGAGGGAGGGAGGGAGGGAGGGAGGAAGGAAGGAAGGAAGGAAGGAAGGAAGGAAGGAAGGAAGGAAGGAAGGAAGGAAGGAAGGAAATGAATACAGAAGGGAAGCAACTGCTTTTTCTAAATGAAGACAGCAATCTCAACTTCATTTCCTCACAAACTTTTCACTCCATTTAAATTTAGTATTAAGAACCTAGTGTTAAAACCATTAATTGAATCAAATATAATCTTGGATCATTCTGGTTTTTCTTCTTAAATTCTACCTTCTCTTTTTTAATGATACTAATTTCATCTATTTACACCAGGGGTGGATTCCACTTACCTTTACTATCTGTTCGCAGTGGGATTGCATGTGCTTCTTCACTTTGCGCATGCGTGCGCTCTTCTGAGCATGCGCAGAAGCTTATGCGCATGCGCAGATCACCATTGATGACATCGTGCTGGATGGGTGGAGCCTCCCGCCGATTTTACTACCGGTTCTATGGAACCGACAGAACAGTAGCAACCCACCACTGATTTACACTCTCCCATCGGGTCCAGTCTTAATTAAGGAGATTGAAGTATTATAAATGTTCAAACACCATCATCACAGAACTCCATCCAGAGAAAATCATGAACAGGGAAAGCCAGTGCAGTGTTTGTTAAGATCCAGATTCGACTCTTTCTTCCCTTAAGTATAAAATGTCCTTTGGATGAATTTGAGTCAATCACTTTTCTCTCAACCAAACTACCACAGAAAGTTGTTGGGATGAAAAAAATGGGATGGAGTGCTACATATCATCCTTGAGCTCCGGAATGAAAGACAGGATATAATAAATAACAGCCAAGATATCTGCAAAGTAAAGAACCTCATAACTGTGAAAGAAAAAAAGTGTCATCAACTTGTTAAAAAGCCATAAATGAGCAATTTTAAATAATTTTAACAATGAAGTAGACAAAGAGGAGAAAAAAACTTTGAAAAAAGATTTGAATTTAAAAATAGCTTGAAATATTGTGAAATGTAAAGCAAAAAGTTGAGGTTGTATTTTTAAATTTTATTTCATTGCATTGAAAAGATTTGGAAATAACTTTTTTCTCTCTGTTCTACTCACTATTCTCTTTTTTTATATACTTTTTTTGTATTTTTATTTTATAATTAAACATTTAGAAAATCATGACCCAAAAGAGAAAAAAGATTTGGATAGCTGATTATTATTGGAACAGGTTTTTTCTTCATCAAGCTATTCCCAATCCTTTTCAGGTCTAGGGTTTTTCTTTGTTTGTTTGTTTGTTTTGGTAGTAGTTCTTGATAAACATCTTTTTGTTTATTTATTTTGTAAATAAGACATTTATTTTATATGTCTTGAACATACCCACCAAATAAACTGAAATGAAATCAACGAAATGCCAACCTTGTCCTTGATCTGCAAATTGATTCCATATTTTGCCTCAGGTTTCTAGCTAGAATCCAAACATTATCACCAAAGTAATCTTTATTTTCCACCAACCCTTAAGTGAACAACAACAAAAAAAAATCTTGGCCATTAAGCCTTCCTTCAATCTATTCAGGAGTCTTCCAAATGCCAGGCTGAAAAGCATAAATTAATCATGTACAAGGAAAGACGATATCTTTATTTTTTCAATAATCAAGCTTGTCTGTTGGTTCTATTTTAGTCTCATTTTAAAGGAAAGGAAATGAATCTTAATAAAATATAAGAGTGGAAATTGTGCCCTGAACTTGCACTGATTCAAGTTTATATATTTAAACAGCACATGGCACATGGTATGTTAAATATGCTGTCTACTCAGTGAAACATTCATTAGTAAGTCTCCTTTTTTTAAAATAACTTAAAGCTTTGTGGTGAGAAGCTTGAGAGTTCAGATAGTAAACACCTTCAGAGAAACAGACACCTTATTCTGCCCCTAGACACCTGAAAAGACAGTCAACCATTAACATCTGCAGTGAGAACAAACAGATCTTTGCAAAAGTTACGATGGCACAATCAATCATGGCAAGAAATGCACTAAAGATGACATGACCATTCAGCTGTATGCCATTTAAGCAGCTACTATGACCTACTTTAGGAAATTTAACTGGTTTGTCAGAAGAAGTCAGTCAGAGTGCATAGATTGCTTTTCAGCTGATTTGCAGTAGTACAGCACAATGCATAATCTTCCAGGTTTACATAAATTCTTGAGTAATAACCATAAAGAACATAAAGATTGGTTCTAGGATAACCAAGTGCAATTAACATGGAAAAAATAAATATTATGGAAAAATATTTATTTAGAAACATCAGTATGGACAATCCCTGCAGCCATTCCTATCATTTGAATATAATGTCACTGGCTTATGATAATATCTTGATCCAGTAATCAATGTAGTATGTTACAACTCAGATAGTATTTATTAACTGGCATTGCAGTTCTTAGGATTGCTCAAAAAAAAAAAATCCACCAACCCAAGCTTCTTGCACAATTGTTTTGGTTGTTGTGGTTGAAAAAACTGCTAATCTTGATATTCTGCTGAGATACAGTTATCTGATTTATAGTCCACAAAACAAACACAATAGAATGGATATCAACTTCAAAATATGATGTTATAAATAGTACAGTTCAATATTACTGTTT
This sequence comes from Pantherophis guttatus, assembly GCF_059756535.1. Classification (NCBI taxonomy): domain Eukaryota; kingdom Metazoa; phylum Chordata; class Lepidosauria; order Squamata; family Colubridae; genus Pantherophis; species Pantherophis guttatus. The sequence goes on from NC_142070.1 coordinate 34,966,203, forward strand.
TATTCATTATGACATGTGATCTTTATAAACATTCCCCAACCTGTTTCATTCCAGATGTTTTCAAATTGCATTTCCCAGAACTCCCAGTCAGCAGAGACCAAAGGTTTTAGCCAAATGTCTAGAAATTCTTAAAACGGAAGTTTGCAAGCTGGGAAAGGATGACTTATATGGTTATTATTCATGAATTTAAAGCAAACCCTAAGATTATTAAAAGAGATCGGGGAGGGGGGGAGAGGTGGTTATCTGTCTGAATCAAAATATATGAAAGATGGCCTCAAAATATGCATTGGTGACATTATAATTGAAAAATGACATTATATAATGTCATTTTTCAATTATAGTTTTTCAGAGAAATATTTAGAAGGGTTAAAGACTTCTACAAATGTTTTTTACAAAGCAGTGGTATCCAACCCCTGGGCCATGGACTGCTTTCAGTCCGAGGTCTGTTAAGAATCAGGCTGCACAGCTGGAGATGAGTGAAGCTTCATCTGAATTTGCAGCCACTCCCCAACACTAGTATCCCTGCCTCAGCCCCACGTTAATCATCAGACATTAGATTCTCATAGGAAGGCAAACTCTACTGTGAGGGATATAGGTCTTGTGCTCCTTCCCACCCACCCACCCCAGTCCATGGAAAAATTGTCTTCCACAAAACCAATCTCTGGTGCCAAAAAGGTTGGGGGGGGGACATTATTACAAAGGGTCAAGAACTCCAATCAAAAACAAACATTGCTTAGTTATAAGGCTCAATGAGTCTCACATTTGAAGTCATTCCATGGAGTTCCTGTAAAGAAACTTATACTTTGCCAGCATTACAAAACTATGTACTGTGTTTAATATACCATAATCTACCTCATGGAGTTATCATGGGGGGCTGAAATGAAGGAATGTTCTCACATAACACATCTTGAACTTCTGGAAATATAAACTTATAAAATAATAATATAGAAAAATAAAATGTCTAATTCCTTGAGATTTATTCTCACTTAAACTAAAGCCATGAGCATTCTGTTCATAATGTAGGTAGGTGGATTTTCAAAATATTAATTTATGTTTTAAATGATCTTTTATTTTTCTGATTAACTTGAGAAATCAAAAACAAGCAAAGAAAGGGGGTTTGGAAATGATGAACAGCATTATATATGAAATAATTGTCCTTCACTTAAACTTCTCTCAGTTGCCATATTCTGGGTTTTTTTTCCTACTATACTTTGTATCTATATTTTCTTTTGGAAAACTGAATCCATATAATTTTATTTGGATGGGGTTTTTTTTCCCCCAGTCAATAGACTTCCTTTCATTTAAATTCTAAGATCACTTTAGTTCAAAAAAATATATACGGAAGAGAAAGTTATCCTCTAAAACACATATATATACCTATACATCAGGGGTGAAATGCTCCCAGTTCGGACCGGCTCGAGTAAGAAGGTAGCGATGGCGGCGGGCAGTTCGGGGAACTGGTAGCAAAAATCTCTGCCCCCGCCCCCCATGCCCAGCTGAGCCGCGCGATCATCAGAGCCTTTTTTTTTCTTTTAAATGGCTCTGACAATCCAAGCTCTGACGACCCCAGCTGACTTCCCTGCTAATCGGTAGCAAAAATCCCTCCCCTCCCCCCCCAGCTTGCTTACCTTAGCTGCTGGTTGCAATGCCTTGCTGTAATCCCTGCAATCCATTGCATCAGCAAGCAACTGAATCTCCCTGCCTGCAATCAAGCAGGCAGGGAGTTGTGGACTTCAACTCCCAGAATTCCTCAGCCAGCAAAGCAAAGCTGGCTGAGGAATTCTGGGAGTTGAAGTCTACAAGTCTTAAAGTTGCCAAGGTTGGAGACCCCTGTTCTATTGGGTAAGTTTTTTTCCCCTTTGGGAGTTTTAAGAAAATAGTTAATTGGTTTTTTTTTTTAGTTGTTCTTCTTTTAGACCTAGCCATTTAAAGTTTAGGAAGTTTTAAATTTAGCTGCTTTTATATAAAAGTAAAAATAAATTAAAATAAAATAATATTTCTGCAGCTTTCTGAGATTTAGGGTGTTTCTATAGTGTTTCACTCTTACTACACAAACACACAAAATCTCACAAAGCTGTATGTGGAATTTTGTGTGTGTAAAGTGTGAAAGTTGGTTTTTTGGGCTTTTTGTGGCTGTGTGAGGTTCCTGCTTGTTGCAGGGGCCATTTTGGGTCTAGCACAGCTGCTTTTATATTGTGGGTGAGCCAGTTGTGTTCTGTTGTGTTTTGTAGGTTAAAAAAGGGCAAAGAAGTGACATTGACTTGGCCACGCCCACCTGACCAACAAGCCATGCCCTCCCAGTCACCTTACCACCAAGCCACACCCACTAATTAAGCCATGCTCACAGAACCAGTAGTAAAAAATTTTAGATTTCACCCCTGCTATACATACATACATACAAAGATACACACACACATACACACACACACATTGCGTATGTATGTATGTATGTATGTATGTATGTATCATCTATCTTCTATCTATCTATCTATCTATCTATCTATCTATCTATCTATCTGTCTATCTGTGTGTCTGTCTAATCTATCTATATGTATATACTATAGATACTATAGATAGTGTATGTGTGTATCTCCTAATGGATATATATATATATATCCATTTTGTATCAAGACTTATTGAATTAAAAAAGAAAGAGAAGATGGAAGTTATCTTTGCTGCCATCCCAAAACCATGAATATGGTCAGCTGATACTGCCGAAGCCTGTTAGACAGTGCTGTCCATCAATTTGGAGAGGCTGTCCTCTTTTACCATGAAGTTATATAGAATCTCATGCAGGATTAACTGATAAGGATGAAAAGTCTTTTGCTTTATCAGGCCACTCCCACAGATCAATAATAAATACCCCAGGCAACTAACCTGTGGGGGTAGGGATGTGGGCTATTGGGTTAAATGCTATTGAGTAAAATTTACTGACCACTCTTAGTTCTTTTGATTAACTATCTGTCCAGCAGAAGCAAAAAGCATTAGCTCCATCCCCACAGCACTGCTCATTTCTTTTTTGAAAGAGTGTTCAATGCCCACTCACAACAAGCCATCAGTCAGCTAAGCAATGATTGCGGGGTGGGGGGGAGCTGCTAAGTAAGATGAAAGAACCATTTCTCCCAAGAGCTATTGAAAGAGTCAGTTCTCTTCTTTAATGTGCAGTTTCCTCCTCCCACTGATCAACTGTTCAGTGGTTTCATGGTGTTCTTGGTATCCTAGCAGCAGAAGCTACCACCAATTTTGTTTTTTCTTCTCTGGTGGGGCGGGGGGAAGAGGACGGGGTGAGAAAATTGTCTTGGACCTCAGAAGGCACACAGAACTAACCCAAAGAAACAAATTGTGATCTGCACTGCTACCAGCATTGCTGGAGAAGTGTGGCACATTTTCTTTCCTTTAAACTATCAAGTTGTCATTTTAAGAGAAAAACATTTAATTTTTAGCATAAATTTAAAATCTGCTTTCTTGTGCATAAGCTGAGGGCACGAATAAATATGTCATAGAGAGTGTTTGTAATATGGTCCGGCAAAATCTGAAAGGACATGAACTTTAATAAAAACCCATTCTACTAGACTAGAGCAAAACTGATGCAATTCTCATTTGTTTTAGTGTTTTTGCACAGAAAATCTGCTGCATAATCTAGATTTTTTTTAAAAAAAATCTGCCTTTGTTTAAAAAGACCTATTCCATGTGGTGGTTCCCTTGTTTATATAACAAGGTAAGCGGCCACCCATTTGTTTTCCAAAATTAAATTGCAGATGAATAAATCCATGAGTGTAGTAAATGACACAGTGAAAACAAAATACCTGAATCAGGTAATAGAAGCACAAGCCAAACTTTTAAAATATGCCAGATGGAGTCTATAAAAAGAAATAAAACTCCTCCGCTTTGCAATCCTATTTTGTTAGTTGAAACCACTTTCTACCAGCTGTTTCTGAAGATTGCCAATGTAACACAAATATATCATCAGAAGAAAATGAGCAGAAAGGAGATTGGGCATGAATTACATCCAAACTCAAAGCACAATAAAGAAACAACCATAATACCAGCACAAAGTAAGTACATTCAAATTCTTATATGTAAACTGCTTGGAGTTATCCTTATAGAATAATAATAATAATAAATAGATATATCATCCTGGTTTGTAAGGTGGCTTATAGAACCCTGTGCCAACATGTTCATTAACAAACTGATCACAGGTGACAATATTAATGGCAAAATACTGTCACCGTTTTAGAGTTCATTGCAAGTTAACTACTAATAGTCAATTTGTTTAGCTCAATCATGAAAAAAATGACTGTACAGATTACTCTAGAAAAATTCCTATAAAGAGCTTTAATCATATCCCAGAGATGGATATCCCAAAATGGATAGGGGGTCACTAACCATATATTGGAAGTTCAAATTTTATTTCAATGACATTTAGTGTTCGTAACACTATATAAATTTTGTTTAGGCTAAGCATACCTCCAACCTTAATAAAAACCTATTAATAAATTATGGAAAACCTGGTTTCTACATTGAAAATATAGCCCTATTGCAGTTCTGTTTTTCCATGTAGTAATTAAAAATACCTTTCAAAAGACTTGTCTATGGAGATTCTCAGTCATCAAAGCCATGGTTGTCCCAAAGGTGCTTTTTCAAGAGGCAATTGGATTTTCTGGTTTTTCTTTGAAGACGTTTTAACTTCTCATCCAAGAAGCTTCTTCAGTTCTGACTGGATGATGAGGAATGGAAGGATGTACAACCTTCTAAAAGGATGCAAATGACCAGCTGTCTGCAAGGAGTGTACATCCTTCCATTCTCCACCATCCAGTCAGAGCAGAAGCAACTTCTTGGATGAGAAGCGAAATGTCTTCAAAGGAAAAAAAAAACAGAAAGTCCAATTGCCTCTTGAAAAAGCACCTTTGGGACTCAAAAGATTGTTATAGATAACATATAATTTGGATGATTTAGTAAACTTGTTTATGTTTTTAGTATAGATACCCTGTTTCCCCCCAATAAGACATCCCCTGATAATAAGCTCAATCGGGCTTTTGAGCACATGGCAATAAGGCCAAGCGCTTATATTTCAAAAAAATATAAGACAGGGTCTTATTTTCAGGGAAATATGGTATATTGATTTTTTTAAAAGGTTGTAAGCTGCTCAGAGTTACCCTGTGGTAAGATGGGCCAATAAAGTTTATAAATAAATACATGCATAAAATAAACTTTTACTCTAGCTTGCCAATAAACTAGTTCTATCAATTTTCTCCATTGGTAAATAATGATACAAATATATGTTTACCAGATTCAAGAGAGTTTAGGATTTGGTTTATGATTTGAGCTTGGATCTCTTTTTTATAATTATTTAAAATTATAATTATATAAAACAATTTATAATGATTTTTATAATAGTAAAAACAGTGACGCCTTATATTATAGCAAATAATGGTGTGCAAATCTCTTTAAAAATGCGAAAAACACTAGCCAATTTAATAACTAATAGGGTTAGAGACAGGAAGGAGGCAGAATAGCCATGCTATGATCAGAACCCCAGAATACAATATTGGACCGGATCTCTGTTATTTTGTGAATACATGCGATACTGAGAAACAATTTTATATTTATAGACATGGCTCAGAAAAGCAAGACATTACTCATATTTTTTCTTGTCTTCTAAGGAAACAACCATTCATTAGCTTTAAAAATATAGAACATTTTCTTATAGATGATAGTGAGGTAGATTGTATGCGTGTGTGTATTCACAGACAAATATAATTTCAATATATTATCTGTGAATGGAAATTAGTTTGAAGCATATAACAGCACATTCTTCACGTAAGTCTTGAGTACAGTAAAACTTATCCCACAGAAACTGGGTACAAGATTTCAAATTAAGATGTTCATTCTTTTCCATGCTGCTGAATCACATACAGTATCTGGAAAAATATATTTATGCCTCCTTCAAGAATCCAAAGTGGCTTCCATCGATTTCTCAGGCAACTAAATATATTGTTTTAATAATAGGTCTGCATTCACGCAATCTGGGATCCATTTAGACCTGTGCCAACATTCAGCTTCTAGATTAGTTTTCTTTAAGTAGATAATGATTACAGGGGACAAAATAAGTTCTTGAATTTCATCTTGAACGTTTATATATTATACCATATCTTGACACTGCATCTAAAGGATCTAAAGCTGTTGGGAAAATTCTCTTAAGATTCACATGATGAGTATAAAAATGTAGAACAAATTGATTACCATCCTACTCTGTTCATGCAATGAAATTAGATAAAAAATCCCATTCCCTTTTATAAAAAAGCATCAATCAATCAAGACGACTTGATACAACATTCAAACCACATTACATTTTTGACAGTTATATAATTGTTGCTTGATTTTACCACATTGGTTCTATGTACTTTCATTTAAATCATGTGCTATTGGAGCAAACTCCAGTTTGCGCTCTTTGCTTGTTCTTAATTTCATCCCCCCCGCCCCCCCCGTCAGGCATCAAGTTCAGCTATTGCTAAGCATAAAAATATTTAAGTGAAGCATTTACCATAGCATACAAATACCATGGCATTTTTTCATAATGTTGTGTTAGCAAAGGAAAATGGTCATGATTTTATTCAACTTGTGAAAACAGAGCATCATAAGAAATTTTCTTTGAATGTTCTTTTTCTAAAACTGATAACCAACCCTGGAAAACCCCTTTATGTGTGTGAATCTCTCTGGCTTTCATTGTGTAGTTGATATATTTGGATGAGAGAGTAGGAAAACCTAAAGCGTGAAATGAATTGATGCATAAACATATCCATTGCAGACAGAGAGAGATGGAATTACTGCAAGTGATGTAAACCTTTTTCCCAAAAAAGTTGCATGCAAAATGTGAGGGAGATTTTTGGTAAATAAAAAATACTTTAATAGTCTATTTAAAAAAAGAAAATGTGATTATTTGTCTCCACAAGACTAGAAAGAATTCTAATTAACAGAAGACATCTCTACAGTGAGAGGCTGTAAAAATAAAGCAAACCAATTCCAAGAGGGGTTTCAATTTCTTGCCTTAAAATCAGCAACAAGTTGACAGACTGTTCAATTCTTCACACATTTCATTACTAAAATAGCCCATTTCCCCATAAAACTAACAAGGCATAAAGGTGACCAAACTTCTATTACCTAAAGCTAAAGATTTTATGGCGATGTTTCTTCAAATTAAATCATTGTTTTCTGTGTTTCCCCCATCCCCATGGTTTAAATATATTTATACATTGTTAAAAGGATTGCAATAAATTTCTGTCAATATACAAATATTGTAGAAAGAGGCATTCAAAATTTTCAGCAGAAATATTTCTGTGAACAATTTGGAAGCTGACATTGGTTATCATTCCATTGTTGGAAGTATTTTATGCACATTCTTCCCATTCATACTATAGGAATATTGCAAGAAAAAATATTGATGAACTAAAAGGTGGAAGTTATTCCATAGTTAATGTGGGCTTGAATGTCTTACAGACATGGGATGCACTCATACCTGGAAGTATAGAAGTATTTGTGTGAAATGTTCCCCTCTCTATTGTCATGAATGAGAACATTGACATATATGACATATAAGAAATTCCTTTTGTGCACTGCTTCAAACATAGGACCCAGAATCAAAAGCTATCCATGGATGAGTCTCTTTTTTGTTTTTAACAGTTTTAGGGCCACCTTTTTCCACCCTTACTTTTACTAAGTCATAATTTGGATGATTTTCAGATATGAATAACGAAGCAAATAGTTGCTCATAGGTGTGATCTCAAATTTCCTGAATAATAAAGGATGCTGTTCATTAATTCAGAAGCATGCTGCTTCCACTTTCAACCAAACCAGGAGTGCATTTTTTTTATCTGAACCAAGGGCCACACTTGGGATGAAATAAAATATAGCTAATATGATTTCTGTTCAGTCATGTTTTAATTATGACTTCCTATTACATTAAAAATGTGGTAAAAAAATTCGGAGGGCTACACCAAAGCTTTCAGAGGCTGCACATAACCCTATGACCTCAAGTTCTACAATAAAACAATTGTCCATATCACAGATACTATTTTAAAATTTCCTTTGTGCACTAGTCAAGGAAGGAAGGAAGGAAGATAGGCAGGTTTTTACAATTTTTCAATTTAAAAATTATAAAATAAAGGTAAGCTTTGCTTTCCAAAGTTCTGAATGTTTGACAATTTATTCTTTTTCTAATTAAAATACCCTTTCTGACATATGTCAAACCATGAAACTCTTATAAAAATAACATTGATGGGATTAAACTGGTTAACAGTGAAATTAGCATCAACTAAAATTAACTTCAAGTTGCATTAGTATTAAAAGGACCAATTCAAATTAATGTCTGATTATAACTCTGTCCTTGGCTGTTTTTTAAAAATCAATTCACGCTTTCATGAAAAGATATATTGGCACAAAACTATGACAAATGATTATGTAGGTAAGCTATGTTTCTTGGAGAATGGGAAGAGGATTTCCTTAAATTAGTTATCTTCGTTTATATCATATATTACATTTCAAAATGTACAGACACCCAATGTACTTTTTTTAACAACATATACATGTGAGTTTATAGAGCCATTATAAAAAGTTTTTGATTCTAAATTAAAAGCCATAGAAATAGAATCAAAATAATGGAGGTTGATAGTACAGTCAGTGCTTATTTTCATAATTATTGACAGCTGTATCTTTGGCATTGGAAATTCAGTACAATTTTCAGAAAAAAATGGTGTTGCTTACAGCTTTTTAAACAAGGACAAACAGGATTGACCAAAGTACAAAATTTGGGGGATTATTATTAAAGATTTATTTTTTTCTATTTTTCTAGGCAAGGTTAATTTAAGGACCCTGAATTACCTTCTCATCTTAGGGTATGGTGCAGACTGTATGGACTCATTTAAAAATCAACTAAATGGTACCACGTTTCCCGGAAAATTATATGTAATATAATATATATTTTTATATTTATTTAGAAGCTTTGAAATAGTACAGTAAACACTTTGCAACACGGTGTATAAACTACAGAATGTCTCTGATATTTTGTGGGCTTGCAGATTAACAACATTTTCAAGACCCACAGGTGAAAAGAACATGATTCACAATTTCTTTTGTAAAGTTGGAATAGTCTGGGGAACACTTGATCACACAAAAATAATATAAAACAGTCAAGTTTAAAACAGTGATATTGCATTTATAATGCACGTTTCCTTTGTTTAAAATCTGTACGATTGGCTTCTTGTGGCGAATATAAACATCTAAAGGGCTCAGTGACATTTTGGAGAGAGAAGAGAAAGAAGGAGCTATATAGTGCTGTAAACAGGCACACACTGATCAGAGAGGCAAAATCAGTTGCCTCTAAGTTTCTATAGTTCCATACATTTCAACTCATTTCTCAGGCCTGCTGAGAGCAAGTAGGTCCTACTATTGGCCATAATGTCTCCAACAGCACAATATTTCTTCAGTTAACACCGAGCTGGATGGCCAAGATAATGAAGTTGAAAAGTTGATGCTTTTGTTGGTCGACTTTTGTGCAAATCATGCTGCTTCAGGTAAGTCCTGTAGAATTGACTAGCATATCCTTTTCCGTGCTGTGGGAAAAAAGGGGGAAAAATCATAAGTAAGTAAAGACTGACATGTTAACATGCAGCAGTATTTATTAACAAAAACAATAAATTATGAGATAATTTAACATTGACAATAGTCATTTCAGACTTCTTTATTTCTTTATTATCAAATTATCCTCTCCCCCAAAAAGTATAAATTGCTTATTACAATATTTCTTTATAAATCTTTTAAATTTATATTTAACTGGATTATTGTATTATATCCAGAAACATTCTTTGGCAGTACTCAGTCTTCCCATTCCCTTTTCCAAACTTCAATTGTCTAATTTGGTGGGATGATGATAGGACTAACAAGGACTAGTAAGTGGAATTTTTCAATTGTGATTGTTGGATCTTACAAAATAAGGATAATTACTAACACTGAAATAATCTTTGTTATGATTGCTTCTGCTATTTAGGTAATCTGAGGGACCGTCTCTTGCCGGTCACATCTACTTGACCCATCAGAGTGGGGAGGCAGGGAATGTTGCAGGTCCCATCCCCAAGGGATATACACCTGGTGGGACCCAGAAGAAGGACCTTCTCTGTGGTGGCTCCCTCCCTCTGGAACATCATTCTCCCAGAGATTAGAATGGCCCCCACTCTAATACTCTTCTGGAAGGTGCTGAAGATTTGGTTCTGCCAGCGGGCCTGGGGAACCCGGAGTGAGATGGAGCCCATTAAATGGCTCATGTGATCTGCTGTCACTGGGACAGGGTTTGGGAAGTGGGGGGATTTTGTTATATTGTACTATATTAATTTATTTGATTCTTTTGGTTAGTTTTTCATTTTCATTTTTTTCATTTTATTTAATTTGTATACCGCCCTACTCCCGAAGGACTCAGGGCGGTGAACAGGCACAGAATAAAACACGTAAAGTACAAAAATTAAGAACAGAAGTAAAATTGAATTAAATCAATTTTGCCCGAGACAAATTTAAAACCCCAGGTTAAGAACGAATTAAAATTTACATTAAAATTTACATTAAAAAGAAAAAAAGTTTTTATTGTTTTAAATGTGGTTTTATATACTGTAAGTCGCCGAATAGGTGGCAATATAAATTCAATAAATAAATAAATAAATAAATAAATAAATAAATAAATAAATAAATAAATAATAAATAGAATCATAGCTATGAATTAAGTGTGACATTAGTTATGGCTGAAGGATCTGACCTCCCTTATACTACTTGGAAGACCTTGAATAGGTTCAGGGTGCCTAAATGTAAAATCAATATGCTCAATTGGAGTCTCTTAGCAGATAACAACATGCTATGTGAATTTGGAGAGATGCAGAGCCTGATCCATCTGCTGATATGTCAGCTACTACCAGAAACATATATCAATAATTACTTATTTTTGGCAAAGCCAAAGTGGCTTCATTTTGGTTGTTTAAAGTTTGATCTAGACATGGAAGAAGAAGAAAAAAAAGCAATGATAATGTATTTTCTATTTAAATTCATTATTATGCATATTAATAAAAATAAATTCAAGGTATACTAACATTATAATCAAATCCTAGAAATCACTGTAAGACAAATAATACTCTAAGATCAAAATTATATGAAAAATATCAGACAGAAGAATATTAGATCTGAAATGACTGGTTTGTCTTAATGTAATTTTCTTTAAAGAGAATACCCTGCATTGCACAGTTTTAATAACTATGTCTGTGAATGTTAGAGATTTGTATAATAAAGGTCAATAGTATGCATCAATTTAAAAAAATGTTTGGAGACAATTTGTATCCCAAGCACTATCAGTTTCCCAACATACCTCAGAACATATCCCATTTTTGATAATTTCTGGTATTCCCCTCCCAACACATTTGTTCTCATGTGAACTAAATAATTAAAAAATGGTCAGCTACCTTTCCTCAACATATCTAGAATTTACCTTCTACTATAAATAATTATAAAAAATAAATAAAATGATCTATCTATGAAAATATTACAATTATTCAAATACTGATTTGATTATGAATAGCCTATGGATAGAGATGATATAGAGAGATATCAATAGTATGCTATAGCTCCACTGAAGTCTCTCCAAACTCCATCTGAAAATTATTTCCAAATGGTTAAAGTGAAGATGCATTGCAAAAATACTATTGCATTGGCTACCTAGTTATACATTCCTTATAGGGAACAAAACTCAGTATTTCAGTAGAATTTATTAGGAGCAGTCAGGGCTGGAATTCTTCCTATGTTTAGCTTCACTTAAATTCCAATGAAATAAGTAAGAATGTAGCTGAGACTTATGATGTAATGATCTGTGACTTTAAATAAATAGTTCTAAAGGGAATAATAAGCATTATTAGATACAATGGTGAAGTCTGTAATGCTTTTGGAAGGACAGTATTAGTATATATCAATTAACATCTATAATGAAAAGAAACAAATTTGGTTATAATTTAAAGAATCATGAACCTCATCCTGGAAACCCTGTGGTGGTGGTGGAGTTTAAAAGCTCTTTTATCTAATAAGGTAGCTGGAATCAAAAGCTAGCTTGTTATCCTGTTATAGCTAGTTATTCAAAGGTGGGGAAATCTTCTGAACATTCTGATGTTTTATGGAAATGTTCAGTTCAATAGACTTCAGATTCAACCGACAGAATGTGTACATTGTATGTGCCTGTATATGCATTAAAATCCCACTCACCATTTTATAAACGTTAAACTACATAAAACCCAATATAGATTTAGTGAACATTCTCTTTTAACAGGCATTCCTTCCTCCCATTAATCTCTTAAATTGCGGTTCATAGTATAAAGCAAGTTGATTAATCAAGAAACTGTAAGTACAGAGAGGATGGTCCCCTTAAAAAATAGAGTATTTTTTTTCTCATCTATTGGAACAAAAACTACAAAGTTATTGAAATTAAAAATTTGTCTTTAATGCAGTTTACTTAAAGATTTAAAAAAAGGAAGAAGACTTGCTTTCTAGTTGTATTTCTTACAATAATCTGTTAAAAACATTGACTAGATGGCAGGCCTTTTCATTACTAGCCATTCTTCCTTCAAGGATACATCAAGCATCACCATCTGTGTGTTCTCCAAAGATCAAAATGGTCTAATATGTTTTTGACCTTAGTTGACCTTTAATATACAGTACTATATTTAGTATATTGTTATTTTTTATTGTATTGAGCATTGCCAGAAAGTAAAAATAAATATTTATTAGTGCTATGCAAAGCTGTTTAGAGGGATTTACAAAGAACCCATCTGAATGTACTGCTTTTAGTATCAAAGACCTAATGCATTAAAAATCCAGTGTAGCCTGTAAAGGACCGTCTTCTGTTGTCTGAGAAAATATATTTTCTTCTAATGACAATGTCATTTTTGTATGCTCTTGCATGTTCAGATCACTTCGGAAGGCCTTCAAAATAGCTATGCTGAATCTCTGGGAGAACACAGCATTTCAACAGTTCCAACACTAGTTACTCCTATTAGCAACCATTTTATCAGATATATCCTATGTTGACATGTTTATATGCACACTTTTATATGTTCTTCATGAATAATGTAGTTAGAAGAAAAAGAAATGCAATAAGTATAGACTGTGTCAATTCCATTAAAGCTTCAAGGTAGGTGAAAATTCAGTGATTTGTATTCAGTATCAATGCAACAACAGTATAAAATATCTCTATTTTATTACTTATTATCACTTAAAAACAATTAACTCTCATTACAATTATTACAGAATTATCGAAAGACCTGTTTACACACTTTAGGATAACAAGTTTTAACTCAGAACAAATTTCTAATGTTTGCACATGTTTATCCTTGCAGGAATCACACTAGGGATATCATCCTTAGGTCTCTGTTCCTAGTTCATATTTTAGAATTAAAGTTGTAGTGCAAACAATAGCAGCATTATTAATACTAGGAATAAAGGAAGCAATTATGAATAACTCAAATAGTCACTAATTGATTAGCTTTAACTTCATAACAAGCATTATTCCATTATTAAATAACTTTTTCTCCCTATGGGCAAGGATGTAAAAACAGTATCTTATCCAATGTTTCTAACTGTGTACCTTTTTAATGGTATCCATTTCTTGCCAAACAGGATCTTGCTTCTATGCAAATAATATCAATATATAGCTGAATTCTATCCAGATAATTAGGACATCTCTTATGCAATTCTATACTTAACTACTGTATATACTGTAGTATGAGAGTTGGTGCTCTCATGCAGTTGGTGCACCATTGAAATCAATATTTCCTATGGCCACAAGTTGGACTACTTTATTTAATGTGTAAGATCACTCATAATGCACAAAAAATGCTAAAAACAAGAGTTCATAATCCTTACATAATTTATTCTATTCACATATTCCTTATTAGTGAAAGTAGTATCATTTACTATAAATACTATTATGTAGTATTTCAGCCATTTGTACATTTATGTGCATTAAATCACATTCTAGGTCACTATTTTTCTGTTATGTATTTTAAGTCAGCATTCCAAAATGCATAGATGTAGATTAATTAAGTCACAAAAATGGAAATGTCATGAAAGTCCCCACAGAAATTCCACTGAAATTGATAAATGTTATATTCATTGTAAGTCTATTTTCCCAATCTGCAGACTCCAGAACACACTCTAAGTCAATCTCCTCAAACAAAAATAAACAAAATCTGCAATTTGAGACTTGCTCACAATAGGTTTTGCCCCATTCCATTCCATTCCTTTCTCTTTCTTTTTTCTTTCCTTTCCCCTTTCTAAGCTTAACCTGAAATTAACCTGAAAAGTAGTAAGTACAATTATATCTATATTTAGCCCTACAGCTAAAATATAGCCATACAACTCCTTCAGCTAGAAGACACATAGGAGCTGTACCTCCCCGATGGGATCAGTAATTAGTCTTTCATTGTTCTTGCTAGTCCTATCATTATCCCACCAAATTAGACATCTGAAGTTTGGAAAAGGGAAGGGGAAGAGTGAATACTGGCAAATAATTTTTCTGGATACAATAATCCAGTTAAATATAAATTTTAAATATTTATAAAGAAATATTATAAGTAATCTATAGATTTTTGGGAAGAGGATCATTTGATAACTACCATATATTATTTCTTAAAGCTGAAATAAATGTGAAGTCCAAAATGACTATTGTTGATGTTAAATTATCTTATAATTGATTACTTTTGTTAGTAAACATTTCTGCATTTTATTGATTTGGTGCTTTAAGTGGACTGTAGTATAAGCACTGAATAGAAAAGCTGCTTCCACAGTCTGAAAAACAAATAGAATCCTACTCAAAATTATAGGTTATAAAAGATTTATCAGTTCTTTCTATCTGAGCCGAATTGGCTACACTTAAGTCAACTTAATGGGAAGAAATACGTGTAAATTTAAGGAGTTGGTTTTAATTGGATCTAAACTGCCTTATTTATCTAAATAAAAATATCTCTAATCACACAAGTATCATAAACAAGAACCAATACCTCTACAGTTTCTTGGGGATGCTGGAGAAGCGAATTGTAGTCTTAAGCTTTTAGTCTTTGATTTCCAGCTTCAGGCACAAAAGTGTCATGATCTATCAATGGCTTTGTATGTGGAAAATATTCTTCTGAATCCTCATTAAATGTGTGTACATACATACATTATCTGTATGTACATCTTTGTGTACCACACACAGTACCTGTATCTTTACCTACATGCTATTTAATTTGCTTGGCCATTAACAAGACTCCCTCAAACAATTACCGCAGATATATGTAAAACCTGTATTTAAAGACTACTATGTTGCAGGTAATCCTCAACTGACAACAATTCATGTAGTGACCATTCAAAATTACAATGGCACTGAAAAAAGTGATTTATGACTGTTTTTCACAGTTATTACCGTTGCTACATCTCCAAAGTCATGTGGTCAAAATTCAGATGCTTGGCAACTGAGTCATATTTATGACGGTTGCAGTGACCCGGTCATATGTTCCTCTTTTGTGATCTTCCAACAAGCAAAATCAATGGGGAAACCGGATTAATTTAATAATGTGTTACTAATTTAACAACTGCAGTGATTCACTAAACAACTGTGGCAAGAAAGGTTGTCACATGGAGTAAAACTCACTTAATAACTGTCTTGCTTAGCAACAGAAATTTTGGGCTCAATTGTGGTCTTAAGTTAAGGACTACCTGAATTTCTTCTGAGTATTTCTATTTTTTTTTCAAAAGCTGATTCTCTGAAACTCATTTAATTTGTTTTTATATAATATGAAAGAATCTTTTTCTTTACTCCAAAATCCTAAATGAATATGATTGGCCTCTATAGTGGGAGCATAATTAATCTTGCAGTTTTCTGCAAGCACTAAAATGTGCCAATATAGAAAATTTGTCTCAACCTGTATTATTATCCTTGCTTTACAGTTGGGGAAATAGAGTCAGAGAGGTTATGTGGAAAGGATTGTTCTGTAGTTAAAGGAGATAATATGAACATATCTGAGCTACATCTGGCTTTGCCTTTTGTAAGGGGGAAAAGGAAAAAGGAAATAAAAGAACATAAAAGTCTTAACTGCAATCCTATATTCACTTACCTGGGAGCAAATCCCATTGAACTCAATGGGGCTCACTTCTGGTAGGAATATATAGGATTGCACCTCACACCTCTCTGTCCATAATTCCCCCATCTGTAAAAGGAGAATAATAATGCTTACCTATCTCACAGAGGATCTGCAGTTCTTTAATCACTATTCTTTTATAATCCACTTTGTGATCCACAAATGGCAAGGCCTAGAGAGGTGGAAAGCATTACAATCAGTATAAGAAAACATAAAAGAACCAAGAATTCTAAGGTCTCAAGTTGTCTCTTACAAAGAGCTTTATAATCTCTTAAGTATGAAAATGAATTGAAAATAACAGATTTATGTTCATCTCTGACTTGATGGCTTATTTTGAAAATTATAATTAGAAAATTTAAATAAAATTGATGTATTTATACATCATATATGTAATTTGGTAATAATATTTAGTAATAGTAATCAGAAAAACAATTATCACACAGAGAGCAAAAATACATAAATATAGGCTTCAAAACAAAGAAAAATGTAAAGTTAGCACAGACAATTTTAAATGACATAATAAATTCTACACTAATCTAAAAATTATTTTTAAAAACTCTAAAAATTCTATTCAAGTTATTTTTTAAAAAATATATAGTATAATGCAATTTTAATTTCAATGCTAATATATGGTGTAATATACAATAAAATCTTTATTTTCATTAAGAATGTGTTTATTAAATACACTTGCTGTGTTTGGATGCTCATTATCATGAAACCAAGAGCTAGCGGGCTAATTTCCTAGTTTATTAGCTGTCTCCTTTGCTTCTCTTACATGTTGATTTTTACAAAGAAATCCTGCTGTGCATTGAACCAAAGTCCCCAATCACATCTGAATAATAGAATTTTGTCTTCCTGTCAGTTGAAAGCCAGGACAATAAGCCATGTTTAGAACTTCAACATGCTTATTTCACAGCCCATTGTTCCAAGGGGCAAAACAGCCAAAACATTTACATATGTAGAAAACATATCCATGACAAAAAAACAAAAACAAAAACCCAGCTTTATTTTATCTATCAGTTTATACTGTATAGTAGGCTTATCATTGATAACAGTTTTGCAAATTTTGAAAAAATAGAGATCCTAGGTAAAGCTGATAAGCATGTTGAAGAAGTGATGGCATGGCCATTACAAGCATCTCCAGAAGAAATGGATTATTTGGAACTGTGGTAGTCAGGATTCAGGTTGAGGCACTGAGCAGAAACTGCATCGGTTATTCTTACTGATGAGTTTGAGTAAAATAAGGATGGTAATCACCCTTATCCTGCTTAGATCTCATAAGGACCTTTGTTGGTATCTTCTACATTATATGGGACATGTTTTATTGTATTGGGTCGGTCCAGATATTGGTTGGGAGTGGAGAAATTGAGCCAGCAGGCACTTCAATATGGAGATCCCCTAGGACTTCTTTATTTTCTGTCATATTTAATATCTACACAAAAAGGTAAGAAAAGGCCATTCATCGGTATGGATTGAGATAGCAATATTCTGCTGATACCAAGTACACATGCTAAATTGGTAATTACAATGGCCAGATTTCTATTACTTGGCTATGGGTTTTTCTCATGTTCCTCAAGGTTATATTCACAGCCCATTAAAAAAGCTGATTTGGGGTGATACAAAGTTTGGCTTCTAATGGGGATTTGCTCTATTTGAAAGTGAACATTCATAGGATGAAAGTATAGGTTCCTGAACTCACAGTTCAGAATATGGATTTCTGAGCACATAGCTTCTGCTGGAAATCATGGCTGGAAAGGTTGTTTGAAAACTGCCATCTTTCTTAGAAATAGATTCGCTAATGACAACCCCTTCATGACCTTATTACCTTATCTACGGATCACCACAATGTGCTGTACATGAGGCTTCCCTTGAAGTCCAACCAGAACCTTCAGATGGTACAAAATATGGCCACATGTACTTAGTGTGATACCAGTGGTGAAATCCTACCAGTTCACACTGGTTTGGGAGAACCAGTAGTGTTAAAAGCTACTGGTTTGGTGAGCTGGTAGTAAAAAAAAAGCTACCGGTTGGTCCCAACCGGTATTTCTGATGATCAGCTGTGCCACGCAATTTATATTAGCTAGAAAGCAGGAAATCCTGTTTTCTAACGAATCTAAATAGCATAGCACAGCTGTTCCCCACCTCACTGTTCTACTTATCTTGTTAAGTGTCCTTTTTCCATGTGAAGCGCGTGTTTGGCATGCATTGTGCATGCATGTGCAGCATGCATTTGGTGTACACTGTGCACGTGCGGGCAGAGAACTGGGGCAAACTGCAGAGGATTTCACCACTGTGTGGTGCTATGATATAATATCACTGCTATCAAGCTTCCTTGTTTAGGAATAAGCACAGTTCAAGGTGCTGATATTACCTATAAAATCCTATATTTTAAATAGCTTGTTAGAAGTATTTATCCCATGTAAATTCTTATAGAGAAAAACATTCCCAGTGTTCTCCTTTGGAACAGCTTATCTTCTATTCCAAACCAAGAACAAACCTATTCTCTTAGCCCTTAGAGAGATACTTAAGGACTGCTTTTTCCCCCCAGAAAGTCTTTCAAGAGTAAATAGCCAAAATTAAATTTGAGCCAAACATTGCTATTGGTACTATATTATGATTATAGTACTCTACTATATTATGACATTATTGTATTGTTAAATACTATATTTTGAATTAAAGCAATTTATGAATGCAGTAAATATAAAAAAAACATTGTAAAAATGTTTTTAAAATGTGTATAAAGAAAAAAGGTAGTTTTTATATTTGTTTACAGTCAAAATATCAGCATCAATATCTATGGTTATTGACACTGTTTCTCTGAAAGGAAAGGACGGGGATTTTGAAATCAACAGCAAGAAACTCCAGAGTCAAATGCCACAAGATTTGTATTACCTTTCAGCTGACTTTACAACTATGTGGTGAGGATGGAAGTTTTGTCAATATGAAGGCAGGAACCTTTTAGACTGATCTAAGAATATGAAGGGAAAATTAATGGAATGAGCTGAAGGAAAAATAAACCTGGCTGCGTAAGTTTAGACCAGATCTAAACTTGCATGTTTCTCTCCCAGCAAAAACATTCTCCTTTTCTACATTCGGCAACATTGTTGTTATACCACTTAAACAAAGCAGCACAACTAGCATGTCTTATTATTTTGATGCAGGAAAATGTTACAAAAAATATAGAGTGGAATTACAAAAGTAAAATCACTTGTATCACTACCAACCTAGATGAAAATAATGGAAATAATTCCATGTGGTCAACCCTTAGTATTGAATACTTAAGCACAGCTTTGATTTATTATGAAAAGTGGCTTTTCCTGAAAAGTAGAACTATATCTTCAGGCCATGCTTAAATTTTTTTTTAAAAAAAAATCCTCAGTTCCTGTCATCAAATATCTCCCACTATGTCTAGAGCAAATAATTTTTTTTTATTTTTTTAAATCTAAGTCCTACCAATTGTTCCTCAAAACAGTTTGCTCCAAAATCTTCATTATATGAAGACTTCATTATATAAAGACTCAACCCTTCCAAGACCGAGTGGTTGTGACTTCCGGCGTCCTGATATAGCCAGCTGGTGCCATCGCTGGATATTGGGGACGAATCACTGACCTTCCCGGAGAGGGCTCACAACTTAGGCATCCTCCTGGATGCATGGATGTCTTTAGAAGAGCACATGATGGCTGTGGCCAGGGGGGCTTTTTATCAGGTTCACCTGATACGCCAGTTGTGCCCCTTTCTGGATTGGGATTCCCTATGCACGGTCACTCAAGCACTCGTCACTTCCCGCCTGGACTACTGCAATGCTCTCTACATGGGGCTCCCTTTGTGGTGCACCCGGAGGCTGCAGTTAGTCCAGAATGTGGCAGCGCGGGGGATTATGGGAGCAATGGGGCACTCACATATGACACCTCTCCTGTGCGAGCTGCACTGGCTTCCTGTGGTCTTCCGGGTGCATTTCAAGGTGTTGATGACCACCTTTAAAGCGCTCCATGGCTTAGGGCTGGGGTATCTGCAAGACCGCCTTCTGCCGCCAATAGCCTCCCACCGACCGGTTCGCTCGCACAGAGAGGGCCTCCTCAGGATGCCGTCGGCCAGACAGTGCCAGCTGGCAACCCCCAGGGGGAGAGCCTTCTCTGTGGCAGCACCTGCCCTCTGGAATGACCTACCCCCTGAGATACATACGATATCAGACCTCCGGACTTTTCATCGGGCCCTGAAAACACACCTATTCCATCTAGCCAGGCTGGCTTGATCCCATCCTCTCATTTTTAATTGAATTCGGTTTTAATTGGGTTGTTTTAAATCTTGGGCCGAAATTATTTAATTGTTTTTTAAACTGTTTTTAAATTTTATATGCAATGTTTTATCTTGGCTGTACACCGCCCTGAGTCCCGCAGGAGAAGGGCGGTATAGAAATAAAATAAAATAAAATAAATAAATAAATTATAAACTGTTACTCTCCTTCAACATTAAAATGCTTGTCTTAACTCCCAACAAGAGACTAGTGCCTATCTTGAGTGATGTTTGCAGACTACTAAATATTATTGTTATTCTATGGTTCATTAATTGGCTGTCCCAGTGAGACTTTTCTTACAGAAGAAAAATAAGAGGGAGGGTTAACAAATATGATTATTCATACTACTGTATATGCATGATACTAAGATGAAACTGCTAAGTTTCCATCCAAGTAAAAATGTAATAGTGTTCTTTACCTGATTTGATAACTGCGGTATCCATTATAGTTTCTTTCTGTTCTTTTTTGGGGGTGGGATGGGTTGGGGGAGGGGAGGGGAAGAGACTAAGTGGGTCTTCAATGCAACTAACTCCAATATCTTGGGAGATTAAAAAAGGTGTTCCTGTATATCTTAGTAACAAAAGAAATAAAGATTTAAATTTTAGCTGTTAAGGCATGCTAGGACAAAAATGATAATATGTATAAAGCCCATATGAGGTCAAAATTACAATTTTCTGACAAAGTTCAAGAATCTGCTCTTATGTAGAGCAGCACAGACTGCTATGCACAGACTGGCTGCAGGGTTTTTATTTATATATGCACGGCAGATTAGTTCTCCGATGTGGTATATAAAAGCTTGAATAGCTCTCTTTTTTACTATCTTTCACTCGCTCTCTCTTCATGTGTATCCCATCCAAATTATTGTGTGTGGATTAAAATTGCATCCCTTCTTTCATGGCACTATTTGGGTTTGAGAACAAATATTGTAGATTGCATGCCCAACTAAGTAAAATCTTTTCTAGAAGATGAATAAGATGGAGAATTCTATTTTGAAGGGATGAGCATTGGGTCTTACTTAAGATTGTATAACAATGTTGTCTTAAAAAAGTGGCATATTTCTTCAAATTTTGCAATGTAACTAGCATTATTTCCACAGCATTGTTAAAAGAAGGAAAAGAGGAAAACAAGATGCCTGCAATTTGCCAATCTAAGATATATTTCCAGTTTATTGCAAAACTTAAGAATGTACCCATCTTTTCATCCCTTTATAAATGATATTTTCTGTTTCACACTTTGAATGACAAATATATATATATTTGTCCCTTTGAAAAGAAAAGAAAAGAGAAGAAAAGAGAAAAAAAGAAAAGAAAAGAAAAGAAAAGAAAAGAAAAGAAAAGAAAAGGAAAGAAAAGAAAAGGAAAAAGAAAAAGATTGGGTTGAAAATGTTAGCATATTTTTAAAAACTGTGCAGAAATTGAACAATAAATTGAATAATGTAGAAACCAGGGACAAACCTTGTTTAATTTCATAGATTTGCCTGATGCATGCATTAGTCATCAAAACTACTGTGTTTCCCGGAAAATATAAGACCATATCTTATATTTGTTTGAACCCTGAAATAAGCGCTTGGCCTTATTGCCATGCGCTCAAAAGCCCATTTGGGCTTATTATCAGGGGATGTCTTATTTTGGGGGAAACAAGGTATATAGTAATTAGAATGCCATATATGGGCTGGAGAATTTCATATTCAAAAATGCACTAGAATGACTTTGGACCAACAGTTTGACCCCAGCCTAACCACCTTTTTAGAGGCTGTTGTGAAGATTAAGTCCATCCCCTCCACTCTGCAGAGTGGACACTATGGACAATATACAAAGCTCCCTCTTCAATAATTTATTCACTATACAAGCAGAATAGAAAGAATATATTATAGAGCTAGCGTGCCTCTGCATTCTATTTCTTTAAGTGTTTGTATAGCTGACTATGTCTTAGAGGTTTTGGGTTTTTTTATTAATACTGTACCTAGAATTCTATGTTTTTGTTCCCAGCCACTTTTCATCTCACTTGAATACACATTGTCTGTGCAGTAGAATTAATAGCTGAACAGAATATCTGGGTTAGTAGCAACATTTCTAAACTATTGCATGTTTTTCTCCTAGCAAAAACATCCTCCTCTTTCACATTGGGCCGCATGTCCCAAAAAAAAATATCACAAAACGTATAACAAATATCTCAGCATCTGCCACAACATTTTTGCTGTAATAGATCATTTGTGACCTCCACAATATACTGTTCTACTTTTAAATCCATGAAAGACATACTGCAGCAGGAAACAAAATATTCAACAGGTAAATCATTTTGTAATGGGATGAAATGGAAAGAACTCAAGAACATTTTAGGATAGATTGTAGGCTTGTTGGATTGTTTTCTTCTTGAAAAGAAGAAAAATTGCCTGGTGGAATGATTGAGACTGAAACTGCATAAGAACATCAATGCCTTTATCTGATTTCATTTTTATACATGAAAGTGAAATATATTTACCTTTATATTTCTATACCCATTTCTATACAAGAATGTAGAATATGTTTATCTTTCAATCATAAATAGATTCACATAAACCTCTATAGATAAATAGTTCACTTAGAAAAAAGTTGACACCCTATTAATCAAGAATGTGCATTTTGTATGGAAGATCCCAGATTCACATTTCTAAATAGAGTTGGGAAAGAATATTGCCTGATATTTTGGGCAACCACTGCCTGTCACTGTAGACAAAATTATGCGAAATGGACCAGGAATAAAACTCAATACAAAACAGCTTTCTAGATTTTTCAGTTCCAAGCAAACAGAAAGGCAGTTCCTAAGCTCAAACTTAAGAAATAAAGAAAATTGGGAATGCCACAATTTGGTATAAAGGATAATTATTTGACTGGTTTTGTGCTAGGCAATGATCTGTGATATAAAAAAATCATTTCTGTATTGCCTCACAAGCTAAACAGCATTAACATGAACATCATGATATTCAAACTGACAGCTTTAATTCCGAAAAAAAAACCCACATCAGCTCTCTCAAAAATGCAACTATTACATATTTAATTTTGTTCACTGTTATTATCTTTTTTACTGATGCATTTGAGGGGAAGCATATACTCTTGCTAGCTCACATTTTAAAACATACTCCATAATTTTAATTAAAAATATTTGCGAATAGCTTTGTTTTTCTGAATTTTAATCTTGCTTTTAATCTTTTTTTTCTAAACAGCCTATCTTATTTTTGTTCTTATATGTATGTATTTTTATTGTGAATTACATTCTTAGCTTTTGAGGGAATTTGAAAGATGGGAGAAATGAAAGAAATAATATGCAATAAAGCTAACTGAATATAAATGTGAATATAAAAATGCTTTTATATGCACATTTTATGTGTGCTTTATCACTTTAATTTTGTTATCCAAGTTTTACTTAGTTACTTGTTTGGTTAACCTCATTTATTCTATAAAGGTTAAGCTGTTTAACATATTACTTTCTCTTCCAAATTTTCTCTGCAACACTTTAAACCCAGCAAACGAGCAATCTTTGTTCAGTTATTTAGAATTGCTGAAAAACATTTGAAATGTTCACATAACACCATATGTAAAAGAAACATGATACTAACATGATCATTTCCCTTTATCCAACTGACGTTTTTGAAATTTCTTTGATCCAGGTATTTATAATCATGATTATATATATAAAAGAATCTTAGAATTTTGCACTATGCAATTAAATTATATTTGTTGATATGTACTCTCATCCAAGAAGCATTGACATATTGCAGCTGACTTCAGCTTGGAGTACAGAAACAATCAAATGTTTTTCATAATTACCATACATAACTATGCTTTATTGTTGCTAATGTCCTCTTAATAACTGTCGGTAATATTATGCTTAGCATTAGGGTTGGCCCATTATACTTAAACACATTCCGATAAAGTTGCTTCAAATTAAGTTGTTTACTTTCTGTTTATGTAAAGAAAATACATTGTTTCCACTTTCTATAGCTCATTTATTCATATACATTCACACCACCTGTAATGACTAAGTAATGAACATATGGGTTTCCTAGCAAAATGTCTCAAATTTAATCTGTGGTATACAGAACAATGCATTCCCCCCACCCCCCCAGTCTGAGGATCATAGCTGGTCTTGGAGCAGTATGCTAGGAAATGATCTTCATAGAACAAGGAGAAGCAATATTAAAAAAAAGTTTCAATTATTTTATTTAAATGTAATCAAATCAGTAAAATATATAGTCTTAATATAATATACAGTTTGACAACCACAGGTAAATATCTGGAAGACATACTTAAGTACATATGGACATCAGGCTTAAAATTGTGCACTTCTAACGTAGAGCCAGGAACTAGTCCTTGTTGAGACCTCCTACAGCCTTTATGGGACAACACTGACATCATGTATCAATGCATAATGTGCTATGTTCCAAACACAGTGATACCTTGGTACTCATCATTAATAGATTCCATGAGGCACAGTAAGTACCAACTTTTTCCCATAAGGAATAATATAGTGAAACACAAGGCAACCAGCACCAACAAGTTCTAGCTTCTGCACTGAGTACCAAACAAATGATAAGTACTGGGACAAAATTTCTCCATCAGGATGCATTGAGTGCAAATTTAATAAGTTTCAAAGCAGATGAGCATCAAGGTACCGCTGTATAAGAACCCACATTTTTTAAATCCTGTAACTCTTGCTCATTTTCCAAATTTTCCTTTTTTAGGAAGGTTGTTGACATGGTGGTGGTAGATCAACCACAGATCACCTTAAATGAAATGGCTTATCTGGATCCCTTTTAGGCCCAGTATCAGTTGTTTCCATTGAAGAACTCAATCTGGACCTGGATAAAGAGTCTTTTTAGATCTCTCGTTGCTTTTGATATCAATGACCAGGGTATCTTATTCAGTTACCTTACACAGTTTATCACTGAAGGCATTCCCTTGTAGTTCTGCTTCTTTCTCATTGAAAAGTTTTAGTCCACTGGAATGAGGAGGAGAGGTCAGCTCAATGGCCCCTCCTTTGCAGTTTCACAGGGATCAGTTCTTTCTCTATACATCTTTAATATCTATACAAAGCTGCTGGACAAGATCATCTGACAATTTGGATATAGTCCCATCATTATGCAAATAATGCTCAACTATATAACACTATCCTGACCTGTAGAGGAAAAGCAACTGATGTTCCTTCTTGGAGCTGAGATGTCCTCAGGCTCTGGATGGGAAAAAAACAGCTGAGGTTTAACTTAAGTAAGACAAAAAATAAACCTCTGGTCCTGGTGACTGACCCAGATTCAATCTTACAAGACAGAAATAGTTTCTTCATTGAAGTTTTTTATCAATACTAATTTTATATTTGGATAGGCAGGTACTATCGTTAAACAGCAGGTTTGTGATTTTGACAGCCTTTTAATATAAGGCTCTAGATAGTTCAACAGGTGAAATCTATCATTAGAAGGGTCTTTCCTTTAGTTGCTGCACCCACTGGAGCTTATCTGGCATAAGAATATCTCACCATAGTAACTCACAACCTTATTACCATTCAGACACCTGCACTTGCTATATGCAGAGTTCACTTTAAAGACTATTTGTAAGCCACTGTTATTCCTGAATTCAATAGTCCATGGACTAATTGACACACACCATTACATGTATATTATTCTTTGCTAGCATTCTGCATTGGCTTAGCACTTGGGCACCTTGGAATATTAGACCAACTCTGGTTGAAGCAAATGATGCAGAAATCAAATTGCATTCTGAAATATGCTGAAAACAGAACTGTTTTAGTGGGCAACTTAATTACACTAGTCTGTCTCTCTTTTAATTTTATTAGTTGTTTTATTCTTATTTTAGTATGATGTTATGCTGATTTTATAGAGTAGAGTAGAGTAGAGTAGAGTAGAGTAGAGTAGAGTAGAGTAGAGTAGAGTAGAGTAGAGTAGAGTAAATAAGAATATTTTATTTGGCCAAGTGTCATTAGACACACAAGGAATTTGTCTCTGATGCATAAGCTCTCAGTGTACATCCTATCAAGGATGTTTTAATTTTTTCCCCCCATGTATAGCATTAACTGCCAAGAGCTGATTGCAGCGGGACATAAATGTAACAAACAAACAAGAAAGGTGGGTGTACAGGTGGTCTTCACTTAGCATCCACAATCGGGACTGGGAATTCCATTGCTAGGCTCTGCAGTCACTAAGCAGAAAATCATTTTCCTCACTTCCCATTTGGTCATTAAGTGAAGCACCGTGTGACCAAATGTTAGGATTTTATTTCTGCCTTCTCTATTTGAACTGTTTGTAGCAAGCCAGTTGCAAAGTACACAAATGCTGATGCTGTGACTGCAGGACACTGCCACCATGATAAATGTGTGCCTTCAAGCACCCGAAGGACAATCATGTTACTGTGGAATATTGTGACAGTTGTAAATGCAAAGGTTGGTCATAAAGATAATTGTTGTACAACATCATGACTGAATGGTCATAAAATGAGTCAGTAAGTGAGGACTACCTGTATAGGAATCCCATTATTGCCTATTATCACACTGGAACAGTGTACAAAAAAAAAAAATCTTTGTTATCAACCATTGCAACAGCATAGCTCCCAGTATGGTTAAGAATAAGGCATCTCTTAAATTCTGTGAAACCAGCTTCCAAGTATGGAGGAGCAGAAGGCCTCCTCCTACGAGACAAGTCTAAATTTGATCCAGTTTCTGAATACAAAGGGGGCGATGCTTGTTCATTCTAGATTTTGCAATATATTAAATTCACACCTCTAAATTAAAAAAAAAGACAATGTTTACCCAAGCGAGTAGATTTATTTAAAAGTTTGCAAAATTAAATGAGGGATGTGAGATCATATATCTAGGCAGTAAATAAAATAAGGACTATAATAATTGCTCTGTTTTCATCTTTTCTGACCAACCAAATGATTAAATCTCCTTTTACTCTAATGATGGTTTTATTCCTATTTTGAGGCTGCATGAAAAATGAGCATACCTAAAGTATAAAATATGCAGCAGGCGACACACAAGCAGCCTTTCACAGAGTTGCATTTAAGTGCATGTTATATAACTACTTAAATAAATTCAAATATTATTTGGTGATACTGACTCCAAGGCAACTATAGACAGAAAAGCACTGATGGATGTAGCAATAACTATTCTCTGTTTTCTACCCATTCATAATCACTCTGACACTGAAACTGTCACCATTACCATTAAAAGGGAATAGATGGCTCATCTAAATGCACATCCTCTACAAAAGCATATTTAGGATACTGGACTAACAATCAAGAAAATTTCCTTCAAAAGTTTATGAACCAAATAACATAGATAGACATACATACATGCTGCTTCATTAGTTTTAGTACCAAACAGGAATTATGTGCCAAGCAACTCCACCTTTTCATTTTCAAAAGATCAGTATAAGATAGATAAGCAATGGTTTTCTTCATGCCAATTTTTTTAAAAATTCTTCAGCTGCAATCATGTATTCTAGATTAAGAATATGTCTAAAGACATACAGTGAGAACAGCCAAACAGTAAAGTTGCATACAACTGAAATGTCCACATGTGTTTAACATGTGCGATACCACTGCTTTGGCTATTCTAAAGTAACTGAAGAAGCTTCATGGATGAGAAGTGAAACATCTTCAAGGAAAAACAAAGTTCAGTTGCCTTTTGAAAAAGCACCTTTGCGACAACCATGACTTGGATGACTGAGAATCTTATGGACACATTCTAAACTAAATTTACTTTTTGCATTTTAGGCTCCTCATATTCCAAAATCAAGTAAAGCCTAGGTGTATTTGGCACTGAGAAAAAACAACAGACTTATTTGGTATTGTATTACATAATCAAAAGCCAGTGTAATAGAAAGAGCTATTTAGGACACTGAGTCAACTGACTGCTGAATGCACGAATCCAAATTAAAATTAAAACTTCTCTGACACCAGGCCAGTCATTCCTTAAATGTTATTAGATACATTTAAGGAATGACTGGCCTGGTGTCAGAGAAGTTTTATTAAATGGAGCTCGTCATCTGCCTTGGTAATGGGTTCCAATCTTTTGCTTTTTTTACTTGTTGTTATATTACAAAGTCAACTGTTCAAATGTATAACATTTCCAAATATTCCTTCTTGTCATTTATTATCATTGTTCCGTATAATGGGCATGGAGGGAGGGGCGGAGTTAGACTGATGAAAGCAGCATTCCTATCTTAGTCAAAACACTGCATACATGTTCAAAAGAGACAACTTATAGCAAAAGGGACAGAACTTGTCACATCACTATTTTTGACATTTTGATGAGAGCAATGAGATCATGTACTGTAGATGTCACTGCTCATATTCTTGCACTCTGACCAAGATCTTGCTATTCTTCTGCAACATCTCTTCAAATACCTGAAAATAACTGTCACAGTCCTTCCACAATCATATTTTTTTCATGGCTAAAAATATTGATTCCCTCAGTCTGTTCTCCGAACAGTTGCTTTTCTATCTCCTGCTCATGCTTGCCACCTTTATTTGTACCTGTTCATATTTTTTGAATCTTCCTTAAACAATAATGCCAGGAATTATTCAATGTGTCAACACATCACGGAAAACCTAGCAACTGTACTTCTATGATATAATATAAAACTATATTTCCCTTTTTAACAGCCTTATAGTGCTGCTGGCTAATATTCAGTTGATGAACATCTAAAGTTCCAAGATCCTTTTCACATGTACATTTGTCAAAATTATTTATCTGTTATCCTTTGTGTATTTTTTTCTCTTAAAGGAAGAGAAAGGGATATGAAGTATGTTGAATTCAAAACAAAAAAAAAGTGCTTTGGAATCATAGGGATGCAAACATAGCACCAGTTTGTAACTTTTTAAATAGGTTTATTTATTTTATTAAATTTATATGCTGTCCATCTTGCTGCCAAGCTACTGTATATATGCAGTCCCGAAGAGATAAATTTTTTAAAGAAATTTTCAGAAAGATACTACATGAAAAGACCTATGGACCTGCTTCAAACCATTATTTTGTATTTGAAGCTGAAGCAATCATCATCTTAATGAGTTATCTATCTCTATTAATTTACATGTATCCTTTCAATGTCATTTTGAACTTTTATTCTATCTTCTGGGATATCAAGTTCTTTTTTTTAGTATTCACAAACTTGATGAGCATTTCCTCCAGCTGTTTATTCAAGTCATTCTGTTGTCCCATCCCAAAACTGGGTTCTTGCCCAGGGTGCTGAAGTCCAATTGAACACACCAAGGTAGAGATTCATCACACAACTTTATTCTATGCAGAAGAAGGACATGGGGAGGTTTCTCTCAAATCCTGTGTAATGTCTTTGTTTACAGCAAAACCTTTCTAATCACAAACTACCTGTTCTGTCCCCGTCCCACACGCACACACACCAACAGACGTCCAAGAGTTAAAACCAAACCAGCCGCCAAAATCCTTTTCCTTATGATAACGGAACTTGGCAGCAACCTAGTGGCTGCCTGCCAAGAGTTTATTACTCACGAAGGGAAGAGATAACTTCTCTCCGCTTCTGGTGCATCAAAGTAAAATGTTCAATAATTACAGAGTAAATCAAGTCCAAGTATAATCCAGCAAAGCCTATAGCAAAAGTCCGGCAATTCAGAATGGCATGGAAGCTTTCAGCTTTGTTCGTCACAAGGCTTGACTGGCCACCACACTCCCTGTGGGGGTGTGGTCCAGTGACTCAGCCTAATCTCGGGCATGCCTTTTCTTCTGTTGTGCGCGCATATCTCTGCGACGCTGGTGTGGATCCAGCCAAGACTCATTACTCACATCACTGTCCACCTGTGGCTGTGTGGACATGCTTGGCCCCGGCCCTATCTCTTGCCCTTCGGCGGACACCGAAGGCATTGCCAAAGAGGAGGGTCCTGGAGAGGGAGACCTTGCCAACTCTTCTCCTTCACTCTCGGAGTCCTCTCCTGCCAATAACACAGGCTCAGGTAATGGAGCCACAACACTACCAAACCCACAAGCTTGATCAATCAAGTTGTTTCCCTTTTTCCTTACTCTGTTTTCCTCTTTTCTCTTATATGACTAAAACTAGCATTTACAAATATATTCGTGTCCATAGATTAACCACAGGTTTTCATAATACAATCATCACTTCAGCAGTTTTTATGTTCTGTATGCTCACTTGCAAGCCTGTGGTTTCATTTCCCACTACATGACTTGTCCCAAAGTACCTCTAGGAATTACTCAAAGCAAGCGAGACTTCTGGCCTTGGATCACTCTTCTGCTTAGGTAGGCTATTTGTTACTTTTTTCCTATGAGAGTACTTCCACAAAGCTATCTTATTGATTATATGCGTCAGCAAAACTTATTGATTAATATCATACATTCTAGGTTGTGAATTGTTTGTCATTTCTCCTTATCAGTTCATTAAAATGTTTACTGGCAAAGAACTGAGCCCAGTGGAACTACAATTGATAATTAACTTGAACTTTAGAGACAAGAAATTTAAAATATATTTCATCAATTCAAGATGCACACTCGACTGTTTATTAGAAGAAGACTAGACACTATTATTTTTCTTTCAAAGCACTAAACCATTTCTTAGCCTCCCCCCCCCCCCACTTTTTATATTAATATACTAGCTGTACCTGGCCACACGTTGCCGTGGCTCAGTCTTGTGGGTATACAATATTTTTTGACCGAGTGCCAATAATTTCCCTCTGTAGCTCAGGTCACGCCTACTTTGCCTCCGTCCCACCAGTCTTTTCACTCGGTCGATTGGACTGAGACCTGAGTTGCCTTTCTCTACATTTCTTTTTGGACTTTAACATTGCTTAATCAATGCTTTCTTGGACTTTTACCTATTTGGTGCTTGTATTGGGAGAGCTGTGCATCGTGGGATTGACGGAGGCCTCTGGCCGGGCTGGCGTCGGTGAGTTTGCATTCCTGGGGCTCAGGGACGGTGGCCACCGACAAATATTTTGAATCCAGCAGCCATCCGTAGGTTTGTCTTCGGACGCCTCCAAGGATACTTTGCCGCGGGTGTAAGAGCTGGTTTCCCGGCTTGCCGGTATAACCACCTTCACCTTTGCAGCTCTCCGCATCACAGGCGGCATCGGGGTCCCTGGCAAAGGTATGGCATACTCCGTTAGCCGGGAGGACGCTTCACGGCAGTTGACATTTCCCGCCATTTTGCTTGTGGGTTTGGCAGCGGCGGCGCTGAGGGGAAAAAACCCAGCTCACACCTGCCATTGTGGTGCTGCGACGTTAAAGTCCAAAAAGAAACATAGAGAAAGGCAACTGAGATCTGAATCCAATCGACCGAGTGAAAAGACTGGTCGGACGGAGGCAAAATAGGCGTGACCTGAGCTACAGAGGGATACGGCACAGCTCAATTCCAACGCAATGTCGCACGAAATAATTAAATCAAAATGAAAATAAATCGAAATCTATGAAAATTCAATTTAAAAATGCAATCAGAAACATTGAAATGGAATCGTAAAATTGGAAATTTGGAAATCGTAAATGGATCGTAAATCGGAAACATTGAAATGGAATCGTAAAATATTTAGTATAGTGTGTGTTGCTTTTACATCCAACAGATGGCGCTGTTTTTCAAAAAAGCATGTTTTTACCTGACACAGGTGTGACATCTATATCATATAGGTATATAAAAACATGCGCGTATTCGAATGCAATGTTGTGTCAAAATTTCACAGCAATCGGTGAAGAACTTTCAGAGATTTAATATTTTGAACAAACAAACATTTACATTTTTATTTATATAGATGGGCTGTTTTTTTAAGCATACCTTGATATCTTGTCAGGAACTGCTCTTTTAAAAATAGAATTGTAATTTCATAACAATAACTATTCATTTACAAGAAAGCTTTTCTAAAAGAGTAATCTAACTTACATTAATTAACACCAAAAAAATCACTTTGCTTGCTTAAAGTCCTCTAGTATCAGACCACTCCGAAATATATAATGGCTTGTTAAGTACCATACCCATGACTATCTATAAGTAACAGGAATGAAATTAGAGTACTCAGGTTGATTACCTCAATTTTCATTATAATCAGTGTATGACGCTGCAGGGTAATTTTTCAGAGTAAGGTAGGTGGCATATAAATTTAATAAATTAAAAATAAATTAAGACAGTGTCAGGGTCCTGTGTTCCACCCAGAATGTACTCTTTAAGAATCTTCTGAAGTCAACATTTCAAACTCATAGAGAGCGAACAAAGTAAGTCTATAATTCCAAGTTGCTGCCCCACCACTGAATTCTATACTATACTATATCATCACAACCTTCCACATATCTTCTACTTCCAATTCTACCTTACCTCATTTCAGGTGTCTGTCCAATTTTTAAATTCATATTTAAGTATAATCTTTATCATTTTGGATTGTCTTCTCTTACTTCTGAATCAGTGGAGGAAAAAAATGCATCTTAATTTAAGGAAGTTCATATAACTGTTTTCTACTGTTTTGCCGGCAACATGGTGGAAAGGGGATCCATTTATACTTTTGGAAAAATAGCCTTCACAATTATTACACTTATTGCCAACAGTATAACTCAAATTATGTACACTGCTCAA
The DNA here is from genome assembly GCF_059756535.1 of Pantherophis guttatus. Lineage (NCBI taxonomy): Eukaryota > Metazoa > Chordata > Lepidosauria > Squamata > Colubridae > Pantherophis > Pantherophis guttatus. The sequence goes on from NC_142070.1 coordinate 34,999,273, forward strand.
AAAAATAAAGGGAACACAAGCAGAAGACATCCGAGATCCGAATGAATGAAATAGCCTTATTAAATAGTTTGTTCGTTACATACAGTAGTTTTTTGTTCCCTGTAGTTGTTTGAGCAGTGTATAAACTACTGTATGTAAAGAACAAAGTATTTAAAAAGGCTCTTTCATTCATTCAGATCTCGGATGTCTTCTTCTTGTGTTCCCTTTATTTTTTTGAGCAGTATATATTTCTCCTGTATATAATATATCACTCGTTAGTCTGAAAAGCATTCACATTTATCATGGAGATAAGAAGAAAATGAAAAAATGAATAGTAATAGAGCAGATAGGGATGGGGGAAGGAAGAAGAAAAGGATTTAAGTCATAAGGTGCAGTGATAGGCCAGTGCATATGATTTTGTGTAAACATTCATTCATAGGTAGATGTGTATTTTTATATGCGAGTAATTTGCCTGATATTCCATTCCTTCCTTAGTTGTATTAATTTTCTTCTCAATGAGAACAACCATTCATACCAAAGTGATTTCAGATGATTACTTCCCTACAATTGCATTACTGTTTTATGGGATCCTCTAATACTCAAGATCAGTAGACAAGTGATTCCAAGATATTGATGGTATATTCACAGCTTTATCCAGTAAATGCAGTTTTTGTTAATCATCAAGTATTTTAACATTATTGTGAATCAGGTTTTTTTTTAAATGTCAAATCTACATTTTAGGATGACCTGACTACAATTGTAGAGCAGCAATACTTAGAAATGTAAATAACAAAAGGCTTTACAGATTCAGTGCAATTATAACTATTCTTGCTTATTAAAAGCTAGTATCTCAAGGGAGGAACATCCTAGTTTCCTACATACTGTAAAGAAGATTCTTTTCCCCTTTTTAATGTGAAGGAAGCATTACAATATGCAATGCTCTATTGCATTTCTAAAATGCTACAGATGTATGCTTCACGTAATGTAAACAATGCATGATTGCTTCAAAATACGAACATACAAAATGAAAGAAAAAAAACTGCATTCTAGCCATGACTATATTTTTAATTGAGGTTTCTAGTCCATTTTGCTATCATTTATTGTAGCAGAAATTATTAGATACTATGCTTTTTTAATGAAGTTATTCATCCTCATTGTCCACAATATCTCATATTTACTTGCTTTAGTCTTTTATTTAGCATTCAAGAGCAAAGCAATTATGTCTTGATTTGAAGTGGTATCTTATCACATTTCAGCCCATACTTCCAATTTATCAAGATTATAGAGTACTTAATTGCATTTGGCATAAAGATCTGCAATCCTTTCCAAGCTTGTATTGTTTAAATACGTGATTAGCATATTCTTCACAGCAATGTCTAAGTCACTGATGAGTCATGTTATATAATAAATAGGCCACTTGTTATCTTCTTCATCTCAGACACTAGGGTCTCAATAACAATTAACTTGCCTTGTTATCATAATGTTTCATTTTGGCTTTTGTTATATTTCTCCATAAAAAGAGACTGATATAATAGCTTTCATTGTGAATTAGAGACACTTGATGTTTCTCTAGTGCAGAATTGTAGGAAATGTGCCTTTAGCTTAAAATAGCAGTGTTCCATGTGGAAGCGGGAGTTGGTGTCAAATCAGCCCGGATGTGAGGTGAGGTTGACTGAAGAAAGCCTGGATGACCCAACGTCCCCCAAATGCTGGTAGCCAGGTGGTACAAAGCTAGTTCGCCCCCTGTGGTGTACTTTGGATAGTGCACATGCATGAACAAAATGAACTAGCAATCTTAAGATGCCAGAACTACTTTGTGGTAAAAAGGATTATAGACTTCCCAGGCTATTTATGCCATACGCTTTTTAAAAAATGCTCCTGGAAAATGTGTTCCCTCCTAATTAGCTACAAAATGTATTACATAATTCAAAGTAGACTTTAATTAGATATTTTCTTAACCATGAAAAGCTAAGTACCTGCTTAGATTAACACATGTTATGTATTTCTGCACCAAGTGTAGAATTTTTTAAAATATTATTTAATAATACCTGAAGTTGTTAAGAGTTAGCTAGCATTTTACTGAAATTTGGTTTTGTTATACTTATTGCAATTTTAAAAATATAATTATATTTTATTTTACTTCCTACAAAGTTGTGTTATATTTGCCTGTAAAATGATAATTATATAATTTCACATAAACATTTTGATATAAACTTCTTTAGGTATGAAAATGGGCAAGAAAATGAATTAATTTAATAAACAGATCCAGCATTTGGTATACTTTCCAATGTAAGCCACAAGTTTTATGTAGAGAGAAAGGTTAATGTACTTCAGTAATGAGCATAACTGAATATCAAGAAAAAAATGATGGAAAATATGTTAATGTTAAGTTTGTAGAAAGTGTATATTGGGAGAAATAAATACAAAAAATATAGTTTGTATGCACATACACCCGTATTGGAAACAAAGGTGGATGTAAGTCAAACTGAAATTAAGATAGAAAAAGTTAGGAAATGTAATTTGTATATTTCTCCCTTTTTACCAATGCCTTCCATAGTTCTCCGTATACTGGGTTTTGTGGAGAGTAAATTGCAGGAACTGGGAACATCCTTAGCAACTTCATAGGACTCCCTAATTGAACAGTTACATTTTGCATGAGTGCTTAGTCCCCCCTCCCTGTGTGTGTGTTTGTGTGTGTATCTCCATATATGTGTGTATGTGTACATAAGAATATTATTGACAAATTATCAAGTCAAATTAAAATTATCCACTCCAATATCCATCTTCATTTTATCCTTAACAATCAGGAAGAGATCATCATATCTCTTGACTATTTGATTCCATTGCTAGGCTGCTCTTAACTGAACAGAATTTTTTTCCAAATCACAACATAATTTACTAGGATTGTGTAGTGCTTCATATTCTAACAGTACACCAGACAATACAGGGTTGCTTGCATAGCTTAGGTCATATCTTGCATCTTTCTTCAAGGTCTGTGATTGCCCACACAACTGCAGTGTATACCCAGAAAATTCATACACATGCTTTGAAGTATGTATTTCTGTTTGAATCTGAAGTATTGCCATTATCCACCTTCCGGTGAGTACTGAACTATGTGGTTTCAGAAATGAAAATATGCATTAATTTTGATATGCACAGTTCAGTAGAAAATATTTTCAAAATTCCAGATATCTGAAAAATGCTATAATGTCCATTTCCCCTTCCCTTTTATTAGTTTCTTTTCCTGACTAAATAAATTCAGTAAAAAAAATAATAAATAAATAAACATGCAGTCTCCAAAGAAACATAAATATTGAAATGATAGGTGTATCAATAGACGTATAGTAACAGTAGTGGAGAAAAGATGTGCTTCATTGTTATTGCAAGTCACAGGAAGGACTTGCATTTACCCAAGGAGCATGCTATTGAATACAATAGATTTAGATTGGGAAAATTGTTTTTCAACTTTTATAATTTTTTTGGACACAGCAGAAAAATCTCGAACATATCATGTTCAAGCCTTACACATTTGTTAGACAAATCGAGGTAGGGTAATTATGTGAGTAATCTTTTAAGGTGTGGGCCTAGAAACCAGAAGACTAAGTTTTAGTCCCAACCTTAGCCATGAAAATAAATTGACAATTGGATCACTTTCTCTCAGCCCAACTCACCTCACAGAGTTGTTGTGAGGAATACAGATAGTCCTTGATTTATAACCACAATTAAGTCTGAAATTTCCATTGTTAAGCATGACAATTGTTTTGCCCCATTTACCACCTTTCTTGTCACAGTTGTTATGTGAATCACTGTAGTTGTTAAGTCAATAACACAACTGTTACGTGAATCTGGCTTCCCCATTGACTCTACTTGTTAGAAGGTGGCAAAAGATGACCATATCATCCTGGGACACAACAACCATCATAAATATATGTATATGAATTTTGATCATGTAACCATGAGGATGCTGCAATGATCATGAGTGTATAAAATAGTCAGAAATCACTTTTTTCAGTGCCACTGTAACTTTGAACAATCACAAAACAAATGATTGCAGGTCAAGGGCTACCTGCATAGAAGGAGGAAGGAATGTTTGTATAATTGCCTCCTTGTATATTGAAACAAAATAAAAATAAAAATGATAATGGTTAATATAATGATATCTAACACCATTGTTTTATTACATAATGCCATTTTAATTTTTATTAAAAATGCTTTGGTTGCTAATTATGTTCTCTTTTCTACTTTGACACAGCTCATTTTGCTTACTTGTACATATATTTATGTCTACAACAGGTGGCAGCACTTGCCAACCATAACCAATTAAAAAGGCTAATCAGAGTTCCTGCTTGGATGGGAAATCACCAAGAAAGCCATGGCTAAACTGGAAGTTAGAAAGAAAACATTCTGGAATGTTTAGCGAATCATTTTCCCACTATTGCCAAGATCAAAAGGATGAGATTTTGAATTTATCAGAAGCTGGATGAGATCTGAAAGGCCCTTTACCTTTATATATGTGTGTATACATATAAACATTTATCTTTTTGATACTTTTTAAATTTTTTACTTTAATACTTTTTTTCATTTGTCTTAGCATCTCTGTTTCAATATGCTTGTGACGTCCACTTTCACTGCTTCTAATTCCCTAGATGATAATAGCATGTATTATCAAGGATTTGAATTTGGTCATTACACAGAACTAGATGAAAGAATCAGTTTACTAATTTAGTATTGCCTATTCTTATTTGATAAACAATTCAAGCATTTCCCATTTTCTATTACTTAAAAAAAAGAAATGAATTGAATATGACCTTCCTGACTTAAAGTTTCACCTCTAGCCAGAATTAAATCATTATGTAGTATAGTTGGCAAATTTTGTGTATAATTATATATGATTTATTTTGAAATTGAAGAGAAATTCAGATTAATCTTAGTTTTCAAAGCACATTTTGAATTATATATCATTAATGTATTTATTCATTGCCTTTTCAAAAGATTGTATTTTTATTCATATCTAGTAGTTGATAGTCAGGAAGAAAAGCTTCTCAGAAGTCTAGTTAATTTTTTTATTCTTCATACAATTCCTTCTACTGAAGATTGAAGGTATTTGAAACGAAGTCTTCTTAATTCAAAAAGTTGTTTTGGCTCCATGGAGCTTGGGATAGTAGTGTCAAAATTGAAGCATAAATATAAGCAAACTGAAATGTAATATCAAGACAGATATTGTTATGCAACAGATTAACAAGGGACTTAAAATAGAAGGTGAATAGAAAGTGAAACTATATTTTCCATTCTTCACAAGGTTGAAAGGTCAAAGAAAGCAGATGTTCAGAGGAACTGGTAAAATCAATAATTGGTGCTAACAATTAAATACATTATTTATGTAAGCTATTTTATTAAATGATTCACAAACGTACAAATAGTCCATATTTTTTATTTATTTAAAGTTTGTACTACTCTAGACATTAGGAAATTATACTCTTATGACAACAGAAATGGTAGAACCTAGCCAACTTGATTGATATTGGAAAATCTAAGCAGTTCAGTTTTGTATTTGGAAGACTACTAATAATCAGAATTGTAGCCTAAACTGTAAGATTTAAAAAAAAAAAATCCCAAAGAAAGAAAATGGTAGTCCAAGTCCACGTAGTGAAGAAAATTATATGGATGTGTCCTTGTAATCACTGGAAGTAGATTTATTTGAAGACTTATATTTCTGATAATATTTCAATAATATTCTTAATTGGTAAAAATGAAATAATACATTTCAATAGCATAAACATAAACATAAATCTGAGACAGAAAATTGCCTCATGCATTAAAATATCCTTGTAAACGTATCTGGAAATAAGCACTATTAATTTTCAGTTCTCTGTACAACCCACACATTGCCCTATGCTATTTGTTGCAAAGAAATAGTCTTTGCAAAATTTCTCTGACTGTCCTGGTTGATGAGTTTATGTTATCTATTTTTGATTTTGTCAGGTTTTATGGTGATTCAGCCTAAAAGATACTGAGTATATTCTTTTTTTTTGTTTTATTACTGAAACATTCTGCTAAATTCTTTTCAATGACTTTGAAATACAAAGAATTAAAATTTCTGTATGTAATTATTTTATAAATAATATGGATATTTTAAAAATACTTTTTCTTGATTATTTATTAATAAGGAGGACTTCTGAATGTTGTCAAGTTACATATGTTTGACAGTAATTAAGAAGTATATTTCAGAATTTTATTATATATAATATTGATTTTTTCCAAAAAAAATTTAGGAAAAAATTATCTTGGAAATAATGATGGTTTTGCACTTTAGATTCAGTAACTTCATTCTAAAAACAAAATTTGATTATGGGTAAACTAATGCCATAGATCAATAAGAGTACTAGTAAGAAGTGAATATGGGATAAATATGAAATGAATGATGTTACTTCTTAAAGATCACATTACTTTCCATTAAAATCATATGAAAAATATGACATCCTTGTACTACATCTGTTATTTCATTTGACTAAAATGGTTCTTTTTTTAATATGATCTTAATAATATGCCTCCTGCCTTATTTGTAAAAGTATTTGTAAAAATATGCAAGTCTATTTACCTAGTCTAGGCAATTCTGAAATCAGTTCTTTAAACAAGTCATCAAATTTATATCACAGATCAGCTGCTAATGTGACTCAGAATTTCAGTATATAGATAGCCCTTGTTTTAGTGGTGGGTTGCCACTGAAGAACTGGTTTTACTACCGGAAGAACCGGTAGTAAAACTGGTGGGAGGCTCCGCCCACTGACCTGGACATCATCATAGGCGATCTGCAGAAGCTTCTGCACATGCACAGAAGAGCTCACAAGCGCATGGGCACAATACGAACCGGTAGTAAAGGTAAGCAGAACCCACCCCTGCCTTGTTTAACAACTTTCTCAGACAGAGACCATTTACAGTTATGATGGTGGTGAAAAAGTAACTTTCCAATCAATCCTTGTACACACAATCTTTGTAGGCCTCTAAAGCAAAGGAAAGTTAAAGTAAAGTCATAAACACTGTCAGTTTCACTTAGTAACCACTTTGCTTAATGGTGCAGTTTGCCAGTCCAATTTTGGTTGTTAAACAATGACTACAGGCATGTTCTTTTTTTCTGCATGCAAGTTTCTATTATCAAATGACAGAACTTGGTTATAAGATTTGAGTGATTCATTTGGTTTGTCGCATGATAGTTTATTGAGATAACTGTAAACATTTATATTATTAAAGCAGGTGATGAGAGAATTACCCCATTTTCACTTGTAAATGTTGCCTCCTCTGTTGCAGTAGATGTTGATGACTTTTACTATTTTAATTGAATCTAGTTTGTTTTACTAACGTATGATGGGTTACTGAGGGAGGGGTGGCTAGAGGAATTCTAGAATTCTATTAGAAATGTCATGTGAGGCACAAAAAAAAAAAAGGATCTGAACAATTCAGAGACACCCAAACATCACCAATTTCTCTTCAGACTAGGTCAAAAGGATATAGAGGATCCTTTTTTTATGAGAATATCAAAACATTTTGTCATTGCTTTTTTCTAAAATTTTATATTTCAAATTCTCAGTCTCATTTATAGCTGGTACTTACAAATATTTTTCAGATTTGACCCTCTGCAGCTTTTTAAAAATGTTGCACCTAACATGGGCTAGGATGTTATAGAATGTTTCTATTTATTCCTGACCAGAAATGCTTTGGCTAAGGAGAAACTTCCTAACAGTGAGGACAATTGGAACAGCTTGCCTTCAGAAGTTGTAGGGGCTTCATCACTGGAGGTTTTTAAGAAAAGGCTGGACAGCCACCAATCTGAAATGGTATAGGGTCTCCTACTTGAGCAGGGGGTTGGATTAGAAGACCTCCAAGGTTCCTTCTGGCTCTATTCAGATTGATTGATTTGATTGATTATCTCAATAGTTTATTTTGATTTTTTAAATCTTACTTATTATGGTTTCATTATTTGGTAATGATTTATAACAGGACTGGTTTAATAATGTAAAAAAAAAATCTTTACTTACGTCCAGTGGTGAAATTCAAATAATTTAACAACCAGTTCTCTGCCCTAATGATTTCTTCCAACAACCAGTTCACCAAACTGCTCAGAAAGTTAACAACTGGTTCTCCCGAAGTGGTGCGAACTGGCTGAATCCCACCACTGCTTACGTCCCATAGATAGGTATCTTAGACCTGAACTATTGTTTTCACTGTCCAAAATCAATAGTCAGACTTCAATTATTTAGCCCTACCGAGTCATTTAATAATTTTAACAAAGCAGATGTTTGTATTTCGTATTCAAAAATTGTATCAACCTACTTTTAATATTGCAGTGTATCTTTATTAATTAGAGTATTTCCTTGACTAAAAAAAATGCTTAGTGTACTGCAATAAAATCCTTTTTGTGATCCTTTTTGCTTTCATTATCATTTGCTGACATCCATTTGATTTCATCAGTTATTAGGAAGATAGCCCTTTATTCCTGATCTCCATTCAGAGATTATTTAAAGCTCCTGCATTCCTGATGTTGTACATCAGACTTTAATTTAAGCAAGAGACCTCCTTTCCCAATTCTCCCTCTTCACTTTCTCCTATATTCACCATCTCTTGCTCAAAAAAAAAAAAAGAAAGAAAGAAAGAAAGGGGAAATCTATTGCCCTGACACATGCTAATCAATCAGCAAAGTGATAACTTGTGATAGAACTTCAAAATCATGACATAGAAATTCTGTTTTGATACTGCAATAAACTTCCATGCATACTTGTTTTAACATGTCCAGATATAGAAAAATCTACTGTTTTTACTCATTTGAAAACTCTCATCATTTGTAATTATTCTAATGCTCTAAGGGACACTTGCTGAGGTGGGCAGCTATAGAAATTAAAACAAATCAATAAATAAATACAATAGATTATATCTGCTGAGGTTAAAGTATTTTGAGCTGCAGTATTTTCTGAGTTGAATTTAATTTAAAACATGAGCATTGCCTGGTGATTTTTATTTTTCAAGTTGCAAATTGACTCAGCTTTTTCCTAAAATGTATTTGCAACTGTTGGATGAATACCATCTGGTGTAGGGAACTTATTTTTATTTACTGCATCAATCTATTCCAAAATTTTGTCACTGACTTCTCAGATACATCCTTTAACCTGTCACAAACTTATAAAATGTATTATTCTGTCATATTGGCTACTTTCAGTTATTTAATTATGCATTTCTTAACTTACCTTTTTCAGCATTAAAAAATAATTCCAAGGAAAATGTTCAATGTATATCTCAGTGCTAATCCAAATAGCTTTTATCTGTTTTATCAATTCTTTAAATAGTTCTAAAAAGCTAGTGTAAACATTCATTTTTTCATAAGTAGCTATGCATTTTTTTAAACCTAGATATAAATTTGAGTCCATTTTATTTCTCTATTTACGGTATCTTACAAAGTTAATATTGCAATACTAAATACTAGGTATTCTGCCTATAATCTGTAGTTTTCTAAATATTTTCCATCTACCATGATGGGGTTAAAGCCATAACCAAGTACTTTCCATAGTAGGTCATTGAGAAGAAGACAAAGAAAGGTATTTGTGTTTGGTTCCATCACTGAAGCCAGAAAAAAAATCACTTTTAAAATTACCCATGTAAACATTTAGATAGTTTTCTGTGTTTTTAACTGGAAATTCTGAGACTGAAGCACAAAACAGATTTCCTAATCAGATCCAGACCTCAACCATATACAGATCATGTATATCAAACCATTATCATTATTATTACCATCACCACCATTTTAATGAAATAAATTCAGAAATTCCAAGTCTTTTGACAATTAAATGTTTATTAAGTCAAATTAAATATATTTATCCCTTCCATTTCTTCCTCCTGTTTCTTAAAAAAAGAAATAACACATCAGCTGATTGATACTTCCTCAGTTTTATCAATTAATATGGCTAGTGTGCTACATACCCAGTAGACTCTAACTTTTGGGGGGCTTTTCTTATTTAGCCTTTTTGTTTAATTCAAAATGTAAATTGTAATGTTTTCTTGATCTTTTTTTTTTTTTTTTGGTGTAATCTGACACAGGAGAATGCTAAACTTGATTATTCTATGGACATTATTAGCCATTCTGCTACAATTATCTTTTGTATAAAGTCTTGCTGTTATCCTTATAAGTGAAATAAAAATAGTTTCTTTATTTATCTCTCTGCCTGCCTGCCTATCTGTTTTCAACTTGCTCTCCACATTGTACTAAGGCACTGATTTCTTCTCTTAATAAATATATTCTAAAAAAATAGTAGCTATGGTTTAGTACTGAGTGCAAGAATCAAAACCACCTTCCACCCCACAAATAAATATGGGTTGCTATTAACTTGTAACACAGGGTTTATTTCAATTCATTAGGAAATTAAATGCTAAATTCTAATGAAAATTAAGGTTTTGCAAATTTGGATGCTAGCTTGTCATTTTTGACGCATTTTATAAACTGAATAAAACAAAGAAAGAAAATATGATAGATCCAAGTTCAGGTTGTGGATATTAACAACATGCCTCTAAAATAGAAGCTGTTGAGTGGAATATGCATGGGATGGATCTTGATGTGAACAACAAGCTGTCAACTCCATCTATATCCAAAATTTCAAATGTACATGAGATGTTCTTCATGGGAATGCATGTTTTTTTAATATGGAGTTCTTGTAAGTAGTATCTAAATCTTAACAGTGATATAAAAATTGTCCATTCTCTTAACTATTCAATCTAAAAGAAAAGCTGTATTTCAAGACTGAATCCTTAGTTTACAATGGGCTAATTTCAAGACAGAAATAAGGATGACTAAGAGAGATCAAATGAAGTACTCCAGTAACAAGTGTATTGTTTGAAATTGCTGTTATCACCTCTGCTGTCTTTCAGACTTTAATTTCCTTCAAAAATCTCCCTACTACTGCAGTAGTTGTACTATTAAATAAATGGTTTGCTGATGAATGGTGCTTTCTTCTATTTCAATGATATAGATTTTAATAATCACTGAATATATTTCTAATGAAAGGAAAAATTCTAGTCTTGCAATGTAAAAATGGGTGGATAAGCATAGTAATATATCATCTTCATTCAACATATTTTACCTAGCTCATAATGTGGAGCATATAAAGAAATAATTTTCCCAAACTAGGCAGCATCTTCTGTGTTGCCTACATAAACATTACCATATGGATGAAGATCATAAAAATTCAGAAAACATCAAAATAGAAAATTCAAATTCACTGAAGTATGATCAAGGAAACCAAAAAAAAAATAGTGGAGTAGAAGGGAAGTGTAACTTTCTGTAAGATGTCCTCTAAACACTGTTCCACGGTACAAACATTATGATGCTGAACAAATTTCAATGAAGAGGCACCACAAACTGCTACATAATGTGCAGAAATGATGATGTTGCTAATTGTTTACTTAAGACTCTGTATAGTAAGGCAAAACTTCTAAAAAACAAGCTAGGCATTTTTCTTTTTCAAAAATTAATTCATCTTCAATGGTGTCCTAGAAGTAGAAAGCTTAAAATGCCACAGCTGCTTTTTTTAAAAAAAAAAAAAAAATCAATGCTATATGGAGAGTAATTGACGAGAGTGAAGAATTTCAGAAGAATGGGGGTTTTTTTCCCCTCCCATTGTCTTTATCTACTCCTAGCAAGCATATTGGAAATGATGTTTTACTCCTACAAAAGGAACACTTTCAAGCATCCTTTTTGGACAGTACTTACTCAAATATGGTGGTTTGTAAGGCGCTCGTGTATTAGACAGCAGTCCATCCAGTTCCTTCCTCTCCAGGGTGCTGTGAAGGGCCTTCTCTTTGCCAAAGGTGGAGAAAGATCTCTCTGCCCCTGGCTGGGCTTCTGGTGTTTCAAACACTTCGGTGTCTGGAACAGAGTCCATTCCAGGTACATGAAGATTGCTGCGGTAATCCGCAGCCTGCCGTCCATCAGAAGGGACAAAAGAGGGCATCCAACACCGATCTGAGTGACCCAGTGCTTTACATTCCTCTGTGCAATTAGAGAAGAGATCCATGCCTATAAGCAGGAAAGAGAAAAACTGCAGATATAACCTTTAGTGTCATCACCTGCTGAAGGCATGGTGATAAAAAAGATACTTTCTATTCTATTATCATCTTACCAGTAAAGAATTTGATTATTAAGTCTTCAAAGAAGCTTCATTATACAAAAAAAAAAAAAAAAAGAAAGAAAGAAAGAAAGAAAGAAAGAAAGAAAGAAAGAAAGAAAGAAAGAAAGAAAGAAGATAAGAAGTGCAAGAATGTTCCACAACTGGCCAAATAATCATAAGATGACAACCGGGATCACTGTTATGAAAAAAATTCTTGTCAGCTGTTTTGTCAAACCATCTAGGCACAAGTCCCACTTTCCGAAGGTAAAGTTGTCAGCTTAATGACCATTAATAGACTACATAAGCTAATGTATATGCAAAGGTGTGACATATAAAAAATACTGATGGTAGGGGAAAATATGTTGAGAATGTTCCTGAAAATTTCAACAAATTAGGCTACTGTTTTTTTTTTTAAGAATACGCTCCTCAGACTTTCTTCCACTTAATTCCACTAGAATCCTAAGTCACATTAAAAGCCTATAAAAAGAAAGTGCTAAAATTCACAGCAAGTCTAATATGACATAGATCCAGCTTGTATGACAAATGTGTGAATGCTTACTCTATACCAATATGAATCCCTGCCAACAGAAAACAGTATACTTATAAATCCTTTTAAATGCATTCATTTCTCAAATGATAGGCAAGCTTTTCTCTCTGTGTCTTATGATGGGTATTTCTTTTTTCATATGAAACTGAGTCACATTTCTTAAAGAAATAGCAATGTACTTAAATGAAATAGTCAATGGGACTATTAATTGTGATAATATTAATATGTGTCTAATAAAAGTTAAAGAAGTAAAAAGTTATTTTTTACAGTGTTGCTCAGGAAAGAAGTGAAGAGCTGTTTATGCCTGTACAACAAACGAAGATACTCTTGCTGATTTGGTTCAACAATGATCAAATTATAATCATTTTCATATACATACATGTCACCCATTCCCTACACAATTTAATTCATTAACATAATAATGCTGAATGTTAAACATTATTTGGTCAAAACATCATCGTGTGATACATAACCAATTTCCAGAATTATTGGATTCACTGGAAGTGCATCATTGAAGAATTCTAAATCTGCTGATAAGCTTGTAGACCGCACAAAGTAGGAATTATTTTCTATAACAAATATACCTCTTCTGTGTCAGTCCCCAAGAATGACATTTGGAGCCTAAAGATTATATTTTCCAATTCAGGAATGCCTGCTATTAGACAATAATACATCAACATGAATACACAAACCATATGATCAAAAGTATCTAACCCCCTAAAGATTAGAAGTAAAGATAGGTTAGTATTCTCTTCTACGAATTTTCAGTTTAAAAATCCCACAAAGGTATCAGTAAATTTTTAGGAAGGAAGGAAGGAAGGAAGGAAGGAAGGAAGGAAGGAAGGAAGGAAGGAAGGAAGGAAGGAAGGAGTATTTGACTTAATTAAAACTTTATAATAGAAATATTTTAAATTCGGGGGGGAGAATTTGGCTTTGTCTGAAATCTTCTACAGATAATTGCAATCACAAAAGTTTGGAAATAAATAATTAATGAGTGAACCTTAAGGAATGTACATGTAAACGTCACTTGGAAATAAAATTTTAGAGGAGCAATATGCATACACAATACAAAACAAATTATATACATGCACATTAACGTATTACTGTATATACATGCACATAAACACATACAGAGTGTCCTCAATTTATAACCACAACGAGCACTGAAATTTCTGCCATAAGTCAATGTGAGTTATCATGTGATCAGATGTGATGTTACCATTTTAATGAAGTCATTAAGTGAATCACATGGTTAAGTGAACAATTGTGGTCATTAAGCAAAATTAGTTTTCTAAATTGTCTTTGTTTCTCCGAAGACATTTGGGAAGGTTGTAAATTATGAACACATGACTATAAGATACTGCAATTGTCAGAGAAACAAGCCAGTTGTCAGGCACTGGGATTGTGAACACATGACCACTTGGTGATATAATAGTCATAACTTTGAACATAGGTAAATAAGTCAATTTTTCCAAGACTGTCATAATTTTGTAAAATTATTAAACTATTGATTCTAAATTGAGGACTACCTATCTATTATAATGTAATATAAATGCTTGCAAAATAAATGGCTAGTTTACTTACTACTGGTAAAATAGTAGATACAAATATTAACCAAAAAATTTAAGTTTTTTTTCATGAAATGCCTATTTATATTGAATACAGTTCATTAATCCAGCTTTGTTCTACCTTCTGCCCTCCAGATGTGATGGGACCCCAATTCCAAATCTTTTGGAGGACAGATCAAGATTGTACTGCTTAGTTTTCCAGATGGGATCATAATAAAATCAGATGAGAATCAGAATGAAATTATCATTGTTAATACCAACTAAAGTGATTTGAACTTATTAAATTATATATTTAAGTATATGATGAAATATATTAATTTCCACAATCAAGGCCTTCAAATGAGGAATTATGAGGCATTCGCACAATTGTTAGTCAACATAGCTACTTGTTAGAAAATATTAATGCATCTAGAAGCTATTTGGCTGGAGAAGGATACAATATCTAAAAATGTACCCTTACTAATAAGGCCAGTTGACTCACTGATACAATTATTCACAAACTTAACACTGCACTAAGTAAATGTTAAAAATATACATTTTGAATAAACATTTAATAATATTTAACAAAAGCTCTTATCCAGTCTCGTAGACTGTAGCTATCAGACCCTTTTTCTTTACAGTCCAAAAAATGTAAGCCAAAACTCTGGTTTTAAAATTATATTCATGTATGTAAACAGAAACATGTTTGTAAGTAAACACACAGACACCTATACCTAATAGGTAATCTCAATATAGAAATTAAAAGCTTGTTACAGCGTTTCTAGCAGGTGATTCTTCACAGTGTCAAGATATTCTAAAATTCTAAAGACAGGGTGTTATCAGAAGCACAGGTGCAGACTCAGTAAACTGAAAATACCAGTGGCTTACTGCTGGATGATTTATTTGGTTCTTTTTTCCCCTTTCAAACTTGACCATCAATAAAAACTAGATTTAGGGTACAATTCTACACACTTTATGCTTACTGTAGAAGCTAGATCCAATGAACTCAGTGTATGAGCAGTGATTAAAGATACGAGTACCAAGAAGCATATATAGAAAGAAGCTATCATTTTCTGTTTTTTACCTCTTCATTTTTTATGAAAAGGGCTGATATATATATTTTTAATATAAAAACAAAGAAGTGTTTCTAATCACCAAGTGGAAAATGTATTTATTTAAGTTTGTATAGTAGCACACAAAGATGTACATATGGTTTGATGTGTAAGAAGCATGTTTTGGGGACGACAACAATGGTGTGTTAGGCTTGATTTCAAGTACTATTTCTTTAAATTTATGGTCTGCTTCTTCCCAAAGGATAGAAATGAACTTATATAATAACAAAATATATATCCATCCAGCCAAGCTATTTGTTACAGATGGTAAAATATTGTTAAATATTTTGTAGGGACAAACAAATACTAACTGATGTTCAATAACATTTGTATCACTGACTTCCAACAAAAATTAGTGCTTTTCACTATTTGACAAACCTCCTGGTTAGAACAGATTTCTGGCATCAAGAAATGTGGCAACAACTATTCATTTCATAGTCTTTTATAAATCAAAAATCCCAACATTATATTTAAAGAAAATGTTCCAGCCATTCAAATGCTTCCATTCTCTCCCGTAATCATTTCAAACACTCAAATAGTCTCTCAATGAATACATTTGTTATTTCAGCCAATTTACAGAAAAGAAATGGAGTCTACAAATAACCTCTGAAAAGTATAAATGGTTCTCTTTTTTAATTAGCATTTTATAAGTACATGTGAGTTATAGATTTTCAACACTTATAGCAAAAGAATTCTAATAACACAGTGTATGCTTTATGTTCATTACTCTTCTTGAGTCAACTGAAGTAAAAACGATTCCAATAACTTGCAAACAATACCTTTCTCCAAAAGGCAAATATGGGAATTGGTAAAACCATATGGAACATTGGTGCAGAGATCTTGCTAAGTTCATTGAGATCGACTTAGCAAGCACAAAAAAAAAAAAAAAAAAAAAAAAACCCTCCAGAGATATTAAGTCATCTCCAATCTATATATATAAAAGCCAAATGCCACTCACTCATCACGAAATCTCCAGAACTGTAAAGCCTACAAACTTAAAATTTGGCACGTATCAGTGGTGAAATCCAATTTTTTTTATTGCCGTTTCTGTGGACGTGGCTTGCTGGGTGTGGTGTGGTTGGTGGGCACGGCTTGGTGGGTGTGGCAGGGGAAGGATACTGCAAAATCTCCATTCCTACCCCACTTCAGAGGAAGGATACTGCAAAATCCCCATTCCCTCCCCACTCCTGGGGGAAGGATATTGCAAAATCTCCATTCCCACCCCACTCTGGGGCCAGCCAGAGGTGGTATTTGCCAGTTCTCTGAACTACTCAAAATTTCCGTTACCAGTTCTCCAGAATCTGTCAGAACCTGCTGGATTTCACCCCTGGCAGGTATGTTCCTCTTGGCTTCTAGGTGCTCGCTAAGAAAGGATTTTCCAAAATGACCATCAGATTATTAGTATTTCATATACAGTATTATATCCACACGCTCTGCTGCTAAGGAATTAGATATTCTACTCCCCCTCCCTACTCTGTCCCAACTGCCAGTTGCCTTATATTAACACACTCTGCTGCTACCCCTACGCTAAACTGGGCATGGGCGTGGCCAGTGCATGACTCATCTGGCCTGCGGGCTGGGACATTCCCCTCCCCCTCCCCCTCTGTTCCAACTGCCAGTTGCCTTATATTAATACGCTCTGATGCTACAGCATTACACATTCTACATTACGTTTCAGGCTTTAAGTGTCCATTTATCACGTCCAATCACATAGTTTTGTAGCGAAGCACCGGCATCCAGCTAGTATATTATATGAACTAATGATCCAACTATAAGTAATTGGTTTGCCAGGTTACATCTACTTTCTACAGGATGTTACATTTTCAATAGCAATAGTGTTTTCCACTTCTTTAATTTGAAGGCTGGTCATTTAAACCTTCCTTTGAATGATCTACATCTGTGAGTCTTCTATTCTCCCTTGTCTGACCATGCAATTGCAAAACATCAATCCCACAGCAGAATCCAGGCCATTTTGGATTAACAACCAAAAATGGGAAAAATTTCAAAGATGCTCACTGTCAAAGAACTACCAAAAGCTGTTTTAGCACAACCCTATATAATTTCGCACAAAGCAACTGAAATATCAGAATCATCTTTAAATAGAACTGAAATAAAAGTCAGCATGGATTGGATAAGGAAAATAGCAATTTCTGTCACCTTTGTCTTATATTCTTTTTTCTCCCACCCAGAATTTGGAAAGTATTTCTTCAAGATTCTATAACTAAAAACCTCTGATTCATTTTGCAGATGGCAAGAAATGTTTCTCAACTCTCTTAACAAAATCTATCCTCTAAAATTGTATATATTCAAACTATTTAGTAGGAATTTTTTGATACACACTAGGAACAAAAAAGGCCCAACAAAGTACTCTATTACATGCCAGACAATGTTGCATTTTAAGTGATGTTCCACTGACACACAATAAACAAGTCATTAGTACTATCTATAATCCAATCCTGTAAATCTTTGATTTTTGTACTATAAGTGAAGACTTAAAAAGATCCACACTCTATTAGAAATCAAATTTCAAATCAGCATTACTTTTAGCATAAATACCTGAAAGAATGAAATGTTTTGTTTCAAGTCTAGCTCACAAGAGAGATGGGTGTCTCCACTATATAACATTAAAAAAACCCACAGAAACAGATACTTAAAACCTATGTTAAAACTGTCAGAATATTATTTCTTTTTTTATCCTGCCTTTATTATTTTTAGAAATACCAGTAAGTCAAGACAGAGAACATACACAATATATCTTCCTCCTCCTATTTTCCCCATAACAACAATCCTGTGAGTGAGTTGGGTTCAGAGAGGGTGACTGGCCTTAATTTTCATGTTAAGTTGGGTAGGACTAGAACTCACAGTCTCCCAGTTTCTTGCCTGCTGTCCAAACCAGCAGACCAAACTGGCTCTTAATAATACAAGGTATAACACAAGGTAACATACTGCCCATGGATAATGTACACAAATAAATTTAGATAATTCATCTCCAGTAGTGTATTTCACATTCAGAAACCATTCTGCTAAAAAAAAAAAAAATACAGAGGGCTTTCTATCATCATTTATCATCTACTGTTCTCCTTGGATTTTAAATTCATTTTTACTATGAAGCCATGGTCTTTTTTCACAAAGCTTTGGTTTGATATATTCTAGATAATCCCCTTTCTAACCTGCAAATGTTGTTTGCATTATTTTGTTACAGGCAAGATTTATTTTTTAAAATGTAATATATTATCCAAAAATACTTTTTCGGAAAAAATGAATATTAATAATTTGTTTTAACTGAGCTATTATTCATATGAAGGGATTTTTCACAATGCTTTATTGAATTATAGCAGAGAATGTGACATACAGTTTAGATCACAGAGTTTTCTAGCTTTACAAAAATAAGTCCTCCATTTTTAGAAGTACCAGTGCTAGTCCACTTCTGAGCTTGTTTATAAACACCAAGAGTCAGTTTATCTTCAATGTGCCTTTCTAAATGTATCAGACTTAAAATGAAGTGATATAGATAGTTATCTGACTACTAAAGAAAGAAGCTTTTCAATGGGGACACTGTGATTATAGAATTCATGTCTCAGACATGCTTGTGTTGATATTTTCATTGTGATCTTTTCCATTTCTAGCTGAAAATGTTTTATTATTCCAGGCTTTTTAGATGGGATTTTTTAAAACACATTTAGCTATTTTCAAAATACTCCACTTCTAGTGGCTTATTTTATTGCTATTGGCTAGTCACTCTCTCACAGCCCAACCTGAATCAGGGGTTGCTGTGGGGAAAATAGGAGGCCAGAGCATTATGTCTACTGACTTGGGTTGTACAAAATAAATGGTGGGACGTAAAGCTAAGAATAAACAGACTCTATGGCTGTTATAACCTGATTTAACCTCTTTTTCTGTACATTGAGCTGGGATGGTGAATGAGGCCACTCTGTGATGTGTACACTTGTTTTTTTTTATTGCAAGCCTCTATTATGTGTTAATTATGCATTATGTTTTTCGTTTTGTTAGATTATTTTTATTAGTTTGGGTTTTTTTAAATTCTTTCAATGTTTTTGTCTTTTGACACCACACAGAATCACAGATTGTGAGAGGGTGGCTTTGTAAATCTTTTAAATAAATGCTAGTCTAACATTATTTTAATGCTTGTATGAATTTTAGCTTTTTAACTTTATTTCCACCATACAAAGTGTCACACTGCGAAGTGATATATAAATATAACATATGACTAGTTAGGAGATGTCTTTCAACAAAGCCATCTGTACCTGTTGTCCTTACCGCAGAGTCCAAGCCATGACACATGAATCAACAATAGACAATTTGGTCTTGCATGACCAGATAGGAAGGAAAGAAGAAGCTGAAGATTTTTTTCTTTAAAAAAGGAGGAACACTAAAGTAAAGTCTATTCAACTTCCATTATAGCATAACATGAGACCTAATGGGTAATCACAATCTCTTCAGAAAATGTTAGCTCTTGAATACGTGCTAAATAATTAGTTGTGGAATTTGCTTTTGCTTTTTTTAAAGAAAAGAATTTACAAAAGAGTATCAGTGTAATGCTGTTATAGAGCAATAAGAATGAGAAGCAAATGGAAGACATAAACCCAAATCATAAAAAGAAATGAAAGATGACAATAAGAGAAGCAATGGGCCAAAAGAAGTGGTAAGGTCCAAATAAATACATACAAAATTCCTGGCAAGTTTTGGGGTTTCCCAATAGTTAAATCAAGCAAGATGTAAACATTTTGAAAACTTTAGTATTCATTATCATATTTATCTAATGCTAGTGAAGAAAATTTATTTTGATTGATAAAATGGAAATAGGTTTAAAATCATTTTGTGTATTTGGTGTCTTTATCTCTAATATAATTAGACTATTGATAAAGTTGGCAACTAAAATATTTAGCTAAATTAGCTTCTTAACTTATTACTTTCTGCCTGAACCAACATTGTTTAATTATTATTCATATTATATTTATGTATTAGCATATAAACACAATGTTCTTTAACATTCTCTAAACTAGGTAGAAAAAAGAACTGTACATTTATTAGATACTCTAACCTGATAGCCCCAGCATCAATACTTACTGTATCTATGCAATGCAAAAAAACCCAACCCTAAATGCAAAATGATTGCGTAATTTTGCAAACTACGTACTGGGAATTATTAAACTAAAGTAAAAATTCATATCAAACTATCAATTCTGATTAAAAAACAATTGCTGAATGCAATCTATTTCTCTTGAATCTAAAGTTCACAGATCAAACTACAAACCAAATATGCAGAAAGTCATGAATCTGAAGTCAGTCAATTTAAATTAGATTAGATGAAAACATTTCAATTTACTAGTAAAGTATATAATAGCTAGATTATAGAAAGAGTTTAGTTTCAAAGCAACCTTTCATACAATCTAATTCCAGGTAAATCATCTAAAAGAAGAACAGGGAAGTTACAGTATGTGTAGCAACATTAGTGGATTTTTTAAAAAATGCTTTTTGTTTGGTGTGCATCCCAAATGATTTCATCTATTCATTCTGCTTTCCCATTCTAGGTCCTTGCAAAGATGTTTATTCTCTTCTCTCACACTTTGTTACCATGGTTCATTATATTGAGGGATAAACTGGCTGAAGATGAAATATTCATGAACATGAGTGCTGCAATAAAATTTATTTATTTATTTGAATTTATGAGCTGCCCAACTCCAATTTGTTTCTTTCTTTTAAAAGACAATAAGAGAACAACTGGGGAATAGAACAAATAAAGCTCTTGTTAAAAATAAAATCTTCAAATATTAATTGTTGCCTTAGAGATGATGCCAGAAAATTGGGAGAAGATTGGGGAAAACCAAACATTTAGAAAAGAATAATTTGCAAAAAATAAGAAGAAGCTATTTATGTTCTAATGTACACTTTGGCAAGAGTTGATTTGTTATAAGGTTTCCAGACACAAAATAGATGCTGTGTTCACTAGGCACGAAGCCCTCCAAGACGCAGGGAGCTTAGAGGCTCTTGGCTTTTCTCAAGTCTCATTAGGTCTGCATATTAATGACCTGCAGCAATATAAAGCAGTCCTTGAATGGAATCCCAGGCTCCCCCTCCCCCAGGTGCCTAAACTTCTCATAGTCAAAGGAACAGCATAGAACTTTTTTTTAAAAAAAGGCTGGAATTCCTTCCTCCTCCATCAACACAAGTGTCAATGTTTCTATGTTTCTGGGCAGTTGGGGGTTTGCTCAGTCCAGCACCTTAGAAGATGTTTTAGGGAAGAGACAGACAGAAAGAAAGGGAGAGAGGGAGGGAATAAACACACATCAACCTGGAAGGCATTTTTGTAGCAGCAACTCTCTGGAGTTTTAATCAAACTAGAAAAGGCAGAGATTTATTACTACTAAGCCTAGATTCCAGGAACTCGGTTGATTACAATCTAGTGACAAGTGCCTCTAACACCTGCTAAACTGCAGGGATGCTGTGCAGTGAAGCAAATGCTGAAAGAGTCAGCATTCCTCTTAAGTATACAGATGCAAAGTGAGAATACTGTCAGATTTACCAAGGGACTGAGAGTCAAATTCTCTTCAAAGCAAACACTGCAATACTTAATTGCAATGAAAAACACTGAATTTGAAAAACACTGCATTTCCGAGAATTTTTAGTTTCCAACTGAAGATAAACGACTGCTCTCCATGATTGATAGATATTACAGTCTGCTCTGTCACACACTTGCAATCCTTGTTCAGTTCTCTGTGGACCCATCACTTGGGCATAACTCTGAATATACTAAGTTCTGAACTGATCTGAGAATTGCTACTGAAAACCAGTTTGAAAATATCCCATTAGCTTTTCAGGATTTAATGGGATTTAAGAATCCCATCAAAATATATCAGTATTTTTGCATCCTCATATACAAAGCACGATTAATGTTTCAAAATAATCTACCTTACAAAAGACAGCCAGCATTTAAAAAAAAAAATCTTCCTATAAGTGTATTACAACTGAAAAATCTATTTGTTACATCCAGTCAGACGTACATTAGCACAAAATTATAAACACTCTGCATCAAATTACTTATGGCCCATTATTAATTTACCTATCTATAATTGCTCCTGATGGTCCTATTAAAAGATCAAATATTTAGAGTTTTCTACCCCCCCCATCAAACTTACCAGTGGATTGACCTCGATTAGTGGCGTCATGATCGCTGTCTCCTTGTTCACTGTCTCCATGACCACTGTCCTTAGAGCTTACTATGTCTGCTTCCTGGAATGCAGAACTAGAAATATATATAAAAAGAGGGAATTTAATGTTTGAATCACCAAGAAAAGAGAAATTCATAAAATATTCTTCTGCCATCATATGGCGACAAGTGGTGCTGCACTCAGCTACTTGGTCTTTGCTACACTGTTCCAACTAAGCAGCACTCTCCATCAAAAGCAAAACTTATATTTTCAGGGACAGTAACCAAATGTTTAGAGTGCTTGTTATTTCCACCATGTGTATTTGGTGTCATTATGCTAAACAATTTTATTAAATAGTCAAGGATCTAAATCTGGACAGATAGTGTCCTACAATATTATCTGTTGAGTTTTTAAAGCGTAATTCAAATCAGTATAACATTTCTCTCTTTTTTTCCCAAGAAATTTCAATGTGATTCACCAAATGCCACAGTTCAGAGAGGTTCATTCGTTGCACATATATGGTGCCACCTGAATACATTTTTTAAATATTGCTCAGCTACTATAATTTACTTTAATACCTTCTATAAGTACATATCTGTATGTTCCTTCACCTTTGAGAAATACATGTCAGGTTGTGCATAATTCTGACCCTAATTTAAGAAATCAGAAATGTGGTGCTCCTACCTGTTTACACGCCGAGGTCTGTCAACTAGATAACTGAGCTCTGTACGTTGATGTTTTGTCTAAAAAAATAATTAGGAAATAAACAAATAAATAAATAATGATTTTTTTTTTAGAGAACCTGTGCATTTTTAGTCATAATAGCACACATATATGCATATATACTTGCTTTTAATCAATTAAATAACCAATACTTCTGGTATATCTCATCTGCTTTTTGCCATTCTCTTAATTTGCATTAGAAAGGGTTATGCATTTATCTCTAAAAACAATTAATAGCAACAACTCATCTAATGTAAAACCCACAACCCAAACTAGCCAACAACATGTACTGTGGATGGGGAAAAAAGTCAAGTAACAGTTAATTAAACACCACTTCAAGGCAAACTATGATGGAAAAAATGACATGTTTAAAAAATAATGTATAGCCACCATTCTTGATAGTAGGCTTTACTTATGAGTAAGTATATTTAGAACTGCACTGGAAATAGGTTTTACATTTTCCCAGCAATATGTATAGAGAAAATATAGCAAAGTTATTTTGAATCATATAACAGTCTAAACCCAGATTATAGGATAGACAAATATTATTTACACATCAGCTTAATACCAAAGTTCCATAAGTATTAACAGATGCTTTCAGATGCATTTTCTCAAGGTGCCTCTTTTGATGGGGGAAAAACATATAGAATAATAATCTTATGTAGCGATAATTAGTGGATCTTTAACTATGAAATTATTTTAATTCTCTGCTTGCTAGTTAGATGTTTATATTTCATAAGCAAATGTCTGCATATCCTCAATCACAAATAAAAGCATTTTTGAAGGGTTTTTTGTTGTTGTTGATTTCCCTGTAGGAATTATCTCCAGATTGGAAAAAGCAATGAAAATAGCCATAGAATTAATTCTGACTAACCATTCTACACAAAAGAATAGTAAATACTGCTCAAGGTATGTTAGTTTGATTCTGAAAATGGAACAAGCAAACTAAAATGCTCACAGTATGGCCTTCCTTAAACTGTAACAATATTTAAGTTGTTCATTGACACTTCTGCATCTTGAAAGAAAGTGGCTGAAAAGTGACAAAGGTGATGCAGAAGAAAGCTGCACTGCACTGCAGATTGACTTATGTACACAACAATGTTTTCCAGACAAGAGCTTGTATTGTTGATGAGTTGACATAAATCAGGTACATATTCATCTGCAACTACTTGTCATAATTGTAACGATAGTGGAAAATCTATTAAGGGATGTTGAATAAGCTCCTAATAACAATTAGTAGTGAGAAACGTCAAAGTACAGAATTGTAAGCATTTGTGGAAAGAAAACCATCAGAAAAAAAAAATATGTGTCAAGTTTATACTAACTCCAGAATTGACAGCTATCAGTATTAATGCTACTACTTAAGGCTACCATATTTTAACTGGAAATATTCTGGACAACCATAAAGTGGCTACAAAGAATTTTTGTTTTCTTTCCTCTCTCTCTCTCTCTCTCTCTCTCTCTCTCTCTCTCTTCCTTGCCCTTTACTGATTGTGCAAGTGTTGTGTTTATCAATCATAAAAATGTAGGGATGTTTGTCAATTGTCACAATATTGCAATTATTATTGTAATACTGCATTACAATAATAATTGTAATATTGCAATATTAATGACCCATCACATAGGTTGCATGAGAGGAAGTTTCCCCCAATGCAACAGGCAGCCCAAGCCAAAAGATGTAGACTAGTCCAGTTAGGATGCAATGAGGTAGACCTTGCAGGCATTCCTTTTCAGTAACACTGAGGTTATATTAGGACATTAATTAACCTTAACTGGTGACATTTAGAGGGAAATTGGGGAGAACAGTGCAATGTACTTGGCAGCCAGCGGATGTTCCTGAGAGGTGGAGAGGCTAGCGTCTTACCTCACTAGACAATATACTGCCATTCGAGATGATGTCGGGCTGCTGGTCGGTGTATCCCGTGACGATGGCCCCGCAAGGGTTGTGCTCCGCCTCTGTGCTGCGGGAAGGACTACAAGGCTTGAGGAACATCAGATCGGTCTTGGCCGACTCGGGGGTGAGGCAAACCTGATAGCAATAGTTCTGGTTGTGGTGGTGGGAACTGAAGCTTGCCGACTCCTCTACGGGCACCTGGACTGGGTTGCTGGGTACATTAGAGCTCTGGACCAGCATGATATCCGATTTGCTGAGCTTCTTCTTACGGGCTCGCGCCTGGCGGCTGCAGCAAGAACAGCAGCAACAACAGCTCAGGCAACAGTCGCTGGCCAAACACGTGTAGATGTTGAGCTTCTTCTCCTTCTGGCAGCGGACGGCCAGCACGATCATAGCCAGCAGGAAGATGAAAGAGACCGAGCCCAAGGCGATAATGAGGATCAGAGTCAGGTCCAGCGAGGTGTCGGCGCTGCTGGCCCCGCCCGAGCGGCTGGGCCGATGCTCTCCACCGGGACCTCCTGCGCCCCCAGGGACTAGCCCCCCAGCACCCCCTCCTCCCCCGGCCCCGCCTGCGCCCGCCCCCTGGCGCTCCACCGCGCTGTCCACCAAGACCACGTGGAGGGCGGCGGTGGAAGAGAGCGGGGGCTGCCCGTGGTCGCGGACCTCGATGACCAGCTCGTAGGGCCGCTGGGGGTCTCGCTTGGCGGGCACTTTGCGCGCCGTGCGCAACTCGCCGGTGCGCCAGTCCATGCGGAAGAGGCTGGCCTCGTTGCCCCGGGCGATGCTGTAAGTCAGACGCGCGTTTTCGCCGTCGTCCGCATCCACCGCCGCCACGCGGGAGACCAAGTAGCCCGGTTCGGCGCCTCGGGGCAGGACCTCGCGCGCCGGCGTGCCGTTGCGGCCCGGCAACGGGCTGACGATAGCCGGCGCGTTGTCGTTCTGGTCCACGACCACAATGTTGACGGTGGCGTTGCCGGCTAGCGCTTCCTCGCCGTTGGGTTCCTCGCCCCCTCCGGCCGCGTCGCGGGCTTCGACTTGGAAGCTGAACTCCTTGAGCTGCTCGTAATCGAAAGAGCGCAGCGCGTAGAGGAAGCCGTTCTCGGAGTTGATGGAGACGTAGGTGAAGACCGACATGCCCTGGATCTGGCTCTCCAAGATGGAGTAGGCTAACTGCGCGTTGGCGCCCTGGTCCCGGTCCGCGGCGCTGACGGCATAAATGTAGGCTCCGGGCACGTTGTTTTCGCTCACGTACACCTGGTAAACGGGTTGCGAGAAGCGGGGCGCGTTGTCGTTCACATCGCTGACTCGCACCTGGATGGACTTACTGGTGGTCAGCGCCGGTTCACCCATGTCCCGCGCCACCACGGTTAAAGTGTAGGCGTCGCCGCCGGGCTGCTCTCGGTCTAGGGGCCCCTCGGTGACAATGGTGTAGTAGTTCTTGAAGGAGCTCTTCAGGCGGAAAGGCGCGTCGCCTTGCAGCAGCTCGCATTGCACTTGCCCGTTCTCCTCGGAGTCTCGATCCGAGACGCTGAAGAGAGCCACCACCGTGCCTGGAGCTGCCGCCTCGCTCACCGCTTCTTTGACGGTGGAGAAGCTGATCTCGGGAGCGTTGTCGTTCGCGTCCAGCACCCGCACCAACACCTTACAGTGAGCAGGCACGGCGTTGGGCCCCAGATCCTTGGCTTGGACGTACACCTGATACACGCTACTCTCCTCGTAGTCCAGTTCGCCGTTGACTTCCAAGCGGCCGGTCCGTGGGGAGATGCCGAAAAGCTCCCGCGCCCGGGCAGAGATGTGACTGCTGAACGAATAGATGATCTCGCCATTCTGGCCTTCGTCCGGATCGCTGGCATTGAGCTGTAGCACCAGGGTGCCGGGCGGCGAGTTCTCCGGCAGGGAGACAGTATAGACGGGCTGTTCAAAAGCGGGCACATTATCGTTGGAATCCAGTACTCGAATAGTGAGCAGGGCAGTGCCGGTCCGCTGCTGGGGCTGCCCACCATCCACAGCCGTGAGCACGTAGCGGTGCACCGCCTGCTGCTCTCGGTCCAAGGGCTTGGACAGTACTAGTTCGGCGAAGCGGTTGCCATCGGGTTGCGTCTGGACGTCCAGGGAGAAGTAGCTGTTGGGGGTGATCTCATAGGTTCGCAGCGAGTTAGTCCCCACGTCTGGATCGAAGGCGCTTTCTAAGGGGAAACGGGTGCCCGGCGTGGCGCTCTCCGATATCTCGACGGTCAGGTCGGGCTCCGGGAAAGCAGGCGGGTTATCGTTGATGTCCAGCACTTCGATTTCGACACGAAACAGCTCTAGCGGATTTTCCAAAAAAACCTCTAGGTGCAACTGGCAGGACGGACTTTGCTTGCAGATTTGCTCCCGGTCGATCTTTTCACTCACATATAGCACCCCGGTTTCCAGATTGAGATCCAGATAAGGGCTTCGCGAATTAGGCACCGTCTGGAAGCGGCGAGCGGAAAGTTTTGTAATGTCCAAGCCCAGATCTTCGGCAATATTTCCCACGAAAGTGCCATGTTCCTGTTCTTCCTGCACCGTGTAGTGAAGCTGCGAAAGGGCTCCCTCCACCATCCAGTTTAAGGCAAAGAAGAATAGCACCACCATCTCCAAAAGGGGAAAGAGATCCCCCTCCCCGACGCCAACACTTCCTCCTTCTTCCCCCCCAAAAAATAAAAAAAATCCCCCTCCTCCTTCGAGAAATACCGTGTTTAACGGGCCGGAGAGGAAAAGCAAAAGACTTGAGGCGAGCTTCAAAGACGATTTATGCTCATTCCTTTCCCTTCATTTTCTCTTGTCTTCCCCATCACCGTCTCCCTTCACACGAAACTGAAAAAAAAAAGGGAAGGGGGACGACGACGACGGAGGGCTGGGAAATCATGCAAGATAGGCACAGGAGGCTGCCAGGCAGAGCTCCCACCACATCAGTGATCTTCGTAAGAAATGGCAATAGGTAAGATGGCTATATAGACAGAAGAGCCCGTGTTAATTTATTCCCAGTGTCCAGGCACTGCACCGCAGCAGCCGGAGAGGCGGTGGAGGCAGCAGCAGCAGCAGCAAATCCGAGGGAACTGGTATATTTCAAGATTATCCTCGGGTTGGCTTCCTTGTAGGAGCAGGAGGGGGGAAAGCCGATGGACATGCCCCTTTCGGTTGAAGAAAAATAAATTTGACCCAAGAAAAGCTGCTCTTTCTTTCTCCCTTCCTTTTCCCGGGGAGGTGGGGTGGGTGGGAGACAGATGAAATTAAAAACAGCCAGAAGATATTACAGCCATCGAAAAGATGTGGCGGGGTGGGAGGAAGGCAAAAGAGCAGTTCGCCGACCCTAAACTTTAAATCCCTGAATTTCTCGAGGACTCAGTGGAGATTCTCTTAAACCTCTCGCCATCTCTTCCTTGAATGCCTTTTCCCTACGAGCGCTCTTTTTTTTTTTAAAGAAAAAAAAAATCCCCCTCGCTAACAAGAGTCCGGATCAGTTTTCTTCCACCCTCCTTTTTTTTTTTTTTTCTTGCTATCTCTGACTTCCCAGACTCATTCACTGACTCGGTGGCTCTCTTTCTGTCCTGTCCCAGCTCGAGCTTCTGTGATCTCTGCTGGCAGTTTCTGAGCTCCGAGCGCTCGGCTTGTCTGTTTTTGCGCAGCGATCTGCTTCTGCCAACCAATCGCCTTCTAGTTACAGGCTTAGGACGGGAGCGTATTGGTTTAGCCGCACGTCGAGTAACCTACGTCATAGAAAGGGGAGGAGAGAATACGGGAGAACCCGTCGCTCTTACTCTGTGTCTTGTCAATGTGTGTGTGTGTGTGGTGTGTGTGGCGGAGAGAATAACCCTGACACTCCCGAAGCGCTTACTGGGGATTCTCTGCCTCGGAAAGTTACTATTCCCTTGTTGCAGTTACTGAGCAAGGAGATTACTTCTCGTCATCAGGCAATACCATGACGCTAATAAACAAGCTGGTCCTTGGAGATGGAGTTTCCACCTGCTGCGGACTTTCCCTTTCGTCTTTGACTCTTTCCACACTCTCCTTGCTTTTAAAAAAGGAAAGCCCTTAAAATAACAAAACAAACAAGGAACATGTGAGGTAGATTTTCCTCTTGTCTGTTGCCTCATTAATTTTGCATGGTAACAAACACTTTCGAGAATTTGACTTTCCAGCAAGTGTCTGAAGTTGAGTCCTTTCTTGTAGGGAGGGCGGTCTTGCTCGTATTGGAAACATTTGGCCGCACGTCCTTTTTGCGCTTTAATCGATTTGACTGTACAAGCTGCTTGGCAGAAGAAATTAAACAGAGAAAAGAAAGGAGGGGCAGATGATGAGACTCTTCCAGGTCACGTGATGCTACTAAAAACTACCAGGAAGAGAGTGGCAAAAAGCTGGCAAATGTTTTAGATAGGATTTCCGGAACAAGGGTTTGCTTCATCAGATTGGCGTCTCACGTCTAAACAATCTTCCCCAAAAGTGGTGTACTCCAGAAATAAGGAATTTCTACAACACCTGGCCAGCGCTACCAAATTATGGGCGTTGAAATCCAATACGTATGGAGGGCACAAGTTTGGGAGAAGCAGCCGAGTGTATGGCCCTAATTATAAACATATTGGCTTAAATGGCAGTGGTGACAGGCAATGTATCCAAGCTGGGGGCAGGAAGAAAGAGGGCTTTTTCTTGGCTTTTATGATAGCCCTTGGCTATGCACTGCGATGGCGAGAAATTAAGATCAATAACTGTGCCTGTTCACCGCTTAAGCCTACACTTAGACTCCTACGGATCGGCTGTTTACTACCGCTCCTGGCTCTCCTGATTTAATATGGTGGCGCAGAGGAATTGTACTATAGCAACGGATCCTAGTGCTCTCTTGGTGAAACGCTGCTTCTCGACTTCTTAAACTTCCTGGAGCCGCAAAACCCCCGAGGCTAAGTTCGCCCCCCCACCCCACCCCCCGAGTCTTAGCGCTTGCAGGAAAGCGACGAGCGTCGCCGACTACTTGCCCCTCCTCCTTCGAATAGTGTGTCACTATAGTTAGTAGATCTGAAGCATCACTGTATGGTGAATTGGAGCAGAATGGCGGAAGATGTCTCATTAACCGAATACCTCGTTTTACGTCTTGCTTGAAAGAACTCCGTAGGGCTTACTACTGAGTAGGCAAGCATAAACTTCAATCGCTCTAGGGTTCAAGCAATTTCCACCAAGCCAATTTGAGAAAGAAAAAAAAAAAGAGTTGGAAGATCGCAGCCTAAGTAGTCAGTAGGGTGGCCTTCCAAATCACGGGTAGATTGTCTTGGAAATGGCTGTTTACGAGGGAATCATCCTATATATGTATACTCCAAAGTAGTTCACATGTGTATAGGGGCAGCAGCCTGAAAGAGCTCTCCAAATTACAGAATTGAAAACAGAACTATTACGGGATTGCTTTTAAGGAAATCATTTATATATGGAGTCTGGGGTTATAATTATATTTTTATTGTGCTGCCAAGCTCTCCGCACAGATATGGAGGACACATGGGGGAGACGCCGTGTTCGGTTGCATTCAAATATTTACACATCCAGTTCACGACGATAATATCTCTTATTAGTAAACGCTAAACATATATATATGCGCCCCTTCAGCTCCGTGTATCATATTTCGTCGGCTTCTTTAAAACAAGGAATTTAATGCAAAGGCAATTTCTTCAGCGAAGCTGGTCGAAAACTCAATTTTCCTTTGAACATATTTAGTCCTCCATTCCCTTTATGTTTTGGGTCTAAACCTAACCGATAAATCGAGTGGTAGGTCCATTTGGCTCTTACGCTGTGAAGCGTCATATAGATTTCCGGGAAAAGATATGGTATTACAAGATCAAAACAGCCTAGCTAGGTCTCTAGGAGGATATCCCCGGAGCCGTCAAAACATAACTCCCTTTAATGTAATAGCATATGTCCGTTTCTTCCACCCGCTGTAAAAAAAAAAGGATTTTTAGCTTTCTGAGAACCTATCTATCACTCCCACTACCACCACCCGCTGCAAGGCACACATCTCTTAGCATCCTTCTTCTGGCAGCTCTCCGGCTCTCCGCCTCCGCTTCTTTTCACGTGAATGCCTTTGAGCAGAGGAGAGACTAAGCTGCCAGGGAGAAGAAAAGGGGGAGCAGGGAGAGAGGGCTTGTTTTTAGCTGCAGTAAATT
This sequence comes from Pantherophis guttatus, assembly GCF_059756535.1. Taxonomy (NCBI): domain Eukaryota; kingdom Metazoa; phylum Chordata; class Lepidosauria; order Squamata; family Colubridae; genus Pantherophis; species Pantherophis guttatus. Next base: position 35,030,554 of record NC_142070.1, read on the forward strand.
TACGGACCGGCAGAGCAAAGCTTCCCGAAAAAGCCGCCGCTGCAGCGTCACACGCTGGTGGAAAGGATGAGAAAGGCGAGTGGAAAGCACCAGCGAGACCTGTGGCTTTCCCGGAGTCAAAAGAGGGAACCGTTAGGCGGGTGGAATATTATTTTTCTTGCCCCCCCCCCCGCGGAATCCTTTCCGTGATTTATTTGTGAGGCTGAAAAAGATTTTTCAACCTCTGGATAGGTTCACAGCTGGGCGCGATGGTTAAAACTTGCCCCCTTTTTAATCTAGTGCTCCAAAACGCCATCCGGATGGCTGAGCGGGTGGTTGTGTTGAAAACACCCAGACGAGGGTTGAGAGCTTCGGAAGGGAGATGAGAAAACGACATCCAGTCACGATTAAATTCTCCCTGGAAAACGAATACTGGGCGTTTAATAGGAGAGGGAGAAAAACGAATCGGAAGAGTCCGGAGTGAAATAAATAAGCTCCGGTATACATGGCACAAGTTTTTTTGTTTTTTGTTTTTTCCTTCCCCCTTTCCCTTTTCTCCAAGCCGGAAGATGGAGAGAAACAATCTCCGTTTGGCAAATGTAAGCGACAGGCTCCTCCTAGCGATCAGAGTGAGTCTCTGCTGGAGTTGGGATGTCGGTTGGCGACGCCGTGTGTAAAAGTACTAGGCAGACGCTTAAAACGCGGGCCTGCGCGCGTGCACGGCCCCGGCCTTTCCCCCACTCTCTCGCTCCCGCTCTTCTCCCGCGTACGGCGGTTAGCTGCCGCCGCCGCGCGCGCCCTCCTTCCGAAGAAAACAAGTGGCTGCAGATCGGCGGTTCCAACGGGAAACCTAAGAACCGGCCTACTTCGTAAACACGTGCAAGCCTCCCATTCGCTGCCTGGCTTTTTCCCTGCTTTGGAAATGGCTGGCTGGCGTGCGTGCGACGCCGCGGTTTCCCTGTGGCTGGGCAGACTGAGGTGTTTTTTTTTTTTTTTTCATATTGGTTCATAAAATGACCTCATTGCAATTTCAGGTGAAATTCCCGTATCTCTCCCGAATTCCTTCTTTCATTTCTCCCGGGAAGCCCGATTCCTTCCTTCATTCGTTTACATTAATCTCACGCAGCCCTTTCTGCCTTCTCTCACCCCCTCCCCCACCTGTCAAAAACTCACATTTAATTTTTTTTTAATTTTTTTTTTCAGAAGCTAAGTTAAGTATCATGTTGCTGCTTTCCCTAATACATCAAGGAAAGCTCAGTGGTTGGCATCACTTAGCTCACTTTGGCTTGCTAGTCAGACCTGATGGTGTTTTGGTGAGTGATCACCTAAAAGTCTCAGGGCCAAAGGAAACCAGAAGGCAGCTCCCTTGCTATTGCTAAGAAAACTGACTGGATGAGCCATAAAATCACCAGGTGTGTGTCTGCATGAAGAATTTATTTTCCCAGTTTACACACAGAGGGAGGGCAAATGTACAAAATCAGGGGCAGTCTACATTGCACCCTTGAGGTGATTTAGGCCCTTTCCTTGCTAGTGATTTATAGGGTTATGCTGCAGTTCTCCAATCACTGCTGTGCTGAAGAATCAGTAATGAAGATAGGCTTTATATCTCCATGTTGATGGCTGTAAACTGCTGTAAATCACTAGTGTGGAAATTAGCAAAAGCTGCTTCAGTTTTCAATCAGGGCAAAACAGATTGATTTCATTATTGATACCTTTTGGGTATTTTGAGATTTTTCTCTCGTCCTCTTTTTTTTAATATATTTTACTCTGTTTAAAAATCCTTGTTTTCCTTTTAAGAATTTTCATAGAGAAGATGGAGGAGAACAGGAGGAAAATGGACTTTCCGTGTTAGGCATTTTCCTTTGGGAAAAGGAAAGTGGGCCAGTTTGTTAACATCTGGATAAATGACTGCTTGTGGTGATTTAACATGACTTGAAAGCAATCTGTTTCTAAATCCTCTTATTATTGTGCCATGCTTAGAGCTTTCTGAGAGGCATTTTTTTTCTCCGAGTAATTGAGGAAAAACAGGAAATCCTGATGGAGTAATAAAAATGCATTCTCTGAAGGAGGGGAAAAAAGATGGTCCAGATAGGATAATTAACTAATAAACAATGTGGAACAAGAGGCAAACAGAAACATATTTCTTCATGTTGGTGAAGAAAATTTAAAACTCATCAAGTACAGCGAATCTTCCCACAACCTGTTGCCTGTGAATATGTAGAAATGGATGCCATACTGGCTGGATATGATGGAAATTTTGAAGCCTAACATTTGGAAGGGCTGGGTTTGGAAAACTGGAATAACACTTGCAAAACATGTTGCCTAGTGATCAAATATAGTACCATTCAGAAGGACAGAAACACAAAGCAACTTTCTCCTTTTAATTTTTGAACATTGTCTCAGTTTTTTCTATTCTTTTGGTATGTGAGCCTATGGGCCAGGACATATAGCTGAAAATGACATTGACATTAATGCTGAGATTATGGTTGCATAAAATTTATAAACTAAGGAATACATTTTTAAAGTGGGCAAATAAATAAGAAAAATTAGGTGTGTGAACTTTGAAATTATACGGCTGCTTTAATGAAATGCAGACAAGTGCTATGATTGCATCCTTGCATGTTCTGATAGTTTTTGTAATTGACTCCCAAGCAGTGCCCAACCTGTTCCTGTTTAATCTATCTCTGATCTATATCTTAGTACTGAAGCAGAAATACCAGAATACCTATGCAACAAAAAATAATTTGGAAACAATTTATAGTTCATTGCTTCTCCAATCTGGGTTGCCATCCAGATATAAGAATTAGCTCCCAATATTCACAGTAACAGCCCTGTTGCATGTAGAATTCAATTGGAGATTGTGTAGCTAAGAGAATAGAATAGAATTTTTTATTGGCCAAGTGTGATTGGACACAAGGAATTTGTCTTGGTGCATATGTTCTCAGTGTACATAAAAGAAAAGATACGTTCATCAAGAATCATAAGATACAAGACTTGATGATAGTCATAAGGTACAAATAAGCAATCAGGAAACAATATCAATATAAATCGTAAGGATACAAGCAGCAAAGTTACAGTCATACAGTCGTAAGTGGAAGGAGATGGGTGGTGGGAACAAAGAGAAGATTAATAGTAGTGCAGACCTAGTAAATAGTTTGACAGTGTTGAGGGAATTACGTATTTGTTTAGCAGAGTGATGGTGTTTGGGAAAAACTGTTCTTGTGCCTAGTTGTTCTGTAGGTGAGGACTAGCTCAGTTCACAGAAGTATTCATGTATGTTGCCTACACCATTAATCCTATGCATATTTAGACAAGTGTAGTTATACTATATTTTCTGGAGATCAAGTATGCATAGGTTTCATTCTGAGAGATATATTGCATATATTAATGAACTATTGAAATTCAGTTGTGTAGTGTTAGTTCCTCTCTCTACTTTCAGTTTATTATGGCTTTATCGCCAATCTTCCCCCTTGATCTCAATATTTAATCTCTAGTCCATGGTTTAAGACCCTTAAACTGTGATTGTGTACTGGTAATACAAGTAATTCTTTACCCTTAAGTCTTCACCATCCTGCCAGAATTATATAATATTAACTGACTTGATGTGGGCATGATCAGAGTTGTTAAAAGGGGACTGTTAGAAGGGAGTGTGCATCCCAATCTAGTTATTAGTCAACTTCCACTGGAGTCATTTTTCTTCCAGAGTTGTCCTTTTTATGAGCATTTGTTTTACTTCAGTACTCTACATGCCTCTCTTCTTCCTGTTATCTAATTTTGACTTTTTTGTAGGAGGTCAGTAAGGCACTGGAGGGGGGAGCAAGACTCCATATTTTATTTTGGGAAGAAGAAGGGTCTTTTGAGCACTATTTTAATAGCAGCATTGTGATGTGACCAAGCATCCACTATTCTATTGGGAGGAAAAAGGAATATTTTTTATGTTTTTCCATTTTAACAGTACTTTGAAAAGTATCTTTAGCTGTAACTAAATCATCTTTGTTTTATTGTAGTGTCCAGACAATAAAGAAAACTGTTGAACTGCACTTTTGGTATTATTTGTTATTTCCCCTATATTTAACAGTATCACTTCTGCCTAAAGTAAAAATGGTGGCTCTCTAAGTAAGTTTCAACTTTTCTTACTCTGTGTGTCCAAACCAGTTACACCATAATGATAGAGTGCCCTCATGCTTTCTGGAGCTATTTCTTTCTAATGTCTTACGATATTCACTTGAAATCTAAACAAATGGGAGGAAGTCCAGGCAAGCCAACCTAAAAAAAATTCCAACCATCACAAAGTCAGACCTCCTCATTCCCATGGCAGTGGTTTACCTAGAGGATGTTTTTCCCATTGGCTAATGATATGTTGAATGGGGACAAGGTGGCAGCAAATCCAGAGGTGAAAAACAGTCACCTTGTCTATAGTGAGTGGTATTGCTCCCCTCCCATCAGAAGAATACCATTTGACAGTGACTTGGAAAAGATAGAATTCAAGCGTGATAGGATGTGGCAGTAAGAAAAGGAATGTCTGTATTGTTCATGCTGAGTTACGAGTAGGTGGCTAGCATTTTAACTCATTAATGGGAAAAAGACCTTTGTATGTAATTCTTAATAATAATCCAATTCAGGAAGACAGCACAGCTTCAGTAGCTTTTGTTATTATAGCTTCTTTTTGAATTAACTACTATCATAGCTGTGTGCCAAATTGAGAAAGAAAGTCTATCAACTGTTTTAAACACATTTAAATTAATGGTATTTGGAATTGGGCAGTTATATTACATTTAAATAATTTATAAATCTTAAATAATTATAAATCTTTACTTTTAGCATTGAAAGAATCAAGCTTTCCACCAGTTATAGCTCTGTATTATGTTCAAATCTTAAAAAAATACACCAATGGCTTTTGAGAATATCTGAGAGTATTATTTTATGTGAAAATCAGACTAGCGGATCTATCTATTGATAATGCATATTTGCAATTGTAAAGAAAGTTGGGAGAGAAGCAATGAGACTATCCCCCGATTTCTTTTGACTACACAAGAAGATCTAGATTGGCTTATAAAAAGATTGTGGGACATTAATGTATTACATTATAGCGAATTGCATAAATAGTTACCTTTTCAATGTTTATGAACCATGTATTCCACTTTCCTAGATATTTCCTGGGGAAAAAGTATCATTATGAATTTATGTGTGCTTTGTTCAATATGTCAGTATGTAAGCTTCCACGTTGAAGAATACAGTAGGCAGGTATGTAATAAATTATAAATTTATCATCTTTCCTTAGATGTGTCAACAGAGAAGCATCATTTTTTCAATATTTCCTACCTTAGAATGTTTGTCCATTAATGTTAGTAATCTAGACAGATAGATAAGCAGATAGATAAAAGTTATACTTCAGTGAAATAAAAACAGACAGATCATTAATAATGATATTGATAGTTATGAGAAAAGAAATGTATTATATTTTTTTACTCACAATATTGTTAAGCCATGTTACATGCCATATATTTCCCCTAGAGTAATTTACAGATTAAAATTATGACTTTACCAACATCAGTACTGTTTGTTCTTAGGTTACAATGGCAATTGAAGTTGTGGTTGCTAAGTGACACAGTCATAAAGTGGGATATTACATGACTGCATTGCTTAGTGACAACAATCTGGGCAGTCCTGGTTATTAAATGAGGAACACATGGGTTGTTAAGCAAAGACCACATGTGACTGCAATGTACAACTTCCTGCCCAGCTTCCACATTGATTTTGCTTGTGGGAAGTCAGCAGGGAACATCAGAAATCATGATCACAGTTCGATGAGACATAATCATGAACCAGGTGCCAAGTGCCTGGATTGAAATCACCTGATTGTGGGATGCTACCACAACTAGAACTATAAGGATACATCACAGATACCATTTATATTCAGTGCCTTCATAACTTTGAATAGTAGATGGGCTTGATTACACTGAAGCAGCAATGAAAACAACTTTGTGAGTCTGACAAGGGAAGTTGAGAACATATAATTCTCTCTCTCTCTTTTTCTCCATCCATCCAATTTAGAAACCACCGATCTCCTTCATAGCAGAGCCCTGTTCTTGGAGATGTTGATCTATGAGACTGCTAAAGCTTAACTGCTAACTTGATAGTATTCACTCTTTCATAATGAAAAGATAGTAAATTTAAAATATTTTTAAAAATATCCCCCAGAAAAGTGTTTTGTGTTAATGGCAGAACACATATTTTCCATGCAGAGATCAATCCAGTAGAAAAACTATAGAGTTGCTGTGATCAGTCTAAAGTACTGGAGATATGCTGCCAATCAATGCTTTGCATGCTGGGCTAGAGGAAACAATGTCCTACCTAGTGTAACATAAGGTAGCTTTTTTCTATTACTGTGTTTTTCCTATATTTACATTTTAGGGCACATGTATCTATATCAATTTTGATCCCCCCCCCCTTCTTTCTAGCATTTTTCTTATAAGAGTGGGTTCTTCTTACAAGAATGTTGATCCTTTGTGGGAAAAATTGATCAACTGGCTTGTTACCTGAGCCTGACATCATGTGTTGACAAAAAATAACTGGTTCAAAGTCCCCAAGTTGGCTTCATAGCTAGGGGAGGACTGGAACTCTCCATCTCTTGGTCTAGCCTGGTGCCTTAACCACTAGACCAAACTAGACTCATCTATTTTGATTGTCCATACCAGAAAAACTCTGTACAATTCCATTTAGCATTCATAGAATTCTATTGTGCAATTTCCTGTTATTTTCATGTGTAGCATAGGAAAATAACTTCCCACTGATTGCATCTACTATGCATAAGCAAAGCATTAGGCTAACAGCATACTATTAACTGCTGCCAGCATCTTTATCTCTTCTTGGGTTTGTCCAAACTATGTGCAAGGGCACTCCATTTTCATATAGTCTCACTTGTCAGGCAGGGCTGGACAGCATTTTGTTAAACTCTAAATAGTGAATTAAAAGCACTGATGATCTGAAGCAACCCCCTAATGCAAAATGATAAATTGCACTTAGGTAATACATGAACAAGAAAATGATTTATAGATTTTCACAATGGTCTGAGCAAATGAAGGCAATATGAATTATATATCCTAATGCTCACTATATCATTTTCTAATAATACTGTTGCAGCTGCAATGCCATACACGACTTTCTTCAATAGAAGTTATTGATTAATAAGAAGTCCAAATCTAGTTTTACAGCAGACATGCTTTTTCTCCTCTTATTAATTGCTTTAATGCCAACAAAAATGTTTTATGTATGCATTCATGTATGTATGTATTTTTTGATTTTCAAGTAAGCGACAAGATTCAACCTAGCACCACAGTTTCTGTCTGCTACTCCATATGTCATCATTTTAGGCTGCTATTACTTCTACAAATGAAGAATAATCTTTTATAAAAACCACATTTTCCTTCTTGCTGCCATTTAGAAATGCAAATAAATGGTTGTAGGCTAGTAAATCTATCTTTCATATTGAAATGGAAAATGAGCAACAGATTCCTCTCTCCCCAGTGAAATGTGTGAGGTTTGATCATCATCTGTCTGCCTATAGAAAATGTTTTCATTGGATTATCTAACAATTTAGATTTAAGAGCAGGCAATTTTGAAGCCTGGTGTTAAAGAATATGTGTATTTTGCTTTGTTTTTACTACAGGCGCATTAACACATTTCAACATAATTTTTTGTTAGTTTGTTGTTTTCTTCTGTGCTTCTAATTTATATCTCTGGTACTATATTGCAACCTACTTTTTAATGTCTTGGCTTTGCCACTCTTAGTTCTCCATTCTGATTTATTTGGATCTGGCATGTCTAATAATGTGGCTGTAGTCAATGATCACAAGATCAGAACATTAAAAAGAACACATCAACTTTTTGTTTCTTAAAGCAATAGAGGTTGTTGATTGGAAACAATGTTTTCTGTCACTAATGAAAATGAAGCAATTCCACTGGTGTTAAGACAGAGCCTGTTGTGACTTTTCTTTATCAGGTTTATGAGACATAGATCAAGTGACAGACCTATTTTTGGTAATGCCCATTTTATGCAATACTCTCTCCCAAAGGGATGGATGGTTCCAATTTTGTAAATATTTTGAAAAAATATACCAATGCTACATTCTTCCAACAAGCGTTAAAATCTTAGTTTAAATGAAGAGTGCCTTTTACATACTTCTAATTTCCCTAATTGATAATTATGTGGTACTTTCCCCAAAAGAGCCACTGGCAGTCAGGCCGTTCTATCCCTTTCAGGGGTGATTCTACTTACCTTTACTACCAGTTTGCAATGGGGCCATGTGCGCACGCTTGCTTCACTCGCACACGTGCACACTCTTTGCAAGCATGCGCAGAAGCATTTTGATAATGTCGGGGTCGGCAGGTGGAGCCTCCTGCCGGTTTTACTACGGTTCTATAGAACCGGTGAGAACTGGGGGCAACCCACTACTGATCATTTCCCACATCATCAGCCCTATCTGTCACAGCCACACCAACATAACTTTGGAGGGAATTGCAAGCTTTAATTAAAAATATTGGCTGTTAAAATTTTAAAAAATCAAATTAAACAACACAATAATATAAAGCATTAATTCTTATAACGAACAATGTTGCTTGAGCTAAAAATATCCCAAAGTCTGTCCCTTTTGGCCAAATAGCTTCACACCAATCTGTTGTCTCATAAACATGTCTTCTGCAGACCCAGGAAGAGGCTATGGAAACGTCTCAGGACAGCTAGGAGTCAAAGGAGTCCAGCCTCTTAGCTGTGTTCTTTTTGTTCTGTCGCCGTTCTTTCTCCTCAGCTGCTCAAGTCTGTTACTTTACCTCCAGCCTTCTGATTTAATTCTGTCTTCTGGGGACTTCATTTCCCAGATATTTCCTCCAGGGCCCCTTCCTGTCCTAATTGTAAATTCTGCACAATGAAATTAATGAAATTCCTGACACAGATCTATTTACATGTTGTTGTTGTTGTTACAGCACAACAGCTCCCCTCCTATGAATGTATGTATATATGTATTTATTTAATTTATATAGCAGCTCATCTCACCAAAGGCGACTCTGGATTGTGTACAACATATTCTTGCTAGGTGAGATTTAATCTCTCTCTGTGTGTAACACATACATACACAAATAGCACATACAATTTTCTAGCATTTAAAGTCAATTGTTAATACTAAGCTCTTGAACTTGACTTAGTTGATAGCAAGATTCTCATAGGCTTCTTAAGCCAAATTTATTGAAAGAAATTGATAAACATACAGAAAATTCCCATAACTAAGCAGTTTAACTCTAGAAACCAATTTAGGTTCTAGATAAGGGGTGTCAAATTCAATTTGTTTGGAGGCAGCATCAGGGTTGTGTTTGACTTTGGGGAGGCAGGGTGGGCGTGGACAGGGTGGGTGTGGACAGCTCAACATCACTAATGTCAGAGGCACCTGTGGTGGCCCAAGCACTCTGCCACAGAAAACGGAAAAGGTCTGTTTTCAGCTGTGATAGCTTCCTGCAACACTCTGCCAATGAAAATGGAGCTTAAGAGGGCTGCCTGCAGCTCTCCGGAGCTTCGTTTTCACTGGCAGAGGCACTGCAGAGGCACTGCAAGCCGGTCCTTTGCTGTTTCCAAGGCAGCGGGCCAGATCTAAGTACCCCACGGGCCAGATCTGCCCCCTGGGCCTTGAGTTTCACATCCCTGTTCTAGATGGTTGGGGATCTTTTCTAATCTCAGCTATGGTTGTTGTGCTCTGGTAAGATGGCTGTCTTCTTTCCAGATGATTGAGGAATTAGTAAATGGCTATTATTTCCCAACTATCTCTTGAATATGAAGCTTTTTAACAGACCATTCCACTTAAACAACTATTTTCATGAAATACTCCCTTTAACTTTTAGTAAATAATCACCTTTGTTGTTGCTTTGGATCATAGGTATGTGTTCCTAACCACAATGATTTCAAAGTGGCAAAATGTCCACATGTTGTTATAATGCAACTCTGTTCCTTCCTTGTAATATTTCACACATAAAAAAGGAGTAGAATTTGTGTCATATGGTCATGTTTCATCATTACAAACAGACCCAAATAGCTTGATTATTCAATCTGCAGCACGGGTGTCAAACTCGATCGCATCACATGACATATCATGATGTATTGCGATGTTTTTTGCCTTTGTGAAGCTGAGGTGGGCATGGCCTTGCATGACACATCCAGCCTGCGAGCCGCCAGTTTGACACCTCTGATCTTGAATGAGAACACAACTTTTTTTTTAAGTTTTTTTTTTTTTTAAACACAAACATAAAACACATCTTTTCCAAAACGAAGCACTGATCCGGTCACAAATTAATACAAATCACTAACAAATCATTAACTTCCAATTAACACAACTTAATATTTTACTCAGTTATTTTCCTAAATTCTATCAATTTAACTGTGCCATTATCCCCAAAAACCCAATATTTAAATCTTAAATCCTAACCAAATATCATTCCATTTTTCTCTTCCTTTTTGCTTAGATGGATATATTTTAACAATATAAATCATTACAGTTATTATAAACATTTAAAAAATATTTAATCCTAATACAATCATTTCATTTTTACTATTCCCAACATAGTCATTTTTGTTTTTTAGCTGTTAATTCCAACATAATTCTTTTATTTTAGTTGAACTCCACATTATAATCTTTATTTCTGTTATTAAGCTCAACGTATACATTTCATTTTTACTGTTAATCTCAACATACTCCTCCTTATTTTGGCTGTCCTACCGAGCATAATAATTTTTATTTTTTGGCTGTTAATCCCAGCATAGTCATTTTATTTTTACTATTAAACTCAAGTTGTTAAACCCAACATAATCATTTCATTTTTGCCATTATTCCCAGCAAAATCCTCTTTATTTTGCTATCCTACCCAACATAATCATTTTTCTTTTTTGGCTGTAAAACACAGCATAGTCGTTTTTGTTTTTTGGCTGTTAAACACAGCATAGCATTTTTATTTTTTTGGCTGTTAAACACAGCATAGCAGTTTTATTTTTTTGGCTGTTAAGCACAGCATATTCTTTTTATTTTCTGGCTGTTAATCACAGCATAATCATAGTTAATTTTACTATTAATCCCAGCGTCTTCCTCTTTTTTGTTGTTTCCATCTATCCATACATTGCTTATTTCAGTTAAACATATTTATCATTATTCTTTTTTTCTTATGACAATTTAACATTGAGACATGATTCTTGCTTAAAACATAACTTTATATATCTTTAAAAATCTCTTTTAACATGCTTAATTTCTCTTATATTCTAATTTCCATCAATATTTCAGTTTTATATTTCTATGTCATATTCTTCTCATATTCTTATACATCCATAATTATCTTATAAAAACCTCCTTTTTATTATTGCCACCACCTAAACATTATTTCATTTTTAACCACATTATTTTAGTCTTCTTTTTTCTTTTTCCAGCCGTGTCTACCTCATTCCTTCACTTTTTCGCCTGCTAGCATATATTTCCTTCCATTTTCAAAGTCTTCAAATTTTGTCCTCCATATGTCATATTAAGTCTTTTTCTTATTTTTAATCTTCATAAAATGCATTAAGTTCCCTTCTCTTGATCCTGTGCTTGATCCTTCTTTTATTCCTGCACCAGTTTTTAAGATTATTATTATTATTCCAATTATAGGAGTTCCATTGTAGTTTCCTTTTCTTTTCACCAAAGTCAAACTGCCTGCAAACGAGAAAAAAAAAAACCCTCCTCTGCAAAATCCCACAACTGTAATCTGTAACATTCAAAGTTTTCCATAACAAAGACAAGTTTTAACATTCCTTTTTAAACCAGAAGATGTCCCTCTACAATCCACATTTTCCATTAGTCATGAAAGTATCCATTTTGTTGCAATTATATAACAGTCCAATTTAAATTATTCTTCTTCCTTTGATTTTAAAAATATCAAATCATCTTTTTTTAAAAAAAAATCCAGTTCCAATTTTAAAATATCCAGTCTTTTCACCATGTCTCAATATTTAATTCCATTAGTTCAAATCTAGTTGTTTGTCGGGTCTTTGCCTCTTTAAAGTTACATGTTAAAACTTTCCTTAGCCCCTTTGTTGTTCAGCCGCTGTTTTAAGGCTAGGGGTTTTATATTTAATAATAATTTTCTAAGCGTTGTTGTAAGTCTAGGTTGGTTGTCACACACCCAGCTTCAAAGTGCTCCATTTCAATCCACTTTCCTCCTGCACATCTCTTAGCCTGGTTATCCCAGCTTTGTGGCAGCCGCCATGGCTGCCGTCCCCTGCCGCTGACTCACAGAGTGTTCCCTCTGACCTCCGAGGAACTTGCCTGTTCCTCTTGGTCATCTGAGACATCCCTCCTTTTTCCCCATCCCTACAGGACGGTTCCGGTCCAAAGACCTATCGGCGGTTCGACACCCGGGGTTTTGGCGGTGCTCGACAGAGCCTGCTATTTCCCCAACTGTCTCGCTGCGACGCCAAACCGGAAGTTGAATGAGAACACAACTTTTGACAAAGAGTTATTTGGTGCTTAAATAACATGACCAAGGTTTAAAAAAAATCAATAATAAAATTTGGTTATTTTAATTCAGTTAATATAAAAACTTTATAATTTCTTCCTTTCTCTTATATCATTTTAAAACATTTAATTTAACATCAAGTTTTGAAGAGGTTTTGTGGAGCATGTCAAATATTTACAGGTTGTATAATCTTAAGAACCTGAGAAGAACTATGAAGAACTGAAGAACTATGGACCTGAAGAACCTGAAGAACTATGGACAGAGGTTTGCAACATTGTAGAAGTGGTAGCAACTAAAACCATCCCAAAGAAAAAAAAATGCAAGAAAGTAAAATGGTTGTCTGAGAAAGCTTTGCAAATAGCAGAGGAAAGAAGGGAAGCGAAAGACAAGGGAGAAAGAGCAAGATACACCCAGTTGAATGCAGAATTTCAGATAATAGCTAGAAGAGATAAGAATGCCTTCTTAAATAAACAGTGCAAAGAAATAGAAGAAAACAATAGAATAGGGAGGACCAGAGATCTCTTCAAGAAAATTGGAGATGTGAAGGGAATGTTTCATGCAAAGATGGGCATGATAAAGGACCAAAATGGCAGGGACCTAACAGAGTCAGAAGAGATTAAGAAGAGGTGGCAAAATTACAGAGAAGAATTATACAAGAATGAGCTTAACGTCCCTGATAACCACAATGGGATGGTCACTGACCTCGAGCCAGACATCCTAGAATGTGAAGTCAAATGGGCCTTAGGAAATCTGAGCAACAACAAAGCTAGTGGAGGTGACAGTATACCAGCTGAGCTATTCAAAATCTTAAAAGACGATGCAGTAAAAGTGCTACATTCAATTTGCCAGCAAATTTCGAAAACTCAACAATGGCCACAGGATTGGAAAAGGTCAGTTTACATTCCAATTCCAAAGAAAGGCAATGCCAAAGAATGTTCAAACTATCGCACCATTGCACTCATTTCACATGCTAGTAAAGTTATGCTTAAAATCCTATAAGATAGGCTCCAGCAGTATGTGAACTACTAGAAGTACAGGCTCTCAGCATTCCAGAAAAACCCCAACTCCTAGTAAAGATGTGGAAGCAAGCATTTTCCAAAGTTCTCTTTACTAGAATAGGCAAACTGGCACATCTGAGAAAATCCAAATCTGAAAAGCCCAGGTTTTTCCTCAGTAAGTCAAAACTCCCAAAACCATCCCCTTACTCCCTAGTCGATCACATGCTCCAATCAACGTCCATTCCATCTCGACCCAGCCCCCTGACCACTCCTTCTCCAGATGCTGGATCTCCCTGACCTTGACCAACAGGAAGAATGCTATTATGTCTACTAACAACCCCTCTCCTTAATCCCCCCTCCTACTTTCCCACACATGAGAAGGTGGCAGCATTGAAGCTTCTGGCCTAATATGGCTTCCAAAGCTGACACAGGCAGGATTTCAAAGAGACAGAGGAACTAGAGATCAAATTGCCAACATACGTTGGATCATGGAGAAAGCTAGGGGGTTCCAGAAAAACATTTACTTCTGCTTCATTATCTATGCTAAAGCTTTTGATTGCGTGAATCACAACAAATTGTGGCAAGTTCTTAAAGAAGTGGGAGTACCAGACCATCTTATTTGTCTCTTGAGAAACATATATGCGGGTCAAGAAGCAACAGTGAGAACTGGATACGGAATCACTGATTGGTTCAAAATTGGGAAAGGAGTCCAGCAAGGCTGTATAGTGTCACCCTGCCTATTTAACTTATATGCAGAGCACATCATGAAAAAGCCGGGCCTAAATGAATCAAAAGTTGGAATTAAGATTGCCGGGAAAAATATCAACAACCTCAGATATGCAGATGATACCACTCTAATGGCAGAAAGCAAAAAGGAACTAAAGAGCCTCTTGATGCTGGTGAAGAAAAATTGGCTTGAAACTCAACATTAAGAAAACTAAGATCATGGCATCTGGCCCTCTCAATTCCTGGCAAATAGATGGGGAAGAAATGGAGGTAGTGACAGATTTTATTTTCCTGGGCTCCAAGATCACTGCAGATGGGGACTGCAGCCAAGAAATTAAAAGGCGCTTGCTCCTGGGGAGGAAGGCTATGGCAAATCTAGACAGTATTCTGAAAAGCAGAGACATCACCCTGCCAACAAAAGTATGTAAAGTCAAGGCTATGGTTTTCCCAGTTGCAATGTATGGCTGTGAAAGTTGGACCATAAGAAAGGCTGAGCACCAGAGAATTGAGGCCTTTGAACTATGGTGCTGGAGAAGACTCTGTGAGTCCCTTGGACTGCAAAGCGATCAAACTGGTCAGTCTTAGAGGAGATCAACCCTGACTGCTCTTTAAAAGGCCAGATCCTGAAGATGAAACTCAAATACTTTGGCCACCTAATAAGAAGTAAGGACTCACTGGAGAAGAGCCTAATGTTGGGAAAAATTGAGGGCAAAAGAAGAAGGGGACGACAGACAATGAGGTGGCTGGATGGAGTCATTGAAGCAGTAAGTGTGAGCTTAAATGGACTCCAGAGGATGGTAGAGGACAGGAGGAACATTGTCCATGGGGTCGCCATGGGTCGGACATGACTTCATAACTAACAACAACAACAATAATAATCCTACTTTGAAGAAAAAGAAAACAAACATACTTTATTATCTACTGTATATGACAATTTTTTAAATATTTGAAAATGACTTTCATAGTGTTATATGTCTCATGATGTTTTTTTTTCTACCACTTAAATGTACTCAATGCATTTAACCTTTACTCACAGAATTTGGTGACCATGACGGTATTTATCGCTCACCTTAAACAAATAGTAGGAATGTTCCAAACTGTCTTAGTGGACATTCATGCCAAAAAAGTAACTCTATAGAAGTTAATTCAAGTAGATTCAAAACAATCTATTGATGCATCTTCAAAGTTAGAAAATGGTGATGTAAACTAGCTGAAAAATACAGAATAATGAAATTTTATTGAATTAACTTTCATTGCCAATCCATAAGAAATACTTACTTGTGTTACATAATCTATATTGTAATCTGAATTAAGACAATTCCATTAAGAATGGTAACTGAATAGTATTAATCAATAACAGTGTTCCTAAGAGACAATTAGATTCATGTTTAATCCATGATATGTTCAATTAGAGTTGTGTGTGTTTGTCTGTATATACATGTGTATACACACGTATCAAAAATAGTGTTTCAGTGAAGATTTTAGAGTGGGAAAAAAGAAAGGATCAACATAAATTATATTCACATAGTTTACAGCTACCTTACGTGTTTTATTTTTGTTTTTAATCTGATACCATCTTTGTTCTTTTACTCTTTCTCCCAGATAGGATATTTTTATTTTATTGTTTTAAACTTACTTATACTGTCAACCATTATATACGGAAAACAGTAAATCCACAAAAGCATTGCAAAGGGAATATCACCATTCAATTATTCTTACGTTAAACACTATTCCTCTATTTTATTGAATGGAGATGATGATGATGGTGATCATGATGATGATGACAATGATAATGATTTGCCTAATCAGAGACATACATTAATGGTTAAAAGTTAAAAGGCTAAAATGGGTTCAGATTATCATCGATATCTTAATTGTGGAATTAGGGAGAGAAGTTATGGTAATTAGAACATATATTAAGGAAATATAAAAAGCGGGAAAACATTTTAAAGGCATAAGAAAAAGAAGGATCTATATAATGCCCATTTAATATGAATATAAAATGAACTCAGTCTTTAAACTCATCATTAAATCTACACCATATAGATATTGCTTCACCTTATATCTTAAGAATGCTAAAACTGTAGGTGTCTTTGAGGCTGCTAAAGCATCCAGGCCATCCTGTTTAGTCAGTACATTTTCAGCTGCATATATCTCCAGGTAGATAAAATAAGTGAATCATATTCATAGCATAACCTCTCAAAGTCTTTAAAACAACTAGTGCAGATCAACTTTTGTCTCATGTTCAAACTAAATACTCCAAATACTCCAAAAACAAGCAAAAATTAATGTGATTTTTTTTTATGTGATCTGTGTCTAGATACAGATAATACTGGCTGAAATACTATAAAAGCTTAAAATTATTTTATTTATTTAAATGTATATGCTGTCCATCTCACTGACAAGTGACTGAATTAATTATTTGATTATATCAATTAATACAGTAATTAACAATGTATCAATTACTTTGAATAAGAATTCTGATCCTGAGCAAAGATTCTGTTTTCTACTAACTTCATTTTAAACAAACAATTTATTACCCTGTTTCCCCCCAAATAAGACATCCCGATAATAAGCCCAATCAGGCTTTTGAGCGCATGGCAATAAGGCCAAACGCTTATTTCAGGGTTCAAAAAAATATAAAACAGAGTCTTATTTTTGGGAAACACAGTAATTTCTTCAAAACCAACAAAATACTATAATTGTCAAGTGACTATACAAATAAAGGAAGGCAGTTTCAATGTTCGTTTTCAGTCTTTCAATGATACCATTCTTAATTGGCATTCCAATTATAGCCTAAAGTGTGTGAAGCTGACACATGATTGTTTCTTAGTTTCTGTTCACTTTAAATAATGATAAATTCATGTGGTTGGACTTATAAACTATAAAGGATCACTAGAAAAAAGGCTGGGGTGATTTTCAGTTGCATGTGCAGAATTTTAGTTACATTGGGAAATTCTCTGCTGGCTTTAGTTTCCCCATTAACAATGGATGTGGCCTTTCTAGCAATTGTAAAAGAAATCTCTAGAGTATCGTTAGTCAGTGTAATTTTAATTATCTAGATTTGCAAAACAAACGAATACATGCCCTAGTTTTGTTTTGTGAGAATTAATAATTGTTCTTAGTGCAGGAAAGATTACCAAAATCAATGGTGTGATTAGGAATGTAAATAAGAACAACAAGCTGTTGCCATATTTGTAAAAGTTGACCTAATGTCTAATATTAGCTTTGTATTTTACTTATAGAGCACAAGGATAAAACCCATGAACCAAATTTTCTACACTAAAAAAAATATTCAAAATTAAATATTTTAAAAATAATTTAGAAACTATTATAAAAATATAAATTTGAGTGATTTTTACAAAACCACTAATTTTTGTCAATTTAATTAAATTTACTAAAACAGAGAAGTTTTTGAGAGAAATGAAACTGCCATCATCTATCCAATTCAAAATGGCTAAATTTCTTTCAGGAATCTCAGTTTATGACACTTCTCTCAGCATAAGATTCTCACAAAATAGTATGTCAATCAATAGTATATCAAATGAAATATGCTCAGTAGTGGGATTCAAGCAATTTAACAACCGGTTCTCTGCCCTAATGATTTCTTCCAACAACCAGTTTACCAAACTGCTCAGAAAGTTAACAACGGGTTTGCCTGAAGTGGTGCGAACTGGCTGAATCCCACCATTGAATATGCTATAAGTTATATAGCAGTTTTGTCTCCTGAAAGTTTCTTCTATCATTAGCTTCATGAATCACAGTTTTCTTCAGTTATGAAATGATATGTTATCTTAAATGTAAACCTCTTATTCTCCTGTATCTGAGAGAAATAATTATGGATGTTCTCTATTAGAAGGCCTATTATGAATATACAGACTTTGATTCTACCCATACAAAAATGGCCTAAATCCTGTAAAAAAAGAAAGGTAAATCAGATATGACTTGCCTTTGAAGGTTATATTACCTTATTCCTAGTTGCATACCCAATCAGAAAGACTGAATGGCACAAAATTAAGCTGTGATATAGCCCCAAATTATAACTTTTAATGTGACAATAGGAAGGCTACATTAAATACATTACAATACAAATACAATACATACAGGATAATTATAATTATATTTAAAGTGCATGTAATTGAAAGGTACTAAAGTTTTTGTACAGATCTGGCCAACTACTTCTGGAATTTGATCAAAAGCTTGATCCTTATAATTTTTTTTATAGCCTACTCAGGGCTTAAGCTCTCTACTATCTTAGATGAGTTAAGAATTCTATCAAATAGAGGCTATCAGGATGAAAAATTTTAATTTCAAGCTACAGAGGAAGTATTAATGAACACAATCGGGTTTAATGATGTATAACTTTTTCTAAACAGTAAAGCCAGTGTGTGTATGTCTGCATGCTAATGTGTAATATAAGATGTATGCATCATTGTGAGTGACAGAACTGGGTTATATTTTTGGTATTTCAATTTATACTTTCGGATGCTTGATGACAGATGACAAAGGATTTTCACAGTGACTTATACAGTAGTTTACCATATGTATTTTACCATATTTTGACTTTGTATTAATCCCTTACTTTGCATAAAAATATTTGCTTTTTTTCTAATACAAGTATTCATATTCACGAAATATGTCATTAAATAGAATAAACATATGTTAAGAACTGTAGTTTTCTATAAAATATATATGCATAGTAAATATGAATTAATAATGATGAATTAAAACAATAGCCTTATATTATAATATGAAACTGCATATATCATTTGTATATTTGGACATATATCACTTGCTCTTAATTTACATTTTTAATTTGATTCATAATTAAAATGGAATGTCCACACTTTAGGTCTAAGTGATTGGTGTACAGCAGATAAATCTGACAAGAGAAAGCCCTCATATTTTATTACTTTACTTGATATTAGTAAGAACTATCTTATTTCCAGGTATTTTTTAGTATACTTTTAGTATCTCTGTTGTTAGGGTAGATGTGGGAATATTCACTTTTATTGCAGTTAATGCTATCACTTATTAATTCACTGTTATCTAGGCAGAGGAGCATAAGTGTTGCTCAAACAATAGCCTTTCCAGTAAAACAAGTTATATTATAACAGCCTCTGCAGCTGTTTACAATTTTTCTTCCCTTTTTAGTGACTAATTAGGATGCAGGTCAAAGACATTTAATAAGACTTTAATCAGTTCCTACCTGTCAAACCTCTACAGTTTCCAAGTAACATTTTGGGAATGTGTATGCAATTGCCAGATAAATGCAGATGAGAAAAATAAATAGGTAAATAAATGTCAGCATTCACTTTCTATAACAGGAACCAGATCCCTAGTGACCTTGGGCTCTGGGTGCTGCTTTGGAATGCTAAGTTGGTCTGCAATAAATCTATGCTCATCCATGATCTTATGGATTTGAGTATTGATCTGACATAATAAAAGAAGTTCTGGTTGGGCCTAGAAAGGGCTATTACCCATGGTCCTGAGCTTGGTGGTTTTCTTGCAGACATTCCTATATCAAACTAGTTTGGTGATGAAATGTCTGCAAGTAAACCACCAAGCCCATTGCAATTGCAATGTGGTATCTTATTGAATGATATTATTATCAATCTGTTGCCATGGACAAATCTCTCTCTGATTGCCATTGGGTTGATAATGTCACCGCATCCTGCTAGAAGACAGGGGTTATTTAATTAGCCCAGCCCAGTTTATGGAGTCTATCCTCTACTCCAGGGATGTCAAACTCAACTTTATTGAGGGCTGCATCAGGGTTGTGTTTTACCTCATGGGGGGCGGGGGGCATGGCCAACTTGACATCACTCATGTCAGGGGTACCTGTGGGGTGATCCATTGTCTTCAGCAGAGGAAGACGACACCAGGGAGAGTGCCAAACCCTTGTCCACCAGAGGAGTTTTGCTGTCTGTTGGTGGCCAAGAGCTAAAGCAGGACTTCCCTCCCTCCCTCCCTCCCTCCCTTTTCCTTCCCTCTTCATTCTCCTTTCTTTTTCCTTCCCATCTTTCTCCTTTTCTTTGTCCCTTCTTAGATGCTTTTGTTTTGTTTTGTTCTGCTAGCCCTCTGCCAGCAAAAATGGAGCCCAGAGAGCGCATGTGGGCCCCCTAGGCCTCTTTTTCAGCCTAGATGGTCCCCTGCAGCCTCTTCCAGCAAAAACGGACCCCAGGGGGGCATGGCAAAGGGCTACAGGCATCCGGCCATGCCAAAAATGGCATGGGAGGGCTGCACACGGCCCTCCTGAGCTCCATTTTTGCTTCGGAGGCACCTTGGGCTGGTCATTCGCTGCTTCCAGGGCAGTCCCACAGATCCGATCTAAGCACCCCGCGGGCCAAATCTGGCCTGCAGATCTTGAGATTGACACCCCTGCTCTACTCCTTTTCATCTTTTTTTCTTTTCTTATGATCTGTTCTTTTATCTTTTATCTTTTTAAATTGTAATATATTTCTAATCATGAAATGCGCAGTTACAAATAGGTTCATGTGTTCTTGTGCTTGTATATAGTATGTTCAATATATATTATAGCTTAGCTTTTATTTTAATTTGTTATATCTAAAAATGTGGGAAGGCCAAGAAGTGAACAGATGTTATATGCAATAGCTATTTCATGCTCAAACTATTTTAGGAGGGGAGTGTGAGTCACCTGGTTTGTTTTTATTTATCAATGCTTCATTCCTTCCTTAGCTGGCATGACTAAATGCATGCAATTAAACAAGCAAAAAATAACCCTTTTTCAAATTTCAGTTTCAATCAGCTTTATCTGCAAATCCTGGAATGTGACCATCCAGGGGAGTTGGACTTGGAATATTGCATTCAGTTTTGGTTGCCATGATATAAAAGGCTGTTGAGACTCTAGAAAAGTGCCAGAAGAGCAACAAAGGTGTTTAGGGGACTGGATGCTAAAATATGAAGAATAGTTGAAGGAATTGGGTGTGTCTAGTTTAATGAAAATAAGAATTGGGTGAAAGGATAGCAATGTTTTGATACTTGAGGGCTGCCACAAAGAAGAGGGAGTCAACCTATTCTCCAAAACAGCTGAAGACAGGACAAGAAACAATAGATGAAAACTAATCAAGGACAGAATTAACTCCAAAATAAGGAGAAATTTCCTAACATTTAGAATAATTAATCAGTGGAACTGCTTGCCTTCAGATGTTGTGGGTGTTCCATCACTCAAGCCTTTTAAGAAAAGATTGGATAACCATTTGTTTGAAATGGTACAGGGCTTCTTGCTTGAGCGGGGGTTTGAACTAGAAGATACCCAAGACCCTTTCTAATTGCTATTCAGTTACCAGGAAAGAGGGAGAGAAAGAGATGAAATGTGTATTGGGATATCCTCATCTAAATGATTCCTAACAGATTCGTATTGTAGACTTGTAAGAAATGGCAGAGAGGAACTTGTATCATGATGTCATGAGCCACATTTCATTATTTTGGCTAGCTGCAGACATTTGTGTCATGGACTAATATGTATAATCAGTGAAGCTGTCTGACAGCTTCACCATGAATTATGACATAGTATTCGATTCAAAGGTATCTAGAATACAAGTAAAATGTGAATTTGATATTTACAAACAGGAGAATATTATTCCCTTTTTTAGAGCAAACACTGGGAGACCCCTTGGTAATCCTAAATTTTCATACATAGTACAGCAGTGCTGGAATTCAAATAATGTAACTGTTGCAATATTTTCAGGATCAGACTCAATAAGATCAACAAGAGTTAAAGATTTAACTATATATTCTTTATTTACATTAGGCATTCTATATTCACTGAATATTCACAGATAGAAGCAAGGGAAATGGTGTAGGTAGCTCCTTATATATACAATGGGTGGAGCTATATGTGGGAGTGGTGAATTATGAATACATTAAGAAGTGAAGAATAAGTTAACCCCTGATACCCTGTCTGTACACTATTTACACATTGGAGAATAAGGCATTTACATCTGACAAATCCCCCTCTAAATGCCGATTCGTTATACAACACCAGTTACATTCAGATTCAGGACAATACAAAACATACAACTTAGAGGTTAAGTATTTATGCTGTTTAGAAGGTAAAGGCTTCGTTAATATATCAGCTAATTGCTCTGAAGTGTCGCAATGCACTGCTTTAATAAATCCATCCTGAGATAATTGTCTCACATGTTTAAATTTTATATCTATATGTCTGGACCTTTGTCCAATGGCATCAGATCTAGATATTTCAATGGCTGCTTTATTGTCTTCATGCATAACAAAAGGCAGAGCAGGTTTTTTCCAGACATCTGAAATTAAATCATTAAACCATACAAGATTATTTGCGGCCTTGGATAAACAAACATATTCCGCTTCTGTTGTTGAAGTAGCCACTAGTTCTTGTTTACCAGTGTACCAGTAAACTGGACAGTCATTTAAGAGAAATACATAACCAGATGTGCTTTTTCTGCATGAGGTGTCTCCAGCCCAATCTGCATCTGCATAACACGTAAGCTTTGGTTCTTTAATATCATTAGGTTCTAACATTAAACAAAAGTCTAGTGTACTTTTTAAATATCTTAAAATTCTTTTAACAGCTTCCCAGTGGTACATTGTTGGTTTGCTGACATGCCTAGATAATAAATTGAGTGGTAAAGCGATGTCCGGTCTAGTCCAATTAGATATGTAAAGGAGTGAACCTATGATTGATCTATAGAATGTATTGTCCTTGAACTCGGGAGAAGATTCATCAGAATTCCTTAGAAAGTCAGTTTGCATAGGGGTATCACAAGGTTTGGCATTGTTTAAGTTGCATTTATTTAAAAGATCTATGATCTTATCTCTCTGGGTAAGTTTGAATCCCCTTTTTGTCTTATTAATTTGGACACCAAGGTATTTGTTTACCTTGCCTAAAGATTTCAATGAGAAATGTTCATTTAGTTTAGTTACAAAAGTTTCTCTTCTTTCTTTATGTTTTCCTATGTATAAAATGTCATCCACATAAATCAATACAAATTCAATGTAATCATCACCCCTCTTGACAAAGAAACAATTATCAGCAGTGGTAGCGTTGAAGTCCATGGTCTTAAGTACTTTTACTAAACAATCATACCACCGTTTACCAGATTGTTTTAGCCCGTATAAACTCTTGTTTAACAACCAAGTCTCATTTTTGTTTGTGTATGGACTATGAGGTGCTCTCACGTATATTTCTTTATCTAATTTTGCGTGTAGGTACGCAGTCTGTATGTCATATTGGAATACATCTAGATTGAGTGCTGAAGCTACCACTAGAGCTGTTTTGACACTCTCTGTTCTTACAGTGGGGGAATACGTGTCAGTATAGTCCTCTGGATATTTCTGTGCATAACCCTGTGCAACCAATCTAGCTTTGTATAGAGTATTTCCTCCCTCTAAATTCTTAATTTTATATATCCATCTGGTACCAATAATTGTCTTATCTTTAGGTGCAGATGCAGGTGTAAATACATTTAGTCCTTGTAAACTTTCCATCTCTTTCTTCATTGCTAATTCCCATTTTTCTTTTTCTTCGTGAGGAAGTTTTAACACTTCCTCGTATGTATTGGGTGTTGTTGGTTCACCATTCATGTGCATTACATAATCCTTGTATTTATTTGGCATTTGATTTCTGGTGTTTCTAATGATTTTCTCGGGTTTACTATCGTTATCATGCAAATATCTTGCTTCCTTTTTTGTTAGTGTGTCTGTCTTTATTTTGAGTTGGCTATTTGTCCAAGTTTTAGTTTTGTTTCTATATTTGTTGATATTTTGTTTTTCTATAGTCCCTTTCTCATGAGATTTTGTATCTTCATGTTTATTTGGGAATATCTCATTAAGATGTAATTTAGACCAGTTAGCTTGTTCATGGAACACAGCTGTTCTGGAGACTATAAATTTGTTGTTACTATCAATGAATCTGTATCCTTTAGTGCCAGTCTCATATCCCATAAATCTGAGTCTCCTGGACACATTTTCTCCCTTTCTTCTTAATTGTTTAGGTATGTGTACGTCTGCTGTGACTCCAAATATATGCATGTGTGCTAATTTTGGTTTTCTATTATACATCACTTCATATGGTGTCTTATTTATAATGCTGGACCATGTTCTATTTTGTGTGTAATTTGAATAATGTAAGGCTTCTGACCAGAATTGTTTGCTTAAGCCAGCATCTTCCAATGTGCATCTAATCATGGTTTGTAATGTGGAATTTTTTCTCTCTGCAATCCCGTTTTGGAACGGAGAAAATGGACTAGATGTGTAATGTAACATTCCTTTGTCTTTTAACCATTGTGAGAATTCTTTAGACATGAATTCGCATCCTCTGTCTGTCATAATTTGTTTTATTTTGATGTTGTGTTGTGTTTCTATGCGTTTGTAAAATTCTTTAAATTTTTGAAATGTTTCATCTTTGTGTTTTAATGTGTAAACAAATCCATAGCGGCTATAATCGTCCACTATTGTCAGGAAGTAACGTTTCCTATAAGTGATTGATGGGGTTAATGGACCAACTAAGTCCATGTGTACTAAATCAAAAATTTTGTTAGTTGATCTGGTAGATTTTTTTGGCCTGGGACTAGTTTTTAGTTTTGTAGATTTACATACTGAGCATTCCAGATAATTTTCACAATTTTTTATTTTGACACCTTCTGCGTGTTCAGTCATTTTTTGCACTACAGGAAAACTGGCATGTCCTAACTTCCTATGCAATATGTGAGCACACTCATCATGAATTGGTTTGCCTATCTTTGGCTTCTTATCGTTGTGTGCATCTGTGTGATCATGAGATATTTTACATTCATCATTGTCACTGTTGCTAACATTCTCATCATCTATCTCAATACAATCTTCCATATTTGAATCAATGTTATGTAACCATTTTTCTTTTGTTATTAGGTAAGGTAGTCCTCCTTTAGTCACCACAGTGCCTACATTTATTTTATTCTTTTCCAAAGTTGCCTTTCCTTTTGAAAAGACAATGTTAATGTCAGAATCTCTGCTTAGTTTTATGGCACTTAATATGTTATGAGGTATTTCAGGTATTAGTAATACCCCCTCTATTTTTCCTAAACCAGGTAAGGTTACATTTCCTCTACCTAATACTTGAACCTTTTCTTGGTTAGCTACCTTAATTACAAATTTATCTTCTGCAAATGAAGACAATATACTTTTGTTATTAGTGGTGTGATTAGTTGCTCCAGAATCAATAAGCCAATTATTGTTCTCACTTTGTTGTGTGTTAGTGTTGTCTTGTTTATTTAATCCATTCAGTGAACCAGACTTTCTATCCTTTGAATTGTCTCTGCCCCCTCTATTCTCTCTGTGATTTGGTGGGCTCCTATATCTATGCCTTTCTATGGAAGGCTGTCTATAATCGTATTTGTTTCTGTATTCTGATCTATATCTTTCTTTTAAGAATTTTGGGCAATCTCTTCTATTGTGTTCCCTGGATCCACAATTATGACATTTAAATGTTCCACTATATTTTTCTTGGAAAGCTACTTTCCTATATGGTTTATGTTCTGTGTGATTGTTAGAACGATTCCTTCTAGAATTATCTTCTGTTATCAATTTGTTAGATAGACTTTCTATGGATAAATACCCTAGATTGATTGTGTCTAAATGTGACATAAAATTGTCCCATGATGGATCAAGTGAGTTGATAATGACACTTTTCATTGTTTGGTCTGAAATCACCTCCCCCCTCAAATGCAGTTCAGCTCTTATTTTGTTCAAAGATATTAAATGTTCACTTATGGAAACCCCTGGTTTTATCCTAAATGAAAAGAAGTCTTTAGATATCCTTGTGGTGGTGGCTACACTGTCACTGTGAAACAAATTAAACATGCATTGAATAATTTCTGAAACAGTCAAATTTGGCTTAATGCTGTGATACATTGCAGGAGACACACTAGATATTATTAAGAAAAAAGCTCTATGGTGTAAACAATCTATTTTTAGTGTCCAAGGTCTTTTTGGGGGACTAGTGATAAAAAACAGTAAGTTTTCCTTCATAAAGACAACCTGGAGCTGTTGATACCATTCTTGTAAATTAATGCCATCAACCCTTAGTTTTGGGAAGTCACTGGGTAAATTTCCGACATTACTGGGTCCATTACTTACAACCTGAGGTAGTCCGTGGTCTCGTAAATGCAGAAAATTGCAAAACGGCGTGGGGATGCTCGCTACGAGTCTGCATGATCTTCTCTCCTGTTCATGTCTTCCCGGATCGTCAGCGTAGTTTCGCGCATGCGCGTTGCTCATTTCTTCTTCGGCGTCGTCGTGGAAGGTTCTCCTCATTGCGGCTTGCTCGCTCTGCTCTTCTTCAGATGAGTCGGTCTCTGGTTCGACTTTGGGGGTTCTGGCGACGGTGGCTGTTCTTCCTCTTCTATTGAGAGCGTTGGTGCTTGCTTCGGTCTGCGGCGTAGGGCGGTATCGGCAGGGCTCTCTGGGTTCCGGCGTCAGCGTTCTAGTAGTCAGGATGGGAGCGGGCAGGTCTTGAGGCATTGGCTTGCTCGTTCGCTTTTTTGGTGTCTTTTTAGTAATTTTCAGTTTTGGCCCAAATGCAGCAAAGAGCGTTTTCATCGCTGATTTTATTTGGTGTTTTGTTGGATCTTCCTCGCTTTCTGGTTCTGATTCTTCTGAGGTGTTTGAATCTTCCTTTTTGTTTTCGTTGTCTGATAATATTTTTCGCGCCAGAAATTTTGAATTGAGCTTGCTGATTGGCTCTGCTTCGTTCATCTTGGAGGCCGGTTGAAACCAAGATGGCCGCCATTCAAATTTTTGCGCGGGATCATCGTTTTTCTTCTTTGTAATGATTTTCTCCGCAGTCATATTACTCACTATTTTTGGATCTTTGGGTTTTTCATTGGTGATGTTTTTCTCTCTCGCTGCTCCGCTGTTCTTCAGCATATCTTGGAGGTTCGCGATGAGGCTTTCATCATTCTTCTGACTTTTTAATAGTTTTAATATCTCTGACCTGAGTTCGTTATTTCCTATTTCGGTTTCCTCCTGGTCATCAATTATTTCTTCGTCTTCAGTGGTGTATTCTTCGGATTCTCTCGAAATTGCATTGGTGGATTCGTTGATTATTTCTTGTTCCGTTTCCATTTCTTTGCTGTAGGCCCTGGTGTTGGGCCTATCTTTCTTAGACATCTTAAAGCTTTTTTATTGAGTCAATTAACCATCCTCTGCTACCAGATTGTTGCAATATTTTCAGGATCAGACTCAATAAGATCAACAAGAGTTAAAGATTTAACTATATATTCTTTATTTACATTAGGCATTCTATATTCACTGAATATTCACAGATAGAAGCAAGGGAAATGGTGTAGGTAGCTCCTTATATATACAATGGGTGGAGCTATATGTGGGAGTGGTGAATTATGAATACATTAAGAAGTGAAGAATAAGTTAACCCCTGATACCCTGTCTGTACACTATTTACACATTGGAGAATAAGGCATTTACATCTGACAGTAACAACCAGTTCTCTGCCCTAATGACTGGCTGGGTAGGTGTGGCTGGGTGGTCATGTGACTGGGTGGGCATGGCCAACTTGACGTCACTCATCATACCCAGCCCCACCTCCCGTCCACTCGTCACAAAGGCAGAGGTGGGATTTAGCTGATTCAGACTGGTTCAGGCTAATCCCACCACTTGTTAGCCCCGCTCCTGCCTATTTTTTGTCCCGTTTTGAAGTCCACAAGTCTTAAAGTAGCCAAGGCTGGAAACCCCTGAGCTAGAAGTTCTGATATATCAGTGCTTTTCAAATTTGGCAACTTTTAAGATGTGTAGACTTCAACTTCCAGAATGCTGTCCGGGCAATTCTGGAAGTCCACACATTTTAAGATTGCAAGTTTGAAAAACCCTGTCAAAAATAGGCAAATTTTTGACAGGGTTCTGTCTTGACTTTTTAGGGATTTTGTGCTTTGGTCTCCTTTTTTATATACATACATACATACATACATACATACATACATACATACATACATTACAGATTATCCTGGGCAGCATATCTATGAAGGAAGACTCTAATAGAAACATGCTTTATGCATAAAAATATAGAAAGCATCTAAGGATCACTAATCTCCCCACTTTCATGGACCACAATTTATGAGAAGTTCTCAATAATCTCAACAGAACTTTTTCTCAGCTCTGCTTTATCTGAATATGCAATATCCATATGCTCTGTCATTGAGCTGTGATCCTTCTGGCCCTAAAAATAGACACAAAGTTCTCTCAATCACAAGAATTGTCCTCCATTCTCTTTATTTATAGTATGGGACTCTAAAAATAGAGACAAAGTTGTCCCAATCATAAAACTGTCCTCCTCTGTCTTTATTGATATTCTGGAATAGTTAGATAATGAGGAAATGCTGAGCAGGAGAGATACATGGACAGACATTATTATTGATCTGATTTATCCTAGAACTGTTATCACTGGAAAAAAGGGACTTTTACACTGATACTTAAGATTCCTTCCCTACCCCACCCCATTACTTATGTACTGATATGAGGAAAAGGTCCAAAAGGATGGAAGGATTTTTGACCCTCTTTCAAGCTTATTTTCTCAGAATTGTTTCTAAAATGACATAAAAGTTTATTAGTAGAGCAAAGAAGGAAGCAGGGGACTTTAGGAAGACAATATTATGGCAATTCAAGTTTTTGATGAAGTTTTCTTGCTTTACTTATTTTCATATCTTGGCTTTAAATCAACCCAAATTATGTTGAACATTACATTTGTTCAACATAATCTATATATGGGTTATGAGAATTTGTATCAATTTTTTTTACAAAGTTTTGCTATAGTCCAGGTGTTACTGTGCTTAGTAGTGCAATTTTATACTATTTGTGTAATAATCCAAATTCAGAAGGGGTAATATTTGCCAGCAAATGTTTAAAAGATTTGTGTAGTGGGGCAGGGAAAAGCACAATGGATGTGAGGTATTGAGAGGTCTGAAGTGTGTGCCCACACAAGCTACAAATTCCTCTTTCCCTTTCAAATCCAGATTGTTGTACAGCTTCAAGAAAGGTAATTGAAGATTTGAAATCTTCATTTTTGGGCCTATTTTTGGGATGGTTTTTGGGCCATTTTTTGGGCCATTTTGGATGTTCAGTAGTAATAAATAGAGAGAGAAATTGTGCCTTTGTCTCAGTTTCCCTCTCTATTTATTTACTTCTACTGAACATCCAAAACGGCATGTAAAGGCCCGAACAACAACTGAAAAATGACCTGAAAAATGGCCCAGGGGTGGGGCCAGACAGTGGTAGGATTAGCCGGTTTGCCAAACTCGGCAGAATTTTAACAACTGGTTCAATCCCACCTCTGTAGTACAGACAAGATTATATCCCCACATTTTCAGGTCAGTTTTTGCATGTATTCATGTATAATGTACAAGTTTTACTGCCATAATGGACAATTATTTTTTTGCCCTTTTTTCTTTACCTGTTTTTTCTTTGCCAACTTTACAGCATTACTGCAGGGTTTTTTAATTTTTTAATTTTGACTTTTTGAAATGGGTTGGAAACATGTAAGGATCAGAACAGGGCCTATAAATCTTAACCCCTATTTTGTCCTTAAAATGAATCAAAAAGGGAAAAAGTGTCCAATTTTGTGGCAGAAGTTCAGGGTCTTTAAGGATTAAAATGGGCACTTTAAACCACTGCAAACCTTAAAGGATGCATTGCAACCCTTAAATCACAAAAAAAGGGAAACAATCCAATTTTAAATAGATTTTAAGGATGATAAAAAAAATGGAAAAGGGATGTTGGGAGCTATTGACCATAAACATTGGGATTGTATTATTTTGAAAGCATTCCTACACAAACCTATAGTAACTAGATATAACAATTGGTTTCATTGGGGCTCATTCTCAATTAAGAGACAAAAGGAAACAAACTTGGATATGCATATTTTGAGAGAAAGTAGATATTTTCCACTATTAACTTCTGCTTTCAACTCCCAATAATGAAGAAATATCAAAGAACAAATATATGTATATGTGTGTGAGAGAGGGTGGTTTTCCCAATGGATAAAAACAAAATTGTTTTCAGATTTTTTTAAAAAAGAATTGCTTTTTTCATTCACTATTATTGCTATTTGAACAAATGTGACAGCTATGGATTAAACCCAAATCAATAAAAGAGTTCCTTTCAGTTCAATGAGATTTTGATTATCTTTTATTTTTCTTCAAACTTCTTAGTGCAACAGAAGCATTACGTTAATCTTAGTTTTGACTATGCAGCATATTTGTTTTTGTGGTTAGATATTAAGACAATAGACATTTATTCATCGAATGTCTCTGGAAATTTCTTTTTTTTTTTCATGTTTTTTTTTACCTCACACTTTGTGTTTATAAAAAATGTATTAAAAAGTTCAGATAAATTATGTAAAAATATAATGCACGCTACATTAAGGTATTGGGAACCTGAGAAAATGTGAGGAAAGACAAAAATGTATTTTGTCTTAATGAAAGAGTACTAGTGTTTTATGCTTCTGTAAATAATGGTTTACCCTCTGTGAATGGGAAGCTAGTGTAAAATGGGCAGAGGATTATAAACAAATTTATCATAAACAAATGATAAACAAGAGCTTGTCTTTTTTCACATACAAATTTTATACATTAAATATAACATCATCATCCAGACATCAGTTGTCTTTGAATGAAAATTGCTGAACCTAGCATTAGTTGCAAGACAGGTTCATATATGTCTGCTCTTGAAGAACCAGAATCATGTCTGAACTATAAGTGATAGAATAGAGTTATTTGTAACTATGTCATACCGCAGAACATGATATTTCTAAACTCCTGGTTTATTCATCTCTTTTATTTTTTATTCCTTCTGTCTATGGTTGTTTATATATTTTGTTTAATGTTTAATATAAAGTACATGTTTATAAAAGAATCACTATTGTAGTTGAGAGAAAAGGAAGAAGAAGAGGAGCAAGAAGAGGAGGAGGAATGAAAGGCAGGGTGGTTTAGTCTAAATTATATATTCAGTAAGAATGCCACTGCATATAAAGGCAGAGTCTAGGGAAGTTGAAGGATACTTAGTTGAGTGAGAGATATCACAAGCAGGATGTTCTAAGGTGGGGCATCTGTGAAAGGGAGATGGCATCATATTTTCAATATTGTGTTCTTTTCTATGTGCATTGTACATACAATTATTCCATGGGTGTAGTTTCAGTTACATGATTGTGTCTCACATCGTCTTTTTGACCTCCCCCGGTCCAAAATACTTACCTGTATCAAGGATAGGCTGTTCCTCAGATTACCTTAGCTTTGTAGCCTAATCAGGACCAATTGTACTTGGGTGGGAACTGGGAGCTTTTTGCATTTAAGTTTCTACCTGATTCTACTTCTGCAATGATTTCCACTACAGGCTACTTTTAATACCCTTTGAAGTATTTCCAAATAATGTTGCAGGAAACTGCTTGGGCTGGACAATAACATTTGCTTTACTCCAAATCTCAACTGCCAGTACAAAACATGCTTCATCCAAACCGACCTGTAACTGAAAATACATCTTTGCTTAAAAAGTTTCATCTGAAACATCCTTAATTTAGTTTTATCCTTGAGGGACAGGGATTGAAACTAGAATATTAAATAAACAATGTTTTCTCTTTCTGGACTGGTTAATTACGTACCTCTTCATCGTTTTCTTTATTGATCATTTGAAACACTTAATTGTTGTGGTCTTAATACAAAGATGTGGCAAACTTAACCAATGCAAACTAACAAGTTCAAACGAAGAGAATTTTTTTACCTAAACAGATTAAACAAGAATAAGCTATTGGTTTTAAAAGTCAAGACCAGGATTTTATCCATATATAAATAGTCAATGAGCCTGTTTAAACATTATTGTGATAAATTCTATTTGATGACTCCAGTCAACAGTTCTCTAGACTAACAAAAACATTTGAATAGATTTCAAAGAAAGCATAATACAATATTTAAAAAGATGGTAACTATACATAAATAATATTTGCCATGATATATATCTTAGATATTTGAAGAACAACTGGTGATCTACTCATAGATGCTAGAAAATGCTGTGTGCCACAGATATTGCTAAAAAAGTCAGCATAATAATCTATGAACGCCCACAAAGTAAGAACATTATGCTTTAGGGCAAATACAGCCTGATCCAAAATCAGCAAAATAGAGTTCCCTAGTTTTCTGAAGTGTCAGAGGAAAAACTTCTTAGCATTTTGCTGCAACTAATTGATTGTTTAGTTTGAATGGTTTAAATGAACCAATCAGATCACAGCTTCCTGGCTCTGAGTTTCCTGTGCTTTCCAATGGCCAGTTAGTCAGTATATAAGTAGCACCAGGACTGCAGCCACCTGAGAGCCTCTCACGCAGACTCTCTGAGAGATGCTGAGAGACAGAGAGAGAGAACAGCTGTGACCTGAGAAGCTGAGAACAGCCGAAAGCCTCCAGAGCTGAAGTCATTA
Organism: Pantherophis guttatus; assembly: GCF_059756535.1. NCBI lineage: Eukaryota > Metazoa > Chordata > Lepidosauria > Squamata > Colubridae > Pantherophis > Pantherophis guttatus. The sequence continues at coordinate 35,063,233 of NC_142070.1, forward strand.
TGAAGAGCTGAGTCACTGCCTTGCTCCTGAGAAGACTTGCAGGAGAAGACTGACAAACAACACAGAGAACCTCCCACGTTTGGGATGAAGACTAGAGCAAATAGACTTTGCTAAGAGGAGAATCTTTTTGGCTGTTGATGCCTTCTTGTAGGTTTGTTTTTATGTGTTTTTTATTATTAAACTAGTTACCTTTTTAAGACTCCTCTCTCAACTTGCATGCTTTTGTGCATTTGTGTGCGTATCGGGCCATGGTCCATTCGAACCCAGAACCCCTCCTTCACATGAAGCTACTACTAAAACTTATAGTTTGAATACACATTTCAAAGTGGTAGTCACTTAGCTACCAAATAGCTCTTCTCACCCAATGGAATCCTCAAGAACTTTAGATAAAAAGACTTAATATACAGAATACAGTATTCATAGAGGTGTGTTTGAAAATAGAAATCATAGAGTCATAGACTAAATCTGGAACAGTTATTTAGGCAAATCCCACTTCTTGTTCAAGAGTGGAATCCAAATTAAAGATTTTCCAACTGGGAGCTTGCAATTGTTGCTTGCACATATCGGTGTGAGTTTCCTACTTCTACAGATACTTGCCATTTTCACAAAGGCCTCTTTTCTACTTATATTCTTTATTTGTATGGATGTCAAGGAAAAGGATAAATATAACATATTTCCATCATACTTGTATAATGCCTAAAGAGGGTTTTATCGGTTTGAGGTCTTAATTTCACAAATTTCAAACATCAATACATCTGAATAAGTAGAAAAATATTAGGAAGAATACTTCTTTTCTACTTATTCAGATGTATTGATGTTTGAAATTATATATATGCATTTTAATAATTTTTACTCAAAATCTTTGTATGGCCTTATCTTGTGTTTTCATTGATAAAATACACAGCCTGAGACACAAACACAAACACCTATCAACACCTTTTTGGCACAATATCATAGCACAAAAGTAATAATCAAAGCATTACTGTTCCAGAACTGCAGAAATTAGCAATTTGCTCATAGAATTCTCAGATTATCTTTTTTGGCAGGTAATTTAAGAGAATATCTTAATTAATGGTATTATAAACTGCTTAGAAGAGGAGTGTCAAACTCATGTCGTCACAGCATCATGTGATGTATCGGGACTTTTTTCTCCTTTGCTAAACCAGGCATGGGCGTGGCCAATGCGTGACGCATCTGGCCCATGGACTGGGAGTTTGACAACCCTGGCTTAGAAGATCGAAGGTCATGCTCCCTCCCCCCAACTCCTCTATTTTAGGATATCAAGGAGACAAAGGCAAAACACGGAAGATTGACTCCAGAAAATGGCCAGAAAGACACTAAATGATAATATTCACTCAGGCATCTTCTCCCAATCTTTTTTTTTTAATGATTTTGATGAGTAATTAAGAGACACATTGTGCTATTGATTCAGCATTAAAGCAAAAACTGATTAAATATTTGAAAAATCTTCCTCTGTAAACAAAGTGACCTTTTCCCAGGAGAATCTTCACTTTGATTACAAGAACTAGGTCGTATAGATTTCACAGATAGTCCCAATAATTAGCAAACCCCCTGTTGTAGTATGGATCATCAATCGGCCACAGAGAATTGTCACAGTATTAATATTTTCATATTAGAAGGCTTAAAATTCCAAGGCTTCCTGTTATTTCCTACATCAATAGGACTAAGATTAGAGAGGCAAGTATACTTAGAGAGTAAACCCACTTGAACTCAATGGATTTTGTACATAATAAATTCTATATTGCTTTTCAAAGCTAGGAGAACAAAACAGATTGATTTTGTGATATTTTTGAAGGAAGGAATAAAAAACTTTATAGCCCACCATATGCATATTTATACAAAACACCAACACAAAAAGTCTCTCTCTCTTGCTCTCTCTCTCTCCATTTCAATGTACATTTTTCTGTTTTCTTGAATTATAAACTCATGAAGACATATTCAATATCCTTAACACTATAGCCACATACATATGGATTAGTATTTGTCACTGCAAAACAAAACAAACCAGATGAGACTTTTTTCACTCTAAAATATATTTAAACTTGATTATAACAGAAGAAGTAGAAATAACAGTTTATACTTCCCAGTTTAAAACAGTTCAAAATGGCTACTATTTATCCAAAATAAAGATAAACAAATATATTCACCACCAATATAGTGTTTAGTTGTTACTACCATGAAAAATTCATCACAAGGATTTGTCAGAGTTCCTATTAATCTTACTGTTCTATTTGAGCTCTCTATATAAAGTGTGCAATTGCCGCAAACGACAGTGGCAATTTTGAATTAACTTTCTATAGAACTTGACATAATTCTGATAAATAAAATATCTTATGAACATGATTTTTGATGTAGTCTCAGATTTGAAAATGTCAATTGCTTATGTTAGGAAAGGAAATATGATGATCCTTACATTGAATACTAATATGCGTAGGCGATTGATCTTGTCAGAGATGGCAAGTCAATCTTTTATTTATTTGTGTGTCACAGGCACTTTTAGGCTAACTCAATGAATCTAAGCAGTTTATAATGCATAAATATAACATCATAAATATACAGCAAACCATACCAAAGTTATTTATAATGTTATTATAATGTAACTGTTATTAGTAAGCAACATCATCATTCATCCAAAATAGTTCCTCTTACTTTTTCCTCAGCAATCCTCTTCGAAAATGTCAGAACTTCCCAAGCCATTTGAATATGAAAAATGAGGGCAAAATTGTTACATCTCATAGCATTTAATATATTGGTGGAGTTCTAGTTCAGTAATCAAGAACATTTGTGTACCATAAATTGGGGGGTTATTATGAAATCATGCATTTCTATTCAAATATTTCCTAGTACAACTGTTATTGTAATATAGTAATGTAGAAAACTTAATGACAAGTCAGATCATTGCTCATCTGTCTTAAGGTATTCTATACCAACTAGTATGCATTCTCAGAGTTAAAGATGTGGGTATAGATGTGAGTATATGCCCTGTCTATGCATGATAAATTTGAACCTGGGATCTTCTCTCAAATCGTGTATCAACCAGGGGTGAAATTCAGCTGGTTCTATCCGGCTCGAGCGAACCGGTAGCGGCAGCTGCGAGAGGCTCCACCCACCTGTGCGGATGTCATGATGTCACTTTATTGTGATGATTTTAAGCCTCTGCAAATGCGCAGAAGGCTTTGCACATGCATTAACAACACGGCACGTGCACATTTGCAGACCAATAGGGAAAGTAAGTGAATTTCACCCCTGGTATCAACTATTGAACAATCATCTTTCTTGAATTTGGGAAAGGCACATAAACCTGGCATTCCTTCTTGGCTAAATCCTGTGATAATATCATTTCTTCATTAAAATTTTCAGAGCCATATATTTGCTAAGGCATTTATTATTAGCAATCTGCTATGTGAAGATCTGTTGAGAAAGTACTTATTGCAGTAATAATTAGCATATAACATGTACATAGATGACCATAGGACAAAGCATACTTTTATCTGTATAAATTGAGAATGGCTATACAATTTTCAGCAAAAAGGGTAAATGACTCTATTTTACTGAATCTTTGAATATGCATAATGAATCAGATATTTGCATAGATTCAGTTTTATAAAATTTAAATGATTAATCTCTGGAGACTAATCAGCATGTATAATCAATTAATTGCAATAATTTGTTAGATTGTTCATATTTTTCTAACCAATAAAGATTTCTTTATTGGTTAGAAAAATATAGAAACTCTCTGTTATTTATAAATTACAGAGAGCTTCTATAATGACCTATGTAGGATAGTCTATCATGCACAATTCAGACATTAATATTACAATATCAGAATTGATTAAATCTTCTAGAAAGTTTTCAGACACAAATTCTGGAATGAATAGAAGAAACAGAAATAAAAAGTACCAACACATTTTTACACAGTGTTACAGAATTTTTTAGATGCATTGGCTATACAAATAAAGTAATAACAAAATTGCAAAAAAAGCCCTCAGTAAATTAAAACAAATCCTGATTTATGCATAAGAGAAGGGGAAATAGTGATGTTTTGCCTGTTCAAGCATCAACTACTAGAACTTTGGTTGTAGTTATCTCCCTCGTGATTTGAATATCCATACTTCAAACATATAAAGAAAATGTATTGATACATAATTAAAAATAAACCAATTTCTTAATCATTTTATGCATCATTTAAATACAAAATCTTAGGAAATATTTAATGACTTGTTTTTCCCAGTGCCTCAGGTTTTTTAGGAGCTAATTAAACCAAACCCTCAGAATAAATGGAACAATAATAATAATAATAATAATAATAATAATAATAATAATAATAATAATAATAATATTAATCACAAAGTACTGAGATTTGCAAATTGAAGTTGAGTGACTGTGGAAAAAGAAATCGTGTGTTGTCCCGATTGTAATTGGAGCCCTTTGAGCAATACCCAAAGGGCTACCCCGCTATTTAGAAATTCTAAATTTGCCGGACTTGAACATTTTGACTCTACAAAAAACCACCTTACTTGGAACAGCTTACATCCTCCGACGATACCTTAACAGTTCCTAGGTCCTTGGTTAGGACTCGAGCTGCTGAGCTATTAACTAGCCTCAAAGGCTGTGAATCTCACTAAAGATGAACTAATAATAAAGCAATTGACTTTTTATTTGATTGTCCCCACATTATCCAGCTGCAGCTGATGTCTTTTCTTATCTGATCAAACCCTAGGCAGCATCTCTTCAAATTTTCAAGGTCTGACATACGATAACAATTATTCCAATTGACTGCTCTTTTTGGATCTGTGAAGAAAACCCTACCTATGCACAGATGCATATATTCCAGTATTCTATAAAGTGAATGGGCATTCCAAAACCTACTAAATGATCAACAATGTCTTTGCGGATATCCGATTTACAATAGTAACCAAGAATGACAACAAACTGCCATTTCTAGACATCCTTGTAACCAGAACTACCAATGACCAACTCCTAACATGGCTGTACAAGAAGGCAACACACACAGTTCAAATCCTCAACTTCCACAGCAACCACCCAAAATGCCATAAACAAAGCTATGTCAGAACACTGTTCGGGAGAGCCAAATCCCATTGCAACACCACAGAAGCCAGATCAGGAGAACAAAAGCACTTATACAAATTCTTGCCTACCTACAAATAACACAAACACATGAAGCAGCACAACAACTACCAGACATAACTACCCTATGTGCAAAATGTTTCAGAAATGATGGCAAGATTGCATCACCAACACCACCTCACAGTAACCCACAAACCAACCTCAACCCTCAGACGGACCCTGTTGAAACCAAAGGGCAGACAGAAACAAACCAAAAATCAGGCATTGTATATCGGATCCAATGCAGCAATTGCAAGAAGCACTATGTCAGCCAAACAGGAAGAAAACTACCAACCAGACTGCACAAACACTTCCTGGCCATCAAGAGACATGACCCTCTATCCCTCATGTCCGTCCACAAAGACTCAAAAGAACACAAATTTGATCTAACCAGGACCACAGTTGTAATCTAGTTGTATTTACTGTTAAAAAGGCAATCAAGACTGAAAGCCTGAAGAGTTCATTCATGTCATGATTATTTAAAATTTTTAAACCCCAGAAAAAGACTAGAATAATATTGTTCTATTGCAGTGATGGCGAACCTTTTTCTTGTGGCGTGCCGGAAGTGTGTATGTGCGTGCGCAACAGCTCCTGTGTGTGCCAGCACCCATAATGCAATGTGAACCCTCCCATTCATGGAGATCCACCGGTGGGGAAATGGTCGCGGAAAGCGGTAAGAAATGTGCGAGCCAGGAAGCGGTCATGCTCCCTGGCCAGAGAGGGTTGCACAAACCTTTACTGGAGTGAACGTGCAACCCTCTCCTGCCAGGGAGCATGACTGCTTCCTGGCTCGCACATTTCTTACCACTTTCTGCGACCATTTCCCCACCGGTGGATCTCCATGAGTGAGGAGCTGCGCTCTCCTCCAGTCCTCCTGGGGCAGCTTGCCTCCCCGCTGGTGGCTTCTCCTTCTCCTGCCTGCTCCAGGAGCAGCCTGTCTGTTACCCAGCAAGAATGACCTGCCACCACAGCCTGCCCCCGCCCTCTCTGCCCCGGCAGTTGCTCCGGGTGCTGCCGGAGAAGCGGCAGCATGACAACTGCTCTTGCTGGGGGCAAGGGGGTGATGGTGGCAGGAGCAGCAGGCGGGGGCTTCCCTCTCTCCCTCCCTTCCTCTCTCTGGAGGCCTGGGGCTATGCTAGAAGTCTGCTCAGGCGGGGAGACAGGGGAGACCTGGACTGCCCATCCTGCCACCACTTCCCCCTCGTCCTTGGTGGCAGCGGTTCTCGCACAGCCACTTTCCTGGCAGTGGCAGGAGCAGCTGGCAGGGGAGAGGGGATGGTGGCAGGCTGCGGCAGCAGACAGATTGAGCTGGCTAAGAGGCAACATTCTTCCTCCTGCCAGCCTCGAGCTCAGCTCCAGGCAGTGTCCAGCCAGCCATACCTGGCCTCCCCCTGCGGCAGACCACGTGGATTCCAGGCAGTGCAACTTCGGGGCCTTTCCTCATGGTGGCGGTGATGAGGCAGGCAGGCAGCCGGGTGCATGGGAGCGACTGGCAGCAGCGCTCCTGGCTGGCAAAGGGCGGAGTCCTGGGGCTGCATGCGGGCAATGATGGCATGGCCGGTACGCACGTGCACTAAGACATTAAGACCAGCTGATCGTTGCACACGCATGCGCACCAGTAACCAGCAGACTAGCTGGCTGGTGTGCATGCGTGCCCTGGAAACACAGAAGAAGAATGGGCGATGCCACGTGTGCTGGGCGACATGGCTCTGCGTGCCATTTCCGGCACACGTGCCATAGGTTCGCCAACATGGTTCTATTGTCTCCTTTTTAGCTTTTTACTGAAAATTCTTATTTACACAGTAAGTTTATATATGTATTTTTGTGACAGATTGCATTCTCCTAAGATGCATAACTTATATACATGCAGTGTTACAGTATTTGTTTTCACTTGATCTATGCATATAGAAACACCTGCATGTTTTTCTATATTATATGCTATACTTGGTATATGTTCATGAATCATTTGCAAACAAGACAGTAAATGAAATTGGTATGGTCAGCCAGCTGTTAAGATGTGCATCTGAGATTTTATTAGAAACCTGAGCACGGTCGGCAGCTGAATCCTAGCAATTACATTTATGGAGTTTAAAAAACATTCGGTTTTCATCTGAATTTCCCACGATTGGAAAACTGAACAGAAATTAATCAGATCTCAGAAACATTGGCTTTATTTCAACTCAATTGTATTTTATTTTTCATTCTGTGTACAACATTTTGATGACTCAGGAGAAATTACTGTGCTTGTGAATTAGTATATTTTGATAACAGTCTCCTCTGTTTATAAAATATTGGAAAAATGAGAATTTTTTACCTTATGAAACTCTCAATGTTTTAAATTGAAGAAGCTAGTATGCATAGTATACTAGCATTCATAGTACGTGTCTCCCATCCAAAAAGTCAATTGACAGGACTAAAAACAAAAATAAAAAATATATGTTTATATTAAAATTAAAAGTATGCAACTGGAAAGACATACACATCTCATGAACTGCATAATGAGGATTGTAATGCTCCTTATAATAGAACCATAATGATTAAAATGTCTGAATATTGAATTGATACTAGAAGAATATGGAATTCATTCACTTCTCTTTGGAAATCTCAAAGTAAGAATAGTATTTTTGGAGAACAATTAGATCATATCTCTTTACAATGGCATGAAACATAGTAAAAGAAGAGTGGTTGTTTTATCTAAGAGCTAACTTCTTTGTGATACTATTTTCAGTATGAGGAATAATAATTTAAAGGCCTAATGTAAAAGACTCAATATTCTGTTTACTAATTGGACTTGTCAGATACTGCTTTTTGCTAGCAGTTGCTGGACTTTGTTCCAGGTTGAAATGGTTATGTTTAGGTTTTTCTTTTACCTTACGGTTTGCTTATCATTTTGGTAGGGAAGGTGATATATAACACATCATTGTAATTATATTAAGAGTTTGACAAAATGATTCCTGCTACATAAACTCTAGAGGCACATTTCAAAAAACAGTTGTTCCCAGATCTATGTTTATCTTAGATCATTATTACAGGAGGGGGAACAATAGCAGGTGTAAAATTTTGTTGGCTTGATGCTTTTTTTCCCCGAGGAAAAAAAAGCCACACTTCACCATTGCACTGTATATATTTGTGTGTGTGCTGCCTGCTAGCAATTCTAATAAGATTCTTTTCCCCTTTATTTTTGTAATTTTCCCATTGACTCCAAGAATAAAATTAACATGCAAATGCAAGGAAAGTCAGTAAAGAGGAGCTTTGGAGGATAATTGGTAGGAGGAGAGAGATTTAAACCTCTCACTTGCTAATTTTTTCCTGCAAATGTTGTTCTGAAAAAGCACACATTTCAAAAATACAAATGACTCTGTCATTAGGTAGTTCTGCACACTTTTCAATCAGGTATTGCATTCCTTTGATAATACTTTTAGTTTTTTGATATTGGATAAATCTAGAGAATACTGTTGTAACCTGGTTCCCTGCAGATGTGCTAGATGACAATTTGAAATGGCTCTGAGCAGCATCCGCAGAAAGATATCAACTTGAGTAAAGTTGGCCTGAAGTTTCTTTATAGCAACAGTAGGCATACATAGCACAATATCTGGATGAATGTATCAAGCTATCCTTAAAGTACAGGTGTCAAACTCACGGTGTCACGTTGCCATCATGTGATGTTTTGCGACATTTTCCCCCTTTGCAGAGCTGAGGTGGGCGTGGCCTGTGCAAGATGCATCTGGCCCATGGGCTGCCAGTTTGACACCCCTGCCTTAAAGGGTTAGCACACAGATGGTCATATTTAGTTTGGTGATTTTTTACATGTCTTTGTACTTACAAAATCTAACAAGTGAATCAGTGGTGGGTTCCACCTGGTTCCGCCGAGCCGGTAGCGGTGACAATATGATGTCACCGAACCAGTTCTCTCCCCCGCCCCCCCATCCACCACCCGCATTATTCTTACCTTTTATTTGGCCCCACCCCCAATCTATTGCTGCCTCCTGAGTCCCAGCTGATGGCTAGAGGGAAAAAAACTGTTTGAGTGCAGCGGTCTTCCCCGCTGCACTCAAAGAGGCGGTGGTTCGACCCCTCCTTAAGAAGCCTAACCTGGACCCTGACATTCTTAACAACTACCATCCAGTCTCCAACCTTTGCTTTTTAGCAAAGGTTGTTGAGTCCGTGGTGGTGCAGCAATTCCCTCAATTCCTGGAGGAAACAGACTACCTCAATCCTTACCAATCTGGTTTCAGGCGTGGCCACAGCACGGAAACGGCATTGGTCGTCCTAGTAAATGATCTCTGGCAGGCCAGGGATGGGGGTTGTTCCTCCATCCTGGTCCTTCTTGACCTCTCGGCGGCTTTCGATACCATCGACCATGGTATCCTGCTGCAGCGGCTCAGGGGGATAGGGTTAGGAGGCACTGTTTTACAGTGGTTCTCCTCCTATCTCTCTGGTCGCCTGCAGTCTGTTTGGGCAGGGGGTCAGGGATCCTCCCAGAGGCCTCTCACTTGTGGAGTGCCTCAGGGATCGGTTCTCTCCCCTCTGCTCTTTAACATCTATATGAAACTGCTGGGTGAGATCATTCGTGGTTTTGGGGTGAGGTATCATCAATATGCTGATGATACCCAGTTTTACATCTCCACCCCTGACCACCCTAGGGATGCCCTTTCCGTGATGTCCCACTGCCTGGAAGTGGGTGCGGGTTTGGATGGGGAGGAACAGACTTAGACTCAACCCTTCCAAGACTGAGTGGCTGTGGATGCCGGCATCCCGAGATCTGGAGCTTCCATCTTTAATGATCGGGGGAGAAACTCTTGCTCCCTCCGATAGGGTCTACAACTTGGGTGTCCTCCTGGATTCTCAGCTGTCCTTAGAGGACCATCTGATGGCCGTAACCAGGGGGGCCTTCACACAGGTGCGTCTTGTGCACCAGTTGCACCCTTTTCTAGACCGGAATGCCCTAGTTACCTCTAGGTTGGACTATTGTAACACCCTCTACATGGGGCTGCCCTTGGGATGCGTCCGGAGGCTCCAGCTAGTCCAGAATGCAGCCGTGCAGGTAGTTACGGGGGCGTCTAGATACTTCCGTGTAACATCTCTCCTGCGTGAGCTGCACTGGCTGCCGGTGGCACTCCAGATACATTTCAGGGTGCTGGTGCTTACCTATAAAGCTCTTCATGGTTTAGGCCCGGGGTACTTGCAGGACCATCTCCAGCTGCTCTCCCACCATCCTGTGCACTCTCACAGACTCAGCCTCTTCAGGGTGCCGTCAGCCAAACAATGTCGGCTGACGGCCCCCAGGAAGAGAGTGTTCTCTGTGAGAGCCCCGACCCTCTGGAATGGATTGCCCACCGAGCTCAGGACAGCCCCCGACCTTCTTTCCTTCCATCGCGAGCTGAAGACGTGGCTCTTCCGTCAACTCAACTGATCTGTATCTCACTGTCATAATTTTAAACTGTTTTAATAGGGTTGCTGATTTTAATTTTATTTCATTGTGATTTGTATTGGAATTTGTCATTTTGTAAGCCGCTTTGAGTACCCAGGGAGAAAGGCGGCATATAAATCGCAATAATAAATAAATAAATAAATAAATAAATAAATAAATAAACAAATAAACAAACTGTTGCTGCGGGGCTTCAAAGGGCCACCCTACAGCTGATCAGTGTTAAAAGAAAACGAATGAGTAGACCGGTGCCTGCAAAAATAAATGGGTAGACCAGTGCCTGCAAAAATAAATGGGTAGACCAGTACCTGCAAAAATAAACGGGTAGATCAGTACCTGCAAAAATACATGAGTAGATCAGTGGCTGCAAAAATAAATGGGTAGATTAGTACCTGCAAAAATAAATGGGTAGATCAGTACCTGCAAAAATACATGAGTAGATCAGTGGCTGCAAAAATAAATGGGTAGATTAGTACCTGCAAAAATAAATGGGTAGACCAGTGCCTTCAAAAATAAATGTGTAGATTGGTACAGCTCTGCAAGCAGTTAAAAGCCTGGTAGACCAGTACCTCTACTAAATCCTAAATAATTGTCATATGACCATCAAGCCATGCCCACAAAATAAGCCACGCCCACAGAACCAGTAGTAAAAAAAATTAGAACCCATCCCTGAAGTGAATATACTAATTTGTTCCAGAATTTGATTTTTTTTTTTTGCTGGGTCCAATCTGGGTCAGTTACTGGGACCAGAGGTTTAATCTTCCCAGCTTTTGGACTCATGCTGGAGTCTATCATCTGGGAACTTTTCTCTAACAGAATGTCTGTCTGTCTGTCTGTCTGTCTGTCTGTCTCTCTCTCTCTCTCTCTCTCTCTCTCTCTCTCTCTCTCCCTCTCCGTCTCCCTCTCTCTCTTTGATGTTTTTTGAAATAGTTTATACTACAGAAAAAATGGTTATGAAATCTGAAAGAGTTTAAAGTATAGCATATATTATAGCTAGAAAAAAAATAAACATTTAAATATATCTTGATAAATTAAAAATATAAGATTTTGTTCATATAGTACTCATAATGGTATGCTGCTACGTAGGACTTCCAGTGAGGGCATGGTGAGCATGCTAAAGAAATGGGTACAATATTATAAAGCATATTGGTTATCAGATACAGGATCTGGACCACTAAAATCTCTCTGGAGAATGAGAGATTGTGATATTTCCCACATATATTTGGTGTTTTTTGCTATCTGCTTGTGAGTTGAGTGGCTGGGAGTTAGGGATAGGTGTAATGAAGCCTTTTAAAGAATAAAATTTCACCAATCCTGCTTTTTTAATCACTTTGGAATATTTTTAATTGCTTTTACATATACACCTCCATAATGACATGTTGTATGGTATTTTTTCCTTCAATGGTCTACAAAAAGAGCCTTGATAGTACAGGGGTTTAGTGCACCCTGTAATTAACACAGCTGCCTGCAATTTCTGCTGGTTCGAATCTCTCCAAGGCTCAAGGTTGACTCAGCCTTCCATCCTTTCTAAGGTAGGTGAAATGAGGACCCAGTTTGTGGGGGCAATAAGCTGACTTTGTATAAAACATACAAAAGAATGAAGGCTATTGCTTAACGCATTGTAAGCCGCCCTGAGTCTCCGGAGAAGGGCGGCATATAAATCAAATTAAAAAAAAAAATTAATGGAAGGACATATGGTAAAGATAACTATTTAGTTAGTATAATTCATAGCTTGAGTGCACCATAATAGAAATGACTAGAATAATGCTATGACTTTACAGTGATGAAGAATTGGAAATTCTCCACTGAGAACAAACATAATTTTAGAATGTGGTTGGAAAATAAAAATATAAATTAGCTATACAGTAGATACTGTAAGTAGAATACTTAGGAGACTCTTGCTGGTGGATAGATAAGGAACTGAGCTCCTACCCTGGAGTCAGATCAGGCTGGTTATACACATATGGATAAGAGGTAGGTACTGGTGAATAGATTGTTGAGCATGATGGTTGTGTGGCTGCTGAGTGATTTAATAGAAAGCAGCCACAAGAAGAATATGTGAGTGTAGTGGGTAACAACAAAGGCACAAGAATTCAAGAATTGAGAGTAGAAAGATGACTCCATTGGGCACTTTGCTGGTGAGAGTAGACAGAAATTGGAAAATATCATAGTGGTGAAAATCTCATAGCTGATTTTTATGAAAAGGAATGGAAATCTGAGACCAATCCTGTGTTCTGGCCTCTTCTTGGGGCCTAGGTTCTAGGTCTTGGCAAAAAAATACACGTAAAGTGATGCTGATTGTCAACGAAGAACTAAGTTAGAACTAAGATCCAACTAAACGTGGGTATAAGCTCAAGTTCAAGAATGCTAAATTACATTGCATTAGTAAGAATGGCAAAAATATCACTATTTCTCTTCACTTTAATCTCAAATTGCCACACAACAATCTTTTTAAGGTTACCTGGATCTTATTAGAGAATTATGAGCTGGAAGACAGGTTAGTAGCCACTGTGATGACTTTGTGAATCTTTTGGAGGATAAAGTCATACAGATATACATTTTCTCAGAGTTGAATACTACTTGGACATGTCCTAATGAGCTAACAATACTAGTGAGAATAGGAAGAAAGGTAATTATGAACTGATTTGAATCATGGTAATTCCAAGGAAGTGGACAATATTTTCTGTGATGTGGGATCACATCATCATGTATAGATTACTTTTTTTATCAGTGACAGATGGTGATGAGGTTAGGAAAGGATTGAAAAAATAGACAAACATTAAATACAAGCATTTGACATCTTGTCTCATAACTAGCAACTTAATCCAATTAAAGAGAAATCTGGGAAAAAAATGTTTCAAATCTAAGAGGCTCTAAGAGAGACTCTTAAGATACTTCATCTTAATCAACTCTCAACCAATGAGTCTGGGAAATTTCTGTTACAGTTTCCAAGATTCTATATATACCTGAACTAACATTAATATTTCTTTACAGAAATCTGTGTAGATTTGCTTCCTTAATTTCATCCAGTTGTGTGGGACTTGACATTGGACCATTTGTTAGTGAAAACTACTGAGGAGTAGACAGGAGGGTTAGAGCAAATGACAATTAGAATTACTGTCTCTTTCTCTCATTTTCTACTTGTAAATTATTACAGTTTCTTCTTTCCCTCCTTAGTGAATTTATTGACAATGGAATGCCTCAAAGTTTTTTCCCAAACATCTAGCTGCCAAACAATTCTTTTAGAAACCTCCACTGTCCAGCATCTGAATCTTTTTAACCCAACTCAGGCCATCTCCTAATGTTTCCATATTCTCACAAGTTACTATAGACTTTTTCTCTCAATCTTTCTACACATCCCAGGCTGGAATCTTAAGACTTGGCAGGCTGTTTTTCCACTCTACATGATGTCCTGTCCAGAAGCAGATCTGCAACATCTGAAATATAACATATACACACTGCTCTCTTTCTCCTTTTTATATTCTATATTTAAAGCATGTTTATGTCACTGTAAAGGTGCATTCATGTTCCCTTTTTTTTCTTATACAGGCTCTTGGCCTTGTGCTCAATCATCTATCTTATCTAAAAAAAGAAATCTTTGACCTTGGCACAAACCCAGTCACTTCTCTCCAGTCAAGCACTTTACCCTTCCACAGTATGTCCTTTTCTCAAGAAGCCATTACTCAACCCTGTTATTTTAAGTAACTACTGGCCAGTATCCAAGTTTCCCTTTTTAAGTGAGGATGTAAAAAAAATGTAGAAAAACCATTTTGGAGAGTCCTGGAAAAAGAGGGATTTTATGGTCTCTTTTCAATATGATTTCAGCTTGGGAATTGTACTGATTTTGTATTGGTCAGTCTTATTGACAGGTTTTGTGGACTCCTTGGCTTCTGAGGCTGAAGAGAAGAACCTCGTGGATTCTAGTACCTGCACAGGGATGGAATTTTTCTTCTGAATTGAAATATATTATTAATTGATCTAGTATATTTTCAATGTGCAAAATATCAACAATAAGTATCCTATTATCTGGAAGTGCATCCAGATTTATACATTTTAAAAAGTAATAAAAAATTCTTTACGTTAGGTTTTACCTCAACACATTAGTCATAAAAGATCACTTGAGTAAAAATTTGTTGCACAACATTAAAACCATATGTTATATTGTGACCCAATAGCTGCAAATGATACAAAATAGCATACTACTACTAATAAAGATGGTGATGAAATAATATCATTTTCATACGCCTCTTATCATGATTTAGACGAGGGAATTTATAATAAAGAATACTGCAGAATTTTTCTTTTGGTAAAATAGCTTGTTCAAGGGCTTTCCTGTGACCAAAGAGAATTGCTTTCCACTACCACAATAGTATTTAATGTGTAGTTTCTGCAAACAACTGAACTTTTATCAATCCATATGTACCAGTAAGAAATAATAATGTTTTATGACTTTCTAGATATATTTCCCTATTCATTAAATAATAATATATATAGAACAAACATTTTAAATATCAGCTGTGTCAGCTTTTCAAAATGTACAAATCTAGCAGTTGTTTTGGTGTTTCCTGGTACACTTAGATTTAAACGTGGTTAATTTGGCTTAGCATGCTGAGCAAATGAAGGCAATCTGGTTAGCTCAATTTATTGTACAAATCCTGATAATTGGTTAATTCATTACATTGTGGGCCTTCCCCATCGTCCACATCAATTTTCCTCTTTATTTTGTGGTAAGGAATTGGGTAAAGCATATATTTAAAGCAAGTGATATAAACAGAGAAGGAACCATTTGTAGAAAAGCTGGGAAGTAACAACCTGTGAAGTTTGCTTATGATCTCCTAAACTGAAGCAACTCTTCAGAGATTTCATCATCATTTGCCTAGGTACATAAGGAATACTGCCCAACGTTCCCATTGAAAGTGAGTTGGTTTAGGGAAGCTCTCTTGGTTTGTTTATTAAATTTATATGGTAAAAATAAATAGAAAAGCTAATTTTTTTAGAACAATGCACAACAAAAATGTAAAACTATGCAGAAAACCGAAACCAAGGACACAGATGGGGAGAAGATATTTTTACCCTATTAGAAGGTCTATTAGTAGGGTCCTTCTGACAGACAAACCTATCAGCCTATTTTATATAATATTGAGGTCATTCAGATCATCAGAATGAAGTATTAGCCATATGTTTATGATACCTAACTGTACTGCGCTCTATAATACTCTATAAGGAGTAATCCGTATTCTTGAACATAGTCTAATCTTGACAATGGACTATATGATAGCAAACTAACTAAAATTAAATGACGAAAAATGAGATATTGTTGATAAGGAGAAAAATGAACCAAATTAAGGATAATTTTATATTGGGAAGATCCTTGATCTCATGTATTATTGGATTACAACTATCAGCTATATTAAGGAATGTGGTTAACCAACTGTGACTACTATACCAACTGTAACCCTTTCAGAGTTAGCCCGACTTGGTGACAATGATTTATGCCTTGGTTTTGACAACTGCAAGACACTTGATAATGGAGCTATATTTAAAAGATGTTTATATATTGCAGTCAATAGAAAATATGTACCTGATTTATAACTACTGCAAGATACAGGAATTACCTGTATTAAGCGATTTATATGATTACTAGGAACACTTTAAGGAGTTGATATCTAAAACCAAACTTCATTTTCTTTTCCTTTGGAAATTTTTATAAGAATACACAAGGAAACTGGTACATAGTATAATTTATTAGGTACTTTCATGAGTATTTATTACCAACTAAATGCATTTATATTTGCTAAAAGATATGCAAGTAATATTTTTCCATGTTGGGAAATATATCAATTTCCTTCTAGAGGCAAAAAAAATCAAATTATTTGATTCTCATAATTTGTGATCTGGAGCCAGACATAATTATTACAAAAAGCATTAAAGCAAAGTTCATAAAAATCAGTGCAAAACATAATACAGCCCAATGTATTTTTATTCTCCACAAAAGCAATTTATAATACTCTCTGATTCCTTGTTTGTTCATGGATGGCTAAAACGACAATGTGGTCCCTATCTAATACTTCATATATAAAAGAATTATGAATAGGAAATGGATAGATGGTTGCTTTCTGATTTGACTAAAATCCATTAACATCACTTATTTGTTTCAGCTTGTGCCTAGCTTCCTAAAGAGCTTTAAAACTGTGAGGAAGGAAATTAAACTGATTAGTGTTAGATTGTTGGAGAATCTGAAATACTAAGCAGAATAGATCTATAGCACTGTGTTATGTCATTGTAATTTGATAAACATATATAACTTTCCAGATGCGTGTATGAAATTATTAGCAGGGTAATCAAAAGGAGATTAAATATATAATGATTTCAAGCCTCTTTGCCTTTATTATAAGCATTCCATTGAAATGATTGAACTCCAGATTTGTAAATACACACATAAATGTTCCAAATATGTATGTCTTATAAATCTTATATATGTGCCAGAAGAATGAACAGTAAAAATGTGTGTATTTGTATGTATATTTGGGTACAAGATATTCAAAGCAGATAGCAGATAGATCTGTGAAAAGGTACATTTTACCTCAGTCCAGATTATTGCAGTGGTGTGATTCAAAGCATCATCCTGACTTGGAAAATGAGTTGCTCTGCTTCAGTGCCTTGAATCAAAGTGGGCTAACTCAATTTGTCCAGGTACTTGGATCCTATGGAAAGGAGTTTCTATAAATGCACAGTGAATGAACAGTGGCCAGACTGAGGTGAGGTAGTCACTCCAAAGAAGTTTCTGATCAAAGGTTTATGGAATCAAAGCCTCCTCAAAGATTTAACCATCCTAACAGCACTCCAATAGATAAATCGAATTTATGTTTTCAACAGCACTAACAGTGACAGCATGTTGATAGGGCACTGAAATATCACAAGGATGAAAATAGATTAAAAGATTTCTAATACAAAGCTACCAGATTATGAAGAGTTTTAAGGTGAAAACTAGTATTTTGAATTTAACTCAAAACAGATCAAAAGCAATACCCTAGACATGACTGCTATAGTTTGGCAAAATTGCCAATTCCTAATTATAATGTGGTGCAGTCATATTCACAATATAAATACAACTTCAAAATATGAATACAACAGTTTCCAGTCTATCTTCAATGTCCTGCCCATAATACATTAGAGCAAGTTCCATTGAAATTTGTCAAAATATAGATTCCTTGATTCAACAACAGAAAGAACTACGTACCATTTATTATCAGAAGACTAGTAGCAGCTTTTCTGCTAACTATTTTTTCTTAGAAGGCAAAAGCTTTTGTGAGCTGCAGTGAAAGACTCGGCCATACTGAGTGGCAAGATGGAACCACTCCACACACCTGCTGAAGCTTGCAAAATTTAACAACATTTGCTAGTGAAAAAAGATGCTATCTGACTCTTCCTGATGTTTTGGCAGCAAACATTAACCAGGTTCTTCCTCTGCTTTGTCTACAATAAGAAGCAGTTTATTAATCTCTCGCAATAAAATATATGAAAGTGTTTCCATTTAGATAGTTGTGGCTGGGAGTTTTTTGAGTAAGAAATTATACTGCATGATTCTGCTTTTATTTATTCATTTTTATTTATTCACTTTATGGTATTGAAATCCAAATACTCAACTGAAATAGCAATTGATAAGATTGCCCACGAATGGTTATATAAAGAGCTACTTCTAAGCATACTGTACTTAGCTGCCCCAAACAGATTTCTGAAGCATATATCCAAGCCTGATAGAAATTGGCTTGTGTATATTCTTCATATATATTTCGGATGTCTTCTTTCCTTTTGGATGACACTAATGTACAAATCTAAATGTCATAAAATCATAAAAAGTAACCATATAAATAATTCCTCTTTGCAATACTTGACAAAACTCACACACATTTTAATGTTTCAGTTTTATGCACTTTCCATCAAGGGAATGAGCCAATGAGATAATATAAAAAAAGGAGAATGTTATGATATCAGGTTACAGTAAATTTTGTAAAATACTTTACAGCTGCAATTTCATGATTAGGTTGGCTGCAGAAGGAAAACTTGGTTAGCAAAAATTGACTTCTGCCACTTCCTTATCTGAATTTCAAGGATATAAAGAAACATACTTTACTGCCATCAGATATTATTAATCACAGAATTTGTCCATCAGACAATTTTGTATCATCTTTTTATCAAACTAAGAAATGAACTGTGTCTCAGCTTGACTTCTAACAAATCAAGCACCTTCTTAAGCACCAACCTTTTTCTCATTTTCATTATAGAACTTCTTTCTCCCTTCCTCTGAGTTATTGGAATATATCAGCACTTTTATATACAAAGCCTTAAAAAAGCAGAATGGTTTTGAGTAATCTCTCGTAGTATGCAATTTACTCTTCAGTATTTCCTTAAACCTTTGATGCCTTTCATATTCAAATAGTGTTCCAGCATCTAATTTTTAAAAGTTCTGCTTTTGTGGCTAAATGATTCATGGATACTTCAATGTCAACACTGAGCATATTGTTATACAGCATATTTTTCAATGGCATAAAATCAACTAGTTTACAGTGACTTGAAAATAGTTCACAGATAGATATAGATACAATAGATATCTATATATCTACATAGATATAATCTAATATTCCATTTATCTTCATTCATTATAATCTAATTATCTATCTATCTATCTATCTATCTATCTATCTATCTATCTATCTATCTATCCCATTCTCTTTTATTAATTGTTCAAATCTATAAGCAAACAAAAGTCATCAGAGTGGGAAAAGATTTGCAAAACTAATGCTGCTTAACTGTACCATCCAATACTTTTTACAAATTTCAGTGCTTCCCAGGGCAAGGCCCAAAATAATTTAATATAAATTTAATTCTGAAAGGTGCCTTTTCTTGATTTACCAAATTTAGGAAACTTTAAGGTGGCAATTTTTTCCTGTGCCTTATTTTAACAGAAGAATACTCCCATAGTTTTTTAAAAAAGTATGCGGGTTATGATTCAGAAGTCACAAACTTTTCTGAAGTTATAGGTCAGTAAAATGATGACCCAGATTGTTGGGGGCAATATGCTGACTCTGTAAACTGCTTAGAGAATGCTATAAAGCACTATGAAGTGGTATATACTGTAAGTCTAAGTACTATTGTTATTACTGTAGCGCTTTCAATGAAGTTGTGTTTCTTCTTAATCATTTACTTACCGTATTTTTCAGAGTATAAGATGCACCAAAAGTAAGACACACCTTAGTTTTGGGGGAGGAAAATAAGAAAAAAGCTGATTGGCAGGTGGATTGGCCTCCCGGAATATCCCCAATCAGCTGTTCCCAGAGGTACATTACTGCATTATATTTTTTAAAAATTTCTTTTGCTTATAGTATTTCAGAATATCTAATGTATTATTTCCCCACCCCATCAATTGTAATTATAAACTAAAATAAATAAATTCAATCTAAAAATACATAAAACACTGTTAAAAAAACCTAGAACTTGATATAATATTGGTAATATTACCATTATTAAAAATCATTTTTAAAAATGATTTTACTGCTATTGTTACTATAGATTCTATTTTCTGCCTCTCAGGACTCTATGTTTGGATACATATATTTTTAAATGGATTGTTTTTAGCAGAAAATGGCAACTAAAATAAATAAAGCAGTAAAGTAATAATTATATATATATATATATATATATATATATATATATATATATATATATATATATATATATATATGAGTTCAGTGGTGGGTTTTCTAGATTATCAGAACATGCCATAAAAACATATACTGCTGGAAAAATAACAGACTACAGTTGTTCAAAATAATGGATTTTCGTGAGTAGTAGCCCATGCAGTGATGATTCTGATTGTGTGTGTGCACTTATTTAACTTATAAAAATATGGATGCAACTATGTTTATTAGGAGTGCAATTTTAGAGTTCAGTAGTAAGGGATAAAGACATTTTAGTAGTGTCTTCTGAAACATTTTACATACATTATTGGTTCTCTGCAAGATTAAAATGCATTACAAAAAATACATTTTCCTGTATTTTGAGAACATTGCTGTGATTACTTTTTATTCTCATAATAACCATAACATGCTTTAATTAAAATAATGGACTTGTGTCCTGGGTACTTGGTCTAAAATTGTCTACCCTTTTACATTGCCTGTACATGCTTACTACTTTCTCTCCCCATTTGTTTCCTGTGCCTCTTCTTAGTTCTGACTTCCCCATGGCTAAAATTCTTGTTTCTCACTGAGATGCCAAATGACTGAACAGTAGGAGACTGCCTATAGTAAAAAGATGGGAAAAGTTCAGAATGATAACTCAGGAATCAGCAGGCAAGCATTTCATATAGTGCCTTCTCAGTGACAATTGATACACTAGCTAAGGGACTGCTAAGAAAAATTGCACTTTTCTTTATCATTCCAGAGCAATGAAGAATTTTGCTTCAAAGATTTTCTGTCGCTATATGAGAAAGATAGGGTCTGCATTCATGAAATAAGGAGGATAAAGGTTTTCTCAATAAAATTACAAAGAGAGGGGATAGGTGCTACACTGCTCTCATTTCACATTTTAAAAGATGGAGAAAAGTGTGAGGGTCATTTTCCTCCTAAAAGCACTATAGGTTCACCAAAAATTACTGCATTGGATGAAGAAATTTTTAGGTTAAGTGATTTGTATTGGATCAAACAATGAATGATATTTGCAGAAATGCAACCATGCATGTCCTTCATATTATCCCGTTTCAGGGGAGACAACCTTATGCAGCCCACAGAAAAGAAAAAATATTTAGCCAAGAAATTAAAGCATGAGATAAAAAAAGAAAAGCTAAACTAGTTGGCATTATTCATTACATCCCTCTGTATTCCCGTATCCTTGAAAAATGTCCTTGCTTTCAATACATCATGCAAATCTTTGTATATCTCCTTTTATTCTGTATAATTCTCACCATTCCCTTTTTGAAAGGATCATTCACTGAACTACAGTTTTCTTAATTTTCCCATTTCCCTCAATCCTTAATTCTTTATACTATTATATATATGTAGGTCTTTGGTTATTCGGGTCTTCTCCCACGTAAAATTGGAAGTGTCTTGGCGACGTTTCGACGAAGTCTCATTCGTCATCTTCACGCTGATGTTCTCGGCTTCGTGCTTCCAGGAGCAATGTGAGATCGCAGCTGTCTCTTCCTTTTAACTGCTAGTGTGGGTGTGAGCTGATTGGGTGGGAACTTGGCTGTGTTCTGATTGGGTGGAGGTGTGTTCTGATTGGTTAGGGGCTTGGCTGTGCTCTGATTGGATGGGGGGTTGGTTGTGCTCTGATTGGATGGGGGGTTGGTTGTGCTCTGATTGGATGGGGGTGTGTTCTGTTTGGGTGGGGGCTTGGTTGTGCTCAGCTTAGTCTGAGTTGCAGGGGGATTTGAGCTGGTGAGTTGCGTTGTTGTTGTTTGGCTTCGTGTTTGTGGCCGTGCGAGCTCTTCATGGTGGGTGTCAGTCTGCTTCATGTATGGATTGGAGGGGTTTAAAGTGGCTAATGATGCAGCTGCGGTCTGGCTTCTGGTCCTTGGTCATGGCTCATTATCAGTGTGGGTTTGAGTCTGCTTTCTGCGTGGATGTGTGGTGGTGACATCCTGTGTGGCTCTCGTGAGTGTGGGTCTGGTGTCATTCGTCGTGTTAGGGACTCGTTTGTCAATAAGGGCGGGTTTCCAAATGGCTGGTAGGCAGGAGGTATCGTCTCGTTTGTTCATGCTGTGTGGGCGTTTTTCTATCTCGATGGCTTCTCTGATTATTCTGTTGTTAAAGTGTTCAGTTTTGGCGATAGTTCTGGTCTTTTTAAAGTCAATATCATGTCCTGTGGCTTTAAGGTGTTGGACCAGGGAAGAAGTTGGTTCCTCTTTTCTGACTGAGTTCTTGTGTTCTTCTATGCGTGCACTTATTCGTCTGTTGGTTTGTCCGATGTATGTGGTGGGGCAGGCGGTGCATGGGATTTCATATACTCCTTGATTTTCTAACTCAATTTTGTCTTTGGGGTTCCTTAGGATGGTGGATATTTTTCGGTTTGTGCAGAATGCTGTCTTGATGTTATGTTTGTGGAGGATTTTGCTTATTCTGTCTGTGATGCCTTTTATGTATGGGAGGAGGGCTTTGCCGTTTTCTTGTTCTCTGTCTTGGATTTTAGTGGGGGTTTCTTTTTGGATTAGGTTGGTGATCTTATTTCTTTGGAATCCATTGGATGTTAGTACGTTAGTGAGAGTGTGTAGTTCGGTTTTTAGGTGTTGTTCGTCAGCTAAGCGTTTTGTTCTGGAAATGAGTGTCTTGGCTACAGAGTTGATCTGGGCAGGGTGGTGGTGTGAGAGAGTGCGTGCAGATAGCGGTTTGTGTGTGTTTTCTTCTGGTAGATAGTGTGTCCTAGGGAGCCATTGGATTTTCTGTAGACTAAGACATCCAGGAAGGGAAGTTGGTTGTTCGCTTCTGTTTCCATGGTGAACTGTATTTTGGGGTGTAGGCTGTTGAGGTGTGTGAGGAAGTTGTCCAGTTTTTCTTTCCCATGTGGCCAGATTATGAAGGTGTCGTCTACATATCTGAGCCAGAGTTTGGGTTTGTGATCAGATTTTTCTAGAGCTTGGGTTTCAAAGTATTCCATATAGAGGTTGGCAATGACAGGTGAGAGAGGTGATCCCATGGGTGCTCCTTCTATTTGTTTGTATTTCTGTCCATTATAGATGAAGTATGTGTTGGATAGGCAGTGGTTGGTCAGATCTAAGATGTACTTGGGGGGGGGTTATATTTGTCTTGGATAACTGTCAAGGCTTCTTTGATTGGTACTTGGGTGAAGAGGGATATGACATCGAAGCTCACGAGTAGGTCACTGGGCTGTAAGTTTTGTTGCTTTATGATGTCTATGAACTGGAATGAGTTTTTTACGTATGAGGTGATGGATTCTGCATCGGGCTGTAGTTGTTTGGCGAGAAATTTGGCTAGGTTTTGTAGAGGTGAGCCTATGGAGCTGACTATGGGTCTAAGTGGGGTTCCTTCTTTGTGTATCTTGGGGAGACCATAAAGCTTAGGGCATCTGGATGATTTCTCTCTGGGAATGATTCTTTGCTGAATCTCTTTGCTGATGGGGGAGGCTTTTATTTTATTTTATTTATATATATTTTAATTGTTTTTTAATATTTGTATTTTATGTTTTTTAATTCTGGCTGTACACTGCCCTGAGTCCTCAGGGAGAAGGGCGGTATATAAATTTTAAATAAATAAATAAATAAATAAATAAATAAATAAATAAATAAATTTGTTCTGCCATTCAATCTTTATTTATTTTCTCTGTATCAATATAGATACAATTTTCTCTGAATCTCAATATAGAGATCACTCATCTTTATATTATATCCCCATTGTTTCAGTAGCTATTCATTTTTAACTTAACTTTGTTTTATTACACAAAGTTCGTAAACACTTCCCCCTTGTCTCATTCAACTTACTTTTGTTTCACACATATGTTTTGGGCTCTTCTAAAATGCTTAAATTCCAGGAGAAAATCCTTTTATGTATCAACTTGACTTTGAGACAGATTTTAATCTATATTTTTGATATCTCTATTCTTTTGGATTATATATCTGCTAAATGGAAATTCATAGTGGAAACAAAATGAATTTTGCATGCCATTCTTATTGCTAAGAAATTGTACCTCATTTTATTGGAAATAAAACGTTATGCTCCAGTTACTCAATAGAATAAGCCCCTCATGTTACTTGTATCTTATTTATTTTTTTACTAAATTTATATGGCCACCCATCTCAATTATATGACTCTCAGTATGATTTTAACAATTAAAAGGAAAATAAAAACAATAAGCTAGAACTATAAATAATGTAACATAAAACAGTAGCCAGGCAACAACATATAAGAAACAAGCTTACTGATAGTTATTTAGAAATGAGTTATTTACAGAGCTATATTATGTATGAAGAGTTATAATGAAATATAGTAATATTTCATTGAAATCTCTGGGCAAAATGCTGTGTGTGTTTGTTTGTCTTATTTTATTTAATTAACAAAAGACAAAAATAAATTAATAAATAAAAACAAATGTTTCTCCTTAGTACTTATATTTCTTTTAAATATATTGTAATGAGCAGCATAAACATCCATTTTTGGTTCTTTCTATATTGAATTCTTCACTGCATACTGACCAATATTTTTTTATCAGTATCAATATTAGTAATATTTATCCATATAATTTCCTATTTTTAATAAACATTGTATTGAGTCAGAAATTAATTTACTTGCTGTAATTTATATATACAGTATTTATATGTAACTAGTAATTAATAGTTCTCTTTTTCTACAGGCCTAATATTTTGATACATTTTAGATTCATACTTCTTGTCCTATTGTACATTCTTTCTAAAATTCACTGCAAAACATTCAAATGCTCAGCTAACACAGCACTATCTAGTTACCAAATAAACAAGATTGCTGTTTCCAACAAATATGCATTTAATATCACTCTAAGCTTTTCACAAATTCTTTAAAGACGAAAAGACATCATACATCACAACCATTCTCTATGTATTCCATTTATTTTCATATCTGCTTTGTCCACCAAGTGCCATATTTATATTATTTTAATTTTATTTGCAGATTCATTTTCTTTTGCTTCAACCTACATATTAGGTTTCAATCTTCCGTATGCCATGACCTATATCACATGGGCCCATTTGATCTCTACTGGGCATTATGCGTTTGGTAAATCAAAGTTTCCACATAATGCTTATTAATACAATAAATCAGTTCTTGTATTATCAACAATTATCAACTTTATTAATACTAATGCTACATTCCCTGCTGTAGTAAGGATAGTACTAGTTAGTTTTGACACATTTTAGCCAGCAAAGGAAACTCCCTAACCAACTTAATATTTCCTTTCCCCCACCTTCTGGGAGCTATAAATAGTGTATTTACACACACTCTCAATGTAATATTATTTTCCCTTTACTTTCCCTTTACTAAACCATTCTTATTTGGGAGTTGAGGGGAAAGAAAAGAGGTTAAATTATCTAAAGGTAAGATTATTTTTAATTTATTCCAATTTATTTCTTTTTGTAAGCAACAACAACACATTCCCATTAATGTTCAATGTCAGTCCATACAAAACAGAAACAAGACCAATAAGTTTGGAAGGTGTTATTGCCATGTTGTAAACTTTCCTAAGAATAGTCAGGAATTATCTTCAAATCTGAATCACCAGTGATTTGTTTTCAGGAACGAAGCAGAGACGAGAAATTGCACAAGCCGGTTCAAATACTAGGTCAAGGTCCCTCATGGAGGGCAAGGAACAGAAGCAAACATGTTGAGTCAGTGAGTTGCTTTCAGGGGAGTGAAAAATGTGTGGTGGCTGCTTGTATATATTTCAAGATGTTGGTTGGTGTGACTTGATTAAAGTGATGCTTACCCCTCCTGTCAGTGAGATTTTCCAATCATCTTTGTTCTGCTCATCATAGCTGCTGGCATATTATTAGGCTAGGTGTTCTGCAAGAATCTATCCCCTCATGACCTGAATGAATCCTTAGCTGCTAAACTTCATGGTCTCTGATAACTGCCATAGTATCTGATTGCCTACCAACTTTTCAAACTGATTGTCTGGTCTTCCTCGTTAATTCTTGACTCCAAAAATTCAGAGAAGATCATAACAGTACAAACCTTTTCAAGGCAGTTTGCAAAATAAAATAGCCCACTCATAAGTGTCAATGTTAATATTACAAAGTGCTGTCTATAAATACAGACCCCAAATGCAATAAAGATAAAATATAAGTAAATTAGTATGTTTTCCTAAAGGTTTATAATGAGGTGGGTTAATAATATGTTGTTGATAAGGGTTCATTGTTTTGGAGACCACTGCAGAAAATGTGTCCTTGAAATCAACCAATCTCAGAAGCTTGCAAATAGCATCTTACAGCTTTTAGAATACCGATAGAATATGCTGGCTCCCAGACTTAGCACTGAGTAGACAAATTTTTGGTAGTCAAAGGCTGCACTTACATTTTAGAGAGAGATAAGCATTTCAAAGTTCATGTGCATACATCACAGAAACTCTTTGTGCATGTGCATGCATGTGAGAGGCATCTATTCTAGGCATATCCTAAAATTCATATTTCTTTCTCACCTGAAAATAATAGGAAAATTGTTGTCAGTGGTCAGCAGTCATGGATAGAGTAGACTCAAAGTTTCCCCCACAAAAAAGTAGAGGACTCCATACAGCCTTAGATTGTTTGCCCCTAGACTTAGGATCCTTTTATGCACAATGAATGATAGTTCACTTACCAGTGAAGAGTGGAAATATGCAACTCTAGGCATAGAATTCATTTTGCCCCATCACAATCCATTGTACTGGTCTCTCCATTAGTATAATCAGAAATATATTATTCAGCTTACATCCAGTTATTTGGAAGCTCAGTGTAAGCAACCTTGTAGAAAGTAGACAAAAAATATAGGCTGAAAAATTTTTTGGAAGAAGAATATCAAGAAAGTTAAAAGAACCATTCAAATAACATGTTATTTTAAAGTAATTTTATTGGAATACCTTAGAAAGAAACCATGAGAATGTTAACATTTGATGAAGGTTGAATTTGCTGCTGCACATACTATATATACTTTGCAAATCAGGAGAAAAAGCAATGACCTTTGCAGTTCAGATTGTGAATACATAGTAGAAAGGTAATGGCATGTCTATCTATCATTGAAATAGACTGGAGACATTGGGAAAAATAATGATTATTTGTAAACCAACTAATAGATTCCCAAGGACAGATCATGTGGTTACATATTGCTTTGAATATGAATGATAGAAGCTTGAAAGAAATACCCAAAGAAAAAAAAGTTATGCCAGAATTATTTGGTCGTTTTGTTTTAGAATGCATATTTTTATTACTTTAATGTATAAGAGAGAACAGGGAAGGGGAAAGGTGGGGCAAAGGGAAGCGAGAGGAAACTGCAAAATATGTATACATGTATAATTAATTAGAAAGCGTTTTCAATTAACAGCATGCTGAACTCTGACAAGTCCCAGTTTTTATTTGCTTGATGGTTTAAATATTTAGTGAAATAGCTACAATACATAATGTAGTATGTTTGCTTATATAGATGTAGCATCCTCAAATACATGCTTGCCAGATAGAGCTCATTCTTATATACTGCTTCTGAGACATGGAGACCCTTTATTAATTTTTTCTGAAAAATAAATCCTCATGACATCGCCTCGATCTCATCTCATCCCATCCCCCACCACCTACTGTCTCCCAAACTGTCTTTCGTTTTCCAGTTTGGAAGTGGTGTTTCACTTCTCCCAACCATACATCACTATGCAGGCACCTAGGACACTTCAGTGATAGACTAGAAATCAGGACATCAGGAAAGCAGGAAA
Source organism: Pantherophis guttatus (assembly GCF_059756535.1). NCBI lineage: Eukaryota > Metazoa > Chordata > Lepidosauria > Squamata > Colubridae > Pantherophis > Pantherophis guttatus. The sequence goes on from NC_142070.1 coordinate 35,091,242, forward strand.
CCATATTGCATATCCATATACGCTTGCCTTTGGTTTTGAAAGCTGTGAATAAATCCTTGTTTTTGGGGAATGGGGAATTCATCCTTGCATATAAATCCAGTCAGTCCTTGGAAATGATGCAGTTCAAAGCTTTTAGGGCTGGGCTTAGCTTTAAGCAGTAGAATATAGCCTTTTGCTCATTCCAGACATGGGAACTCTAGCTGTCTGCCACTCATTTACTCTTAACATGGATTGTACATCTAATTCTCATTGTTGAATTCAAGGACAGTTTCTTGGCTTGTTTTATCCATTGCCAAAAGTTCAACTCTCCATTTTATTACTAAAAGATGGAAAGCACTAGTAAATGGTGCACATCAGCTCCCGTTGGCCCTGGATGAAACACTATATCTGGACCCATACCAGTCGGGTTTCAGGCCTGGGTACAGCACAGAGAAGGCATTGGTCGCACTGGTGGATGATCTCTGGAGGGCTCGGGACAAGGGATATTCCTCTGTCCTGGTCCTATTAGATCTCTCAGTGGCTTTTGATACAATTGACCATGGTATCCTACTGCGACGCCTTGAGGGGTTGGGAGTGGGAGGCACTGTTCTACTTCTCCAGGCACTTGCAAGCGGTGTTGGTGGAGGGACAGAGGTCTGCCGCGAGGCCGCTCACTTGTGGGGTCCCTCAGGGGTAGGTCCTCTCTCCCCTTTTGTTCAACATCTATATGAAGCCGCTGGGGGAGATCATCCGTGGTTTTGGGATGGGGTATCATCAGTATGCTGATGATACCCAACTTTTTATATTCACCCCGAATCAGCCCAGTGATGCCTGCGACGTGGATGTCCTGGTGCCTGGAAGTGGTGCGGCTCTGGATGGGGAGGTACAGGCTTCAGCTCAACCTTGCCAAGTCGGAGTGACTGTGGGTACCGGCATCTTGGTTCCAAGGGAATATTCCATCGCTGGTTATAGAGGGTGAGGTGTTGCCCCCTATTGATAGGGCACGCAACTTAGGCATCCTCCTGGATTCATGGGTGACTCTGGAAGATCATGTTACGACCGTGACCAGGGGGGCAGATTCGTCTGGTGCACCAGTTGCGCCCCTACCTGGATCGTGATGCCCTACGCACAGTCACTCATTCGCTCGTCACCTCCTGGATCCACTACTGCAATGCTCTCTACATGGGGCTGCCCCTGAAGACCACTCGGAGGTTTCAGCTGGTGCAGAATGCGGCCACGCGGGTAGTGATGGGAGTGTCCTGACACTCTCATGTTACACTCCTCCTGCGGGACCTGCATTGGCTACCAGTTGCCCTCCGGGTGAGATTCAAGGTGCTGGTAATTACATATAAAGCCCTACGTGGCTTAGGCCCGGGGTATTTGGCAGACCATCTGCAGCCAGCGACTGCTCCCCATCGCCTGGTGCATTCCCACAGGGAGGGCGTCCTTGGGGTGCCATCGGCCAGACAATGTCGGCTGGTGACCCCTAGGGAGCGGGCCTTCTCTGTGGGCACACCTACCCTGTGGAATCAGCTCCCCCTGGGGTTCTGGATGGCCCCTGACCTTTGCTCTTTCCGCCGTGGCCTTAAAACATGGCTATTCCGCCTGGCCGGCTTGGACTGAAGGGGTTTTAGAGGGGATTTTAATGTTTTTTATAGTTTTATTGGGTGTTTTAAAAATTGAATTTTGTGTGTTTTATTGTTGTGAGCCGCCCTGAGTCTTTTCGGAGATAGGGCGGCATTTAAGTTCAAATAATAAATAAATAAATGTAAGAGATAAGAGCTTCTGGGAACTTAGAATGGCAAAAGGAGAAATGTTAGACCAGGGAATCAGGCAAGATGGCAGGCAAGGCAGCTCTGCCTGAAACACTCCCGCCTAACCAGCCCAGGTGCTGATATCAATACTTCTAAATGGCTTTGCTGGATCAATACACCATGAAAAGAGAAGGATCTGGGGTTGTGAATAGGGTACTGTATATGAACTTTACTGGAGTAGGAATGTTACGCAAATGCACTCCTACCTTGGTCATCCACATCTAAATTATTGTGATGCACTCTACATAGAAGACTACTTGAAAATTTGAGCTGATCCAAAATGCAATTTCTCTGACAGATACAGTATGCATGCTTCACAATTCACTGATAAATGAGGGGTCCTCAGTGTTCTCTGAGCTTGCTTGTTTTCTTGCAAATGTTTCATTACCTTAACTAGGTAATCATCATCAGTGCTAGTAAGGAATACTGTTTGCTGTCGATTTATATTCTGGTGTCTTGCCTGTGTGTGGGGGGTGGGTGGGTGGGGGGGAGGCAGTCTTAAAGATTCTTTGGTTGGGCTGTTTACTGATTGATCTTTGGCAGTTTCTTGATTAGGGTATTGCTTACTTGATTGTTGGTCTGAAATTAACCTTGAAGTTAATCTAATCTGAGTGCTGATTACTGGTGGAGAGGTGCTGGAATCTTTTTCTCTTTTGAATTATCTCTTTTGCATAGTCTATAGATATTGTTAATGTCTATGTGTCTGTTGATGGCTGATTTGTCAGAGTGCCAGGCTTCTAGATATTCCCTGGCATTTTGGGGCTTGGCCTAGTCTAGGATTGTCACATTTTCCCAACTGAAACTATGGTTTCTGAGTGTAGCTTAAAGAATGGTTCACCCAATGGTCAAATTTAAGTTCTGCAGAGCTCAGGATCTGAGTATCTTCAAGATCATCCGATTGTTTCTGGCTGCCCAATTTGATCACATAGAAAAGGCTCCTTATGGTGAGGGTTATTTGGAATGTTACTTTCAGGAACCTCAGAGGTAGGCCTTGTCAACCAATCAACTGGTTCCTCTCTTCTTTGGAACAGCATTTCCTCTGAGATCCATATTGTCAACTTACTGGGCCTTGAAAGATGATTAAAATTGGATTTTTAATCAGGTTATGGGGATAGATGTATTATGAAATGTTTATTCTTTGAATATAGTGTTCTGTTTGTATTGAGCTTGTTATTTAAGGTGACCAGACGTCCCGCTTTTGGCGGGACAGTCCCGCTTTTTAGCAATTTGTCCCGCGTCCCGCGGCGTTTCAAAAAAGTCCCGATTTTTCATTCTGCCTCCTCAGTCCCGCTGCCTCTTGAGCCCCAGCTGATGGCTAGAAGAAAAAAAAACTGTTTAAACTCTTGCCCGGGGCTTCAAAGGGCCGCCCTACAGGCAATCAGTGTAAAGAGTTTTTTTTCCCCCTAGCTAAACTGCAGAAACGAAACCGAAACCAGGATCTTTGGTGCAACGTGACAAAATGAGGCAGAGAGATTTATTTTTATTTTTATTTTTCCTCCCCAAAAAAGGTAGGTGAAAAACTGCAAACAATGGGAAATTTAGGAGGAGAGTTCAAGATTTTAAAACACAAAAGAAAAAAAAGCTGTATTTAACTAGGGAATTGTAATAATTGAGATACTATTAATTGTATATTGTGTTGAAAGCAGAAATGGTTAAGTTGTGGTTCAGAGGAATATATGGGGGAAATTATTTGGTTTATTATTATTGGTAAATATAATTAATTGATTTGTAGGAAATTGGATTGCATGGAAATAATAGGAATATTCATGTTCATATTGATTAATATACAAAAAAGATAGTTTTATAACTAATTGATTTATATTAAAATGTTGAATTTGTATTAAACAACTGTATTACATAATTACATAATTAAACAATGTGAGGATGGATATAACAATAGATGACAATGGGAAGGGGTATAATATAGAATAGAAGGGAAAAATTGAATTTGATTAAGATTAGAGATGAGGATGAAGGGTAATATTGGTTTTTTTAAAAAAATAGATGAGGAATAAATATGGCAAAAAGGAAATATAGAAATTGTAAATTTAATTGAAGTGACTAAACACTGTTTAAATTTGTGAACCGGCCAAATACTCTGTTCAAAGAAAATAAATTGTATGTTTGTATGTGTGTTTCTAATTACTGCTATTTATTCATATTTGTTCTCTTTTATTCTTTAAAGTTTAACCATTCATTCTTTATCTTAATATCTTTATATTTGTTTGGGATTGGCTTTCTTCCCTTTCATCTTTTTTATTGTACAGCAATCTTTCTCCTCAAACCTACCACCTCTCTCTTTTCTTTCCTTCTTACTTTCTCTTCCCCCCCTCTTCTTCTCCTCCCTACTTCCTCTTCCTTTCTCCTTCTCCTCCTCTCTTCCTCCCCCTCTTACCTTCACTCCTACTCTAATTTCCCTTCCCTTCCTTCATCCCTCTCTATTGCTGTATCCTTTTATGCATATGGACTACTTAGAGGGCTGAAAAAGTTATTTTTGACTGGTCCTCACACTTTTGACCAGTCCTCGAACTTACGACTGTCCTCACATTTTACATTTTTGCCCTATCTTGTCATCATGGTGAAGAGAAGCAGTTGTGAAATGAGTGACATGGTTGTTAAGAATACTGCATGGGCATAAATGTGAGGATGGTCATAAGTGTGAGGACCAGTCAAAAGTGTGAGGACCTGTCAGAAATGACTTTTCAGCCCTCTGAGTAGTCCCTATACACATAGCCATGGCCACCCGGTCACATGACCAGCTAGCCACACCTACCCAGTCACATGGCCTCCAAGCCACGCCCACACAATGAGTCACGCCCACAATGGTGTCCTTCTTACCAATGTTAAAATCTGTTCACCTTACCCTATACACATAGCCATGGCCACCCGGTCACATGACCAGCTAGCCACACCCACCCAGTCACGTGACCAGCTAGCCACGCCCACCCAGTCACGTGACCAGCTAGCCACGCCCACAAAATAAGCCACGCCCACAATGTCCCTCTTTACCAATGTTAAAATCTGGTCACCTTATTGTTATTCTGCCTGTAACCTAGAGCCTTGAAACATGTTACCTTTTTTGTCATATTTATAGCCTTATTTTACTTAATAGGTTATATAAACCACTCAGAATTAGTTACAACTGAAGCAACAAATAAGCCCATGAGATAAATAAATAAATACATTTGTGTTTCATTCAAACCAACATTTCAAGCTATATAGTACAGATAAATGGGAGTATTGAGAAATAGATAAAAATACTTATGAGCTTCTGGGGAAGAATAAATGCAGTGGAAGTGAATATGGCTTCAAGATTGTTATATACTTAGAGAGTACTGACTGTATTGATCTCACTCAGGTATTTTTAAACAAATTGATAAGTTAATGACAATTTTTAATGGAATGGTGTGATATAAGAAATGTCTCTTTTAAAGTTATATCATGTTGCAGGAACATTTTTAATTTTTCTGATTTTAAACCATATAATTGGGTCTGTCTGTTAACTTCAATAAGATATTGGAATAAAAGCAACATTGATTATGTACTATTTAACAGAAGTTTTATTATTTGGCAGTCTTGAAATACTGGCAAGTATTTGGTTCCAATTATAGTAGGAAATTTTTAATATTTCCAACACTTAAGTCAATTAAGCATATTTGGATACTATTAGGTAAGAAATTAATATTTGATTTGAACTCTCATGAGAAATTGAGAATTCAGAATTGTTTTGAGGAAAATAATGAGCTTTTAAAAGAGGAAATGTGCAATGAATAGGATGGTTTCCTTGTATATATTTATTGTATTTCTACTTCTATATTTTGAATACTTTGGAAGATTGCAAAGGAAATATAATATACTAAACAAGAAGACTACAACATATACAATACAAACATTTATTGTATTCTTTGGTTCAGATATCTTAGCAGTTTCTGAAACTTTGGTAGCATTGAAATCATTTTTAGGGAGGCTAAGCCAACAATCCAGTATTATCAATGATTTAAAAAATCATAAAAACAAGCTTTGATAATATATAAGAAATGTGGAATGTATAATTGGAGTATTCTATATTACACAACTGTTTCCCATTTTAAGGAAGATAACAAATGTTAGAAAAAAAGATTGGTTATCATCTTCCCTGTGTTAAGCAAAGAAAAATAATGAAGGTATATTAGTATGTTTTCTTAAAATATACATTGGTACTTCATTTTTGGTTAGATACCAGTGTTACAGAAAACCAGCTTTTTAGGAGAAAGATAAGGTTTAGAGATACTCCAAATCTGGTAATATAATTTAATAATATGACAGTATTTATTTATGAGTAGATTGAGTAAATACATGAACTATTGAATAGTGTAAATTCTCAGAGAAAATTAGATACATTCTATTAAAATGTCATGCTTTTTTTGTACTTTAATCATATACATATGCAGACAAAACTTGTTTGAATTGTTTGAGTTGTTATTTATTTATTATTTTCATTTTTAACTTTTAAGTAAAAGCACCTTTTGCCAGCCTCATTGTAGAAACACAATAAAGCTCAACTATAGGTACAACGCAGTTGATGTCAACATAATTTCCTCCTAACATGTTAAATAGCTGTGGGTGAACCCATGGATGTACAAAGAATGAATCTTAGATCATATATTCCATTAATATATATGTATGTATGTATGTATGTATGTATGTATGTATGTATGTATGTATGTATGTATATGTATATAAAGTCCTTTGGGTCCAATAGCACTATTGCATAGACTTATAATGAAACATCAGTTTATGTATGCGTAAAGCTAAAAGGCTTCTCTGTTTTTAACTATTCTCTTTGGGGAGCAGATTTTTTTGGGGAAAAAAAATCTGCAGGGAAAATTAACAAACTAAATCTGAGGATGGGTTACATTTATTTTCTAAACTATATTAGGTAGCAATGAGGTCTCATCTATCTCTGCTTAAGAACTGGGTGTTGTTTTAAGTTCTATATATTTAAGTATTTTAAGTATTCTATGGCCAGCTGCTTTGAACAGACAAGGCTTTTCTTAGTACTTCCTGGAACATTTATTGCTCTGGAATCTTTATGAAAAGGATACTAATTGTTTAGAATTTTCTATTGTATTTTTGACAAATTTAAGATCAACATTTGGTGCTAGAAGAAACCTATAACCCCCAGCCACTTTTCTTAATATCCACTGCATTTATCATCCAGACAAGGAGAAACAGTAGTTCCTAAGCCTTCTTATGAACCATAGCTCATGTCATTTCAAGTGACACGGGGACGAGAAGGGACAGCAGGACTCATGTTGCTGAATAAAGAATTGAAGCAGTTTTGTATGAAAAGCTTAAAATAGGCCAGTTTGAAGTCCAAATTCTAAGAGTTTCTATCTGAGCTTTTAAGAACATAACTATCTGGTTTCAATCTGATTCTTAGGCATAACCTTCTCTAATCTCCAGATATATTGGATTTCAAATCCCCAAATCCCTCAAGATAGCTATGCTTTGACAGGACAGTTGCAAGCCAACATCAAAATAGATCAGATGGACTAGAGATATTATGGTGGGAAGTACCATTTCAGATATTAAATAGAAGATGTTTTGAATACTCCTAAATGTATTCATGCAAATTCATTTTTAAAAATAGCTCAGCAAAACAGGTGAAGAATTCTTGCTTTTTCTTGGCAAAAAGCCTGCTTGCCTGCCAGCTAGCATTTTGCTTCCCAAATGCTTTTATATTCTATCTAAAATGGTCTCAGATTCCTTCAGCCTCAAAAACACAAAATGTCAGGACCAGGGTGGGTTTTGAGTTGGCAGTTTTGAATTGAAACAACTGAGCCATTTTGAACAATGCATTTTTTCCTATTTACAGTATACAGGGTGATTTAAAAAAGCATTATACTTCACAATAAGGAAAATTATAACTGAAAATCTCCTCTAATTTTAGGAAATATAAATTCTTAATAAAATCTTGGCTTATGCTTCTTTTCATGAAAAAGGGTAGTAATGATTAGTAAGTCAACAGAATTTAGTAAACCAAAGTTAATATTAGTGATACAATGTCATTGGTATCAACTGACATCCAACCAGAAACTGGCATCTAACCAAACTTTCTAATTTTATGAGAAATGGAACAAAACTATATTAGGTCATTTTTTACCTCTGTCGAAATAACAGCCATCTAACTAGATATTGGCATCTCACCAAAACTTTCTCATTTTATTAGAAATAAAAGAACACTATAATAGGTCATTTTTCACCTCTGTTGAAATAACATAATAAGAAAATCAGCTCAAAACTCAAAATCTCTGTGAAAAACAGAAATCTCATTGTAGGTTTTGTAACTTATATAGTTGTAACTTAGTCAAATAGGCAGTTAAAATGTCTCTTCAGACATTAATTTTTGAAACAAGTTTTACTTGCAGTAAAACGAAGCTTGAACGGCTGCAGAGAGTTGTGTTCTGTAGCTCATCTTGGGCTCTATGAAACTCACCCACCCGTCCTCCTATAATTATGAAACTTAAAGTTTTGATTTTTTTTTTTTTATGTTTATTGCACAAAAGCTTTGTTGATGATCTGGAAGCAAGATAATTGAATCTGTCAGCTAATCTCAAATCTAAGGAAAAGAAACACATCAAAAGATGGGTTTATGCAATATCATTCGTTTCTCAGGTGATTATGTTCATGTCAGATAGGCTACACCCCTATTATTTCTTCTTTATTATTACTGCTGCAAGATTCTATTTCAATAAGTACTTAACACTTTCCAGGTGGCAGTGAGAATGGACATAGATATCTTTAAAAAAAGATCTTTGGGGCCTGTTTTTAATTGCAGAAGAAGAGGGAGATGAAGAAGAGTCATGCTGTGCAGCTCCAGGCAGTATTCAGTATTAAAATACATATGAATTTTAACTTTGTTTCACATTTTTCATATAATTTTAGACAAGATTTTTACTGTATTTATAGAGAAGAAAACAAATATAGTTTATAGTAAGATATACCTGACTTTATAAGAGTAACATAAAAATTGATGGAACCTTAGATGATCACAAAGTGAATGTGAGTTAGCAATGTGACATGGCTGCTAAAATAAAAGTGAAATTTAATAAAAGGTATAATTTCTGAATTATACAAAGTAATAATTCTATTTGATATCCCACATCAAGTTCTATCTTTTAAAGGTCACCAAGCTAAAGCTAAAACTTCAAGGAAGAGCAGTGAGGAGTGACTGAGGATACTACTTATCTTTTTTAAACAATTAACTACGGTGAAATATGAAAGCACTCTTCCATACCAGAAAAGGTATCCAAAGGAAAGGGTTAATGCATATTATCTATCATCCCAAAGCACAGGACATAATGACTTAAGTTCCAAGAAAAGAGGTTCAGGTAGAATATTTCAAATACTTAGTAACCTATAAGAGCAGTTGACAGTAGTACCAATTACACAGGGGGTAGGTTGGCAACTTGCCTTTTACTGAATATGTTCATGCCAAATTTCAGAAATGCTTAGTTAGAATCTCTTCATAGATATTATGAAGGATGCCTTCTATGTTTTTACATTACGATAGATAATAATGGCCATAAAGATTAACAATATGATCAGTGTTATGTATAATTGTGTATGAAAATCATCAGAATATAACATAATATTAAAGTATTGGGAAACATTAATTTTCATGCATCGTTGTGACAACATTCCTCAGTTATGGAACCTTCACTCCTTTGATTTGTTTTACTGAGTGCTTGTCAAATATTTATCTCCCTCTGCAGTATGGTTCCGCCCCTTCCTTCTGCGCATGCTCAGTCTTTTTC